>NC_064290.1:38089618-38230018 GCF_019186545.1 Solanum stenotomum
AATTCACAATTTTGTCCATTCAAGGCTAACATCCCACATCCTTCAATTCACTAACAATTCTTAACAATTCCACATAGATAAATACATATATGAACAGTCCACAACAATCTACACAATAATCGTCCATCAATTACACAAAATCAATACACCCACTTTAGGCCAAATTTAGAGAATTTGAGAAGACATGGGTTCATGGGGATTTCTTTCTAAAAACCATTAATAATCATTAATAACCATATAAATCATCATTTAAAACCTTTTTATGCAAGAACCCATGCTAGAATCGAAATAGGTTTTTGTGTGTATTTGAAAAACCTTGAAAACCTTTTGATTGGGTTCCTTGAAAGAAATAATAATCAAGGATAAGGATCCCCATACCTCTAAGTTGAAAACCCATGAAAATTGAAGTAGAAGCACTCGAAATCTTCAATCCTAGCTCCAACTCCTCTTCTTCCTTGAGTTAGAGAGAAATATATGAAAGAGGGAATGATTTTGGAAATTCTAAGAGGAGTGACTTAAATGAAAGGAATTAAGTCATAAAAAGGTCTTATAATTGCTAGGAAAAAAATAAAATAGCATAGGGTCAATTTTGGAAAAGGACTAAGGACCTATAAAGTCTGAACTTAAAAATTTTTGCCTCTTCCCGTCTAAACTCGTCCTTTTGGACAGTGCTTCACTATTACGGGCATAAATTTTTACTCCAAGGTCGGAATTGGGCAAACTCGGTGGCGTTGGAAAGAGGACTCAAAGACCTTTAATTGGATAGGTAAAGGTCCACCTAATTCATTTTGAGCTAAAAGATATGACCATTTAAAGTTGACCCTTACAACTCACTAGTTCAAATGACTAGTTTCCGGACGTCACGGTCATTCCTCATCATTTCATCAAGTTCTCAACTCCAAACTCACATGTGAGGCTCTAGTTTCACTAGTTCATTTTTAGGGTCGTTACACTTTTATGCCCGTCTGATGGAGTTTGGTTGGGACCTACTGACAGAGGCTCCAACTGGGTGATGGAGTTCTATGTTATCATTCCTACCATCCGCTGGGATGACTCTCACCCTACCATCCACATCCAGGGAGTTGACATCTCCCTCAGTTCATGAATGATGTGCTCAAGGTGCCAGAGGTCCCCAACACGGAGTTTGATGCCAAGTTGAAAGAGATGGACTTGGGCAGGTTGAAAGATACACTGGTGGAGCCTGCGCGCCGGGACCGGGTATACTGGGCTACTACTGAGGGCATCACCAGCACATACTGTCCATCGGATTATAATCGGTGGCTACATTTGGTTTCCAAGAGGATCCACCCGTCGGGCAACCGCACCAATGTGACATTTCCCCGGGCATTGGTGGTGGCTTGTGCTATATAGGGAATCAAACTAAATGTGGGCGTGCAGATCATTTCAGAGTGAAAGGTGTTCTACCGGTGAAACAAGAAGGCATTCTTCCTGCCTGGACTCGTGACTGTGATGTGCAAGTGGGCGGGGGGGCCACTCTTGGAGACCGATGAGGTACTTCCCTTGGATCCCCCTTTTCACCCTCTTTTGATTGGGCAGGCTTCCATTTTCGAGAGTAAGATGAGGAAGATGAATAGGACTAGTAGCAGTCAAGTAGCTGTTGAGGTGGATGACGAATGAGGGGAAGATGATGAGGCCGACAGTACTCTCCCTACCCAGTCCCTGCCCCCGTTATTCGGTGCTCGTGTGGAGGACGACCTGGAGGTCGAGAGGAGATTGAGAGGTTCTTATCCTAGTGCCTCGACTCCAGTTCCACCCACCACTGCCCTAGAGGTTGAGATGCTCCGTCGCCAACTGCGGTTTGAGAGGAAGAAGGGTCTAGAAAGGGATAGTCTGGTCGGACGGATGTGGAAGACCCTAAAATCCCTGGTTGAGCGAGCATAGGTTGGTGAGACTGCCCTAGAGGACCCAAAGTCTGTAGTGACACTTCCCATTCTCGGGGTTTCTGATTTGGTTTTTCCCTTCCTCGCATGTAATGAACAAGTTCTATTTCTCTTTTGTTTTTCCTTATATTTTTGTAAGCACATGGATGTTGGTTCCTGCTGTTTTCGCAGCTAATAATTAAATTCTAGGCTTTATCACTTATGTTCTTTTGCTGAGTACTGATAAGATTGAGGGAATTGTCCCATGTACGATTTGGGGTCCATATGTACGACTAGGGAAAAACAGGGGAGAAAGGGCTGAGATTCTGTCTCGTCCTGTTCCGCTATGGAGGGAGAAATTCCGCTCTGGCGGCCTCGCCCTGGCAGGAATAATTCCCTCCCAGCGGCTCAGACGGAAGAGTACCCTAGACCAAAAATTTTGTGGGGTTGTTCCTGTTTTAAAAAGTTTTCCATTGATTCTCATGCTATAACTAAGAATTTAGGGTAATCCTCTTAGCTAGAAGAGTCATTTCCTACCCCAAGTCAACCCAACGGCACATATGATACACTCAAATTACACCTCCCTAAAGAAGTATAAGCGATCATTGTCAAATAAAGAAGTCAACTTGTAGGTTGGGGTCGATCCCACGAGGAATATGGTCTAGACTTAAACTTAACTCACGATTACGTCCGTTTAGTCAAACTATTTCCAAAAAACAAGTAATTCAATCGGGGTAGGGAGGGTTGTAAAGCAAATGTTGATTGTTGTCTAAGTAACAAGTGAGCAATATTCAAACTGAGAGTTATCAATAAGAGAGAGAAACTAGGGTGTATGTGTTCCCATAAGCTCTTAACGCAGTAATCCTAATAATAGTAATCCCTTCCTAGTGTTTTACATGCAAAGTTGATAAGTTAGGTATCCCTAAGTGATTGGTCCTCCAAATAGGAAATTTCACCCCGCACCTTGGTCCAGCTACATGTGTATACTTTACTAATCCTTATCTTTAACTCAGATTAGACAGCACATCAATGTATGGCTTAGTTTTCACCCTCGTACCAATTGACATTAGACTATTAGATAGTATCACACTAAACCTCTTTTATTAATTATTTTCTTATTAACTACCTCCTTGGTCTGGCAAGTAGTAACAAGGCGAGTTCTAATAAGTGCACTCGTTAAAAAGACTTCTAAATGAAAGAATTAATAATACATGCATCAACACTATTAAGGAATTACTTAGTTATTATTCATACATTGTTAATTGCTCATGGTTCCCACAACCCTAGTTGTGGATTTAGCTACTCATTCTTGAAAGAACACAATTCATATTTTAATAAAAAGAATTCATGAACTTACGATTAGAGTAGAAGAAACCTGAAATCTCGAATTGAATTGCAAAGTAAAAAATCTTTTAAATTCGGAAATCAAATTGCTAATGTTGCAAGTTAATTTCACCAAAAACCAAGAACTAGAAGTAAACAATGTTTTCTAACCCCCAAAAACGAGGTTTACATACCCTATTTATAGAAAAACATGTCCTAAACAAAATAAGGAAATAAAACTTTTGAACGCGGCTTCGATCGATGAGACTGACCTACGGACCATGGATCGACCTATGGTACGTAGGTCCCTTTCGTAGCTCAATACTTAAACTTTTCCACAGAGGCTGGAACCTTCAACTTTCAGACACAAACGACGGATGTGCAGAACAGACCGTAGCACTTAGAACTTTTCATCAGGTACTGGAACTCCAAATCTCTGACTCATCGACGGATGTGCAGGACGGCCCGTGGGTCGACCTACGCTCCATCACTGGCCTCGTGGTTCCACACATAGTCAAACTTCCCTGATGATCATTCCACGCCTACCCACGATGGACCGTGACTGGACCTACGGTCCGTAGGTCACCTCCATGGGTGGATCCTTCTGCAAAATTCCAGTTGTCATCTCTCTCGACCTCGTCCAAGCCTATTTCTTGCAAATATAGCACAATAAACATTACTTCTAATACAAAATGGCCCCAGACACACACAAATCTTAAGTGAAATGTATTAAAAATACCGTAAACTCACGATATATCAACACCCTCAACTTAAACTCGTTGTTTGTCCTCAAGCGACACACTAAGACTCTAAACGACACTTGTGTAGAAGCAGACATTCAAACTCAAGCAATCACATCGCTTTCTATCCCGACTCCCTTCTCTAGTGTAAATCTTTTCATTCAGACTCAATTAAGCTAACTTAAGTGGATCAAAATATGACATAGATCGACCAATAGACACCAAAACATACACTTTTCACAATCACCAAGGTACCAATTTTCCAACAATGCAACTAGTGCCCTCACTTCAAACGAAATCCTTTTTTTCACACAATAGATATCATGTTTGAGTTTAAGCATTCATTCAACACTCACACTCAGAAGTGACTTCAAGTACAATTAGTTCTCAATACCATAGGCTTGCCTTTATTTTCACTGTGTAGATTCTCCAAACATAGACACTAGGATCACTATAGGACTTTCTTAGCTTGTAACGTAGGCTCAGGGTCATGTAGGATACATTTGGGTACTTTCTAGTGACTTTCTGCCCTCCTTGACATTACATTGGCTTTTTACCTCTATTCTAAACCAATTCTAGACATCTTTTAGTTTTCTCTTCTTTCCTTTGACACTCTTCAACACAGATGTGATCTTTGCCTTGTAGCTCATACTTTTTACTTTATTCTTTTTCTTTTTCTTTATTTTTCTTTATTTCTTTCAACACTTTTGTTATTCATCTTTTTGAACACAATCACATTTTTTTCATCTTTTTCTTTTCTTTTCTTCTCTTCAACACAAGACTCTTTTCATACTCCTTTTATTTCAGTTTCCTTTTTCTCATAGCTACCCTTAACTTATGTTTTTTTACAAAAGTTGAGGTGCACAATATCCGATGTTGGACCAGGGCCAAGATGAAGGTAACTTTTTGAACTAGCCACCCTCAACTTAGGCTTTTGGCCTAGGTTAAGGTGCACATGTCCAAGGAGGGACCAGGGCCAAGACAAATCATTAAAGGGTAGGTGAGTTAGATGAATTGAAAGGAATGGTCTATTTCAGGCTCAAACATTTGGATCAAGGCGAACAATTATTTCATTTGGTTGGTTCATTTTAGGCAATAGTGGACTTATCAGAACAATGGCCTATGATCATTTCCCATCTTCTAGCCTAGATTATCTTAGCTGGACCAACGGGGCTAGTTCTAGATTGGCACATAATTGTCGAAACATTCAAACTTTCTCACTCACTCTTGGCACATTGTTTCTTTATCAGATTATCAGATTACCCAGTTCAAGTTGCAGCTTAAGTCATGATATCAAATTGGTTCTTTATCATTTCATACTAAGAGCCAACACATTCAACTCATCAAGCCTACAGATTCTAGCCCATTTCAAAAGTTTTGGACGGGTATCATTTTCATTGTTCACTATGCCATCATGATTTTTATTCTTCTTCATGCTTCTACACATACAATCCTAACACATGCCGGTTGAACAGAAATTAAAACAGTCTCTTGGGAAAAAGAACATAGGCAAGAAAACCCCAAGAGAGGATTATGAGTTGGGTTACTTAGACTTCGCCCTAACACTCACAATCCATTTACCCCACCCCCAACAAAATAAAGTGCAATTGTCCCCAATGCACACAAAATTGCAAAGTAAAGAGTATAGTGAAGGTGAAGCAAACCTGTGGCGCAAATGCGCCAAGACCTATCAACAAGCGGGTGGGTCGAGTTTCCTAGAGCCCGCTAGATCAACATGCGGGCCACCATCAATAGTTATCGCATCAACAATCATAACACCCTCAGTAGTACTCTCCGCAACTCTCACAACAGTAGCACCCCCAGTAGTGCTCAAAGAACCTGAGGTACCAACACCAACCTCTCTGGATCGCTGATGTCTCAACTCTCATCCACTATAGATGCTCATCTAGCATACTCAGTCTACTGGCGCTCTCTCTTTTGAAGTCTCTCAACCTCAGTATCATCAGAAGTATGACCAGATCAGGGGCGCTTCCCTATGGCACGGGAAGAAGCAGGTGGCGGCATGGGGTCTCCAAATAGGGCATTCAACACCACCTCGTCCTCTTGTATCATGGGGCTAAACTCTGGCTCAGTCTCTGGTGGAGCTAGGAGGGCATCAACATCAGCCCGGAGACTAGCTACCTCCCACTGGAAAGTAGAAACATTAATGGAGGGGGTTGGCCTCTCTAAGATGCGCAACTCAAATGCATCCAAGCACTGGTGTATGGCTTGGACCTTGCGGTCCATCATCTGCTCCATCCACGCCTCTAACTCAGTTATCAATCGCTGCATCCATGGCTTCACATGCTAAAGCAGCATAACCATCTAGGCCTCCAACTTTTAGACACAGGCTAGAGGCAAGACAGAAGACCCTGAATGGGGGTGACTCTACAGGAACAGGGGGCCTGACTGGCAGTCGAAGACGGTGGGGCCAAGGTGTCTGCTGAAGCGGTTGAAACAGAGGAGTCATCCGTCTGCATTTGTGCAACGTCAGCAATGAAATCATCACCAAGAGGTGGAACTTCAACCTGTGGCTCGCTGCGAGGCGTGGCCAGGTTGGCTTCATCCCGAATCAGCCCAATATCTAGCGTCTTAGCCACCTGTAGCAACCGGTCACAGTGCCAAACTGGTATTCCATAGTCCTTGCACAACTAGAAGATGAGGCAGGGGAAAGGTAATGTGGTGGTGGCCTTGAAGGCCCCCTCATGTATCTCCGCACTGATGATGCTTCCATAATCAACCTCCAGCCCCGCTACCATCACTGCAAGTATGACAACTTGGTCCCAAGTCACCACGTTGTCCGTCTGAGTAGGGGACAGTCTGTGTCGTACCAGCAGCCAAAAAAACTTGGCAGCAAAAGTGAGAGTCGCCTTCCAAATACCTAGGCTTGAGGTACTGACCCAATTAGCACGCTCACCATCCACAACAAGATGCTTAGATAACCACCTCAGAAGTGACTCCCTCTGCTCGGCACATCGCTGAAATGCGCCGCTCCTAATAATGCCTATGTGGGAGTCGAACTCTATTGTGTTTCTAGGCAGAGTTTGGTCCAGGTGATGTGCAACGAAATCTTGGCACATTTAGTGCTTGAAAACTACGGATTAAGACTAGACTCGAGCATATTTATGTGGATATAATGTGTTTGGTAGTGTTTATACAAGTGAAACAGGTAAAAGTAAAAGAAGATATAAATGAAGAAGAAATCAGTGAAGGTGAAATAAAGACCACGAACAATCTCACGGGTCGTGGTCTTCACTACAGATCGTAGAGACACTAGTTGAAGTGAACTAGTGGTTGGGCAAGGAAAAGTAAAAAATGTTCGAACCAAGTGAAGACCACAGACGACTTCACGGCTCGTGGTCATCACAATGGCCCGTGATCGTGAAGTTGAGCCAGTGTTCAAGAGTAAAAGATTGAAAAAATGAGAAACAGCCAACTGAAGACCATAGACGCCTTAACGGGCCGTGGTTCCTATGATGGTCTGTGGCACAGTCCATAGTCCCTTTTCCAGTGGATGGCATTGAAGACCCAAATTTTGGGAAAGTCCAAGTAAAGACCACATACATCTTCACTAGCTGTGGTCCTTATGACGGTCCGTGGTCTCATCCGTAATGCAAATTACAGTGATCAAGTTTTGAAAACCAATGTTGGGGAGTTCTAAGGGAAGATCACAGAGGGCTTCACGGTCTGTGAAGCCCTCGACGAGCCGTAGAAGTGGTCGTGGAGTTGATCGCCATTTCAGTCCTACTTCGAATAGGACTCATTTTAAATATTCTATTTTGAATTAATTATGTGGTTTTTAGGTTTTTTTTAAGCTTATCTAAGCTTGACCGACGATTGAGTTCTGGATTATTTTAGTTTTGGATTTTTGATTTTGATTATTATGATCAGTTTGAAGTTTAGATTCTGATTCTCAAATTATTAAAGTGATCATTGATTTGCTGATTATTCTCGTAAGTCTATTATCTGGTTTTTATTATGTATTGTTGTTTGTTTTCGTGAAACCATGAGGGGGTAAACACCACAATTGGGGCTGTGGTGTAACACCTCAGAAATTTTATGACTTAAGTTAGAGCCTCACCTTATGAATAATGACTTAAAAATAGTTAAAATGATTTTTATAAACCTAAACTAATGTAATTGACTTGGTTTGGAAGAGTAAAAGTCTAAACGTCAAGAAACGACCACGACGTCTGGAAACTAGAGAAGAATGTGTTCTAGTGTGTCCTTAGATTTTGGGCAGGTTTGGGAGTGTAGTATGATGGTATAATCTTGTAAAAAGGTTTAAAATAGGTAAATATATGTTCTTAGGGTCAAAACGTTCGAATACGACTTCCCAGGGCCACCCTAAGGGGCCCGAGGAGGACCCCAACCTTAGCCAAGCAAGCTGCCAAGGCAGCTTGCAAGTTGCACTTGGAGGAATAGGGGCGCGTCGCGCACTTGCTCCCCCAAGGAGAAAAAGTCAGTTCGCGATGCGGTCGTGTCGCGGACTCTACTGTCTCGAAATTTAATTCCAAATATCTTTAGGGAGTAGCTCCGCGCCGCGGACTTGTTCCGTGACGAAAATGCAGAAATGCAAAAATCTATTTTTTACTTCATTAAAGAGTCCATTTAAGTGAGTGGTATTTAGGGTACTTTAGGGGACGTGTATATAATGATTTTTAAGTCAATTTACCTCACTTCTATCACTCAAACACAAAACCCCAAAGATCTAAACCTAAAGTTCCTCCTTCTCGCTACTCTCTCTCTCTTC
Source organism: Solanum stenotomum (assembly GCF_019186545.1). Lineage (NCBI taxonomy): Eukaryota > Viridiplantae > Streptophyta > Magnoliopsida > Solanales > Solanaceae > Solanum > Solanum stenotomum. The sequence goes on from NC_064290.1 coordinate 38,098,315, forward strand.
TCAAGAACTCCATTGAAGAAGATTGGAACTTCAAGAAGAGGACAAACTCTCCAAGGTTTCAACTCGGATTTTCGTGGTTAATTCATCTATAAGGTATGGTTTCTTATCACTCTTGGGATTCCTTTCCCCAAGAGGCCCCTTCAAGATGAATTTCAAAATCTCCAATTTCTAGGTTTCAATCCAAAAACGTGGGTCTTCTTCTAAAGTAAAATTGATGTTATAAACTGACTTTGATTGATGTTATATGAACAATTATGGATGAATTTATGTTGTATTGGTGGTTTTTTGAAGAATTCCCTATGAGACCCATGTTTCTCCTTCTTTTCCTAATTCTAACCCTAGTTTGTGTTGGATATTGATTGAAGGCTATGAATTGAATGTGATGGTATGTAATTCATGTTTATATGATGATTCTACCCTAGGTTATGTATAATTTCTATGAAATTAGGGTTGAGTCTTAGAATGAAGCCTTGAAGGCAATAAAGGGAATATGTCAATTGCTTATATTGATGTTGGTTATGTTATTACTTCATGAATTACCTTGTATTATGTATTGGTTATGAATTGCTTGGTAATTGAAGTATGGATGTCCCACGAAGGGCAAGAAGGTATGAAGGTTGGTTCTTCTTTGAACTCAAGTATGAAAGGTGAATTACTTAGATTGTAATGATGCTATACCTAATGTGTTATTGTGGTGTTCATGACCTAGTTTCCTTATCCTTAACCCTTTACACTTGAATTAGCTATGAAGTACGTATGCATATTATGGTATGATTGTTATATGATTGAAATGTAGTTCTCATGATTGTAGTGTAATGTAAAGTGAAATGTTTACTCACTTGCTAAGTGTCTCTAAAGTGAAAGGATTGTTACTCACTTATGAACACATATGAGCTCTTATGATAAGATGTCTACAAAAGAGTCTAGTAAAGGCTAATGTGAACTTATGTGATGACTAAAGATGATTACAAAAGGGAATCAGATTCTTAGCACCGAAATGGCATGTAAATGAGATGGGGGTCTCACATTTAGTAAGTCTGGCTCCCCACATGGGTTTCCTCACATTTAGCAAGTTCGGATTACCTATGGTATGTGTTGTTTCATGAGATGGAAACCCCACGTTTAGTAAGTTAGGGTTTCTAGAGGCAATCTCATTGACCCTTAACTATGTACCCACATAGGACTCTAGCTTAGTGGATCCACCTAGATAGCTATGTACGAATGGTTACACCTTAGGCAAGTGTTAGCCCTCTCTTTTTGGTGTGGGAGTAGAACACTGGATTCCATGTAGCTCTCATGGTCTATGTCGGTTATTGCAATATTTCCCTAATGTAAAAGTAAATGAAGGTATGAAAGGTGTGAACTCTTACTAGGGCATTCTTAAGGGTTTGTACATAGTGTAAGGGGGGTATGAGACTTCTTTTGCACATTGCACTTGTGGGATCCTAAAAGATGGTTGTAGTAGTGTTCTCTTATGATTTTGATGATTATGACTTATGTATGTTGAAGCTATGTTATGTATGATCATTATGAATATGGTAAGTTATGATGAAATATGATCTTATGAATGTATGCATGAAGTAGGTTGCTTAATGTGATACTTGGCTTTGAATAGGGTTATGGGGTTCTATTCTTTGCATTGCACTAGTATTGCTTGGGCTGTCTACTTGTTGGGATGATATTATGTTGGTTTGGACTATGATACTTAATTTGTGTGCATATTGGATTTACTTGGCCAAAAGCATGTTTTGAATAAAATGTCCTTTTATGCATGTTTCAATGGTTTTAATGCATAGTAGCCATACTTAGTACGTGTGTTGTACTAACCCATATTTCTTCCTTTTCCCAAACATTTAGGTTCGGGCCGTTGAGGATTCAAGCTTACCTCTCAAGACACTTGGAGTTGCTTCCCCAAGTTGGTGAGTCCTCAAGTCCGAGGACAAGACCCTATGATCTAGCTTGTATGTTTAGTTCTTTGCTTATGTTGAAAGACATTATTGTACTTCCTATTTTTAAGACTTCTTATTGATGTAAGGGCTAAGTCCTATTTTCGATACTTTTATGTCTAGATGGTGCATTGTGATGAAGTTAGATTCTATTTTTTATATATGAAGTGAAGTTGAACTTCCAAAGTAAAAGTTTTAAATTTTCCGTGATTTTATTCTATGATACATGTTATGATGAATACTAAGGGCTTGTATAAGACCTCTTCGAGGTCGAATACGTCGGTAACGACTAGGGGGTGCTCTCGGGTCGTTATATGTGGGATCTATGACATAGTTTTAACTGTAATTTTGTAAAATGAGTAAACGGCATTCAATGTTTACAGTTTGTAGTTTTAGCTTTCGTTATCTTTATAATCTGATGAGTGCACGCATTAGATTGAGCTTGTATTTGGTATTTGTTCGAGAGAAAAATTCCAGTTAGGAAAAAGCTGAACTAAACTAATGAATTAGAGTTAAAGTTTAAGTTCGAGAGAAAAGAACTTTAACCTCAAACCATTGTAAACAAGGGTCAATGTTAGTAACACTCTAAGGCTGAGAAGACGTGAGTGACAGTTTTCTGATTAGACTTTGAAGTGTCAGATGAAATTAACTCGCAATGATTTTGTAAACATTGAATCGCCTGAAACTCATTTACGGAAGAACACTAAAACTAACATTATGGTGAACACAATCCTGGTTTCTCTTAATCAACTTCACAACAAAATAGTTTGTTAGTCGTTAATCTGGATTTTGACTACAAGTTTTGGTAATTATAACATCTCAATCACACCCAATTTACTTTTCGTTGTTATTTGTTTAGGAAATAATAACGACATTCGAATAAATGCGACAATAAAACATTATCTATAAAGAAATTCTCTATGGGATCGACCTCAACTCTAGTTGAGTTTTGTAAATTGACATCGACCGTTTACACTTCTTATTTGAAGTGTAAGTTTGGACGTAGCAGATTTTGGCGCCTCTGCTGGGGAATTTCAATCTAGAAGTGTTTTACTAGCTTTCTTCGATTGGTAGTAATATTTCCTAATTTTACGTCTTGTTTGTTGTCTTTGTCTCTTTCAGGTGAGTTTTACTGTGTATGCCAAATACTAGGAGTAAAAGATCTCCATTGATCTCTTATGACCCGGAACTTTGAAAGACTCTTAGGAAAAAGGTGAATGCACAAGAACTTGAGGTACATAGACTGAGATTTGGATTGGAAGCTGAAACTGTCGCAAGACAAGTTCAGTCGAATGTTGTGAACAATCAACATAGGGTAGTGGACGAGAACATAGTAGTGGATGAAATCATCCTCCCCACCGCCAACCAATAGCTCCAAGGGGTAGAGAACAGCATTCAGCTCACATGATGTATGAAGAGGATGATGCAGATTTGGATGGAGCTGGAGCTACTGGAGCGATTGTGTTACCTGCACTACCTCCAGGTGTTAAGTTCACAATCACCAGCACTATGATTCAATTGTTGAATCTGAAAGGTATGTTCAGCGGTGCAATTGGTGATGATGCAAACCAACATTTGATGAACTTTGTGGCGATCTGCAAGTCACAAAAGATCCCTGGAGTAAACCAAACGCGATGAGATTGAGGTTGTTTCCACTGTCTCTTATTAGAGAGGCAACTAACTGGTTGAATGAGATACCAGATGACTCCATCAGAACTTGGACTGAGCTGAAAGAAGCTTTCTTGGAACAATTCTTTACTGAATCAAAAGAGATGCAAATGAAGGATGAAATAAGTATGCATAAGCAGCTACTAGGAGAAGCAATGCATGACACCTGGTGGAGATTCAGCCAAAAGCTGAAGAAATGCCCTAACCATGATCTCACTGAGAGGCATCTGAAACAAGTTTTTTATAGATCTTTAAACTATGTCACTAAACATGTTGTTGATGCAATGTGTGAAGGATCATTCATGAGAAAACCATTCTCAGAGAGCATGCATCTACTGGATGAGGTGTCAAAGAACAATAGGGCATGGTATACTTGAGATGCAGAGGTAGGAGATCTGGGTTACACATATGAACTTTCAGCTGAGCAAAGGAAGAGAGAAGAAGCAAGGGACCAGGACATGGAACACATGAGGACCCAAATAGATATACTCACGAAGCATCTGGTCTCCAAGTCTGAAATGGTCAATGTTGTGGGTTAGCATAATAGGTATGAAGATTAGGACATCGATCTAGATGAGGAGGCTAACTACCTGGGCAACCAAGGAGGTTTCCAGAATTATAACTCTGGAAATCAGAGCTACAATTCTGGAAATGCAGGTAAGAATTATGCTAGGGAAGGACAATATGATAGGCCAGCAAATAGAGAGCAGGGAAACTGGCAGAACAGAGATGGGTACAAGAATGATCATAGTGGTGTCTATGTGCCCCAAGGTAATAGAGACCGGGCAAGTGGTAGTTCCAGCGAATCTAAGCTGGAAGACATGATGGCCAAGGTACTTCAGAAAGTTGAATCAACTGATGCAGGGGTAAAATAAATGAGAGGTGATTTCTCGAGCATGAGTCAGTTGGTGGACTCTCACACTACCTCCATTAAACAAATTGAGCAACAGTTGGGGCAACTCTCAGCCTTACTAAATCAGAGGAAGAATGGGTCACTACTAAGTGACACCATCCAAAATCCTAAGAAGGACGAGAACTGCATAGCCATCACCACCAGGAGTGGTAAAGTTCTTACTGACCCTATTTCTGCAGGTTCTAAATGTGAACAGGTGTTGGATCAAGCTGGCTGAGAAGAGGATGAAGCTGAACATGTAGATGACTTGGAGGATCTTCAGCCTAAAGCACAACCAGCGAGAGGAAAAGAGAAAGAGGTCGAGGAAAACATGCCTTTATAGTAGATTCCCAGACCACCTCCTCCTTTCCCTCAAAGGCTCAAAAAGAAAGCTGAAGATGGGAAGTTTACGAAATTTATCACCATGTTGAAGCAACTTTCGGTAAACATACCACTGGAGGAAGCCCTGGAACAAATGCAAGGATATGCCAAGTTCATGAAGGACTTGGTTACAGAGAAGAGAGTTGTAAGTCTTGATTTTACTAACGATGCTCATCATTGCAGCGCCATTGCTACCAGATCTCTGGTTCAGAAGAAGGAAGATCTAGGTGCATTCACTATCCCATGCACCATTGGGTCAATTAAATTTGCAAAAGTTTTGTGTGATCTAGGAGCCAGCATAAACTTGATGCCATTAGCCATCCTCAAGAAATTGGGATAGGAAATTCTAAGACTCATAACAATGAGGTTCATGATGGTTGATAAGTCAGTAAAGTGGCCTGTGGGAATCCTATGTGATGTACTTTTTAAGGTGGACACCTTCATCTTTCCGGCTGATTTCGTGATCTTGGATTGCGAAGTGGACTTTGAGGTTCCCATCATTTTGGAAAGACCATTTTTGGCCACAGGAAGAGTCTTGGTAGATGTTGAGAGAGGAAAGCTGAAGTTCAGACTCAACAAGGATGAGGTAAAGTTGAATATTTGTAGGTCAACGAAGCAGCCACATGATATGAATGTAGTATCTATAATAGTGATGGTTAATGAAGACGGAATGAGAGTACCCATCGAAGAGAGGATGGTTGTTGAAACCTTAGATGCAGTGCTGATGAACTTTGATGTTGATTTCCGGTCTGACTATATAGAAACCATGAATGCCTTGCAGGGTATGGGAGTACACTCTTATGCTCAAAAGAAATTGGACCTGGACTTGGAAAATAGGTCAAGTCCTCCAGCAAAACCATCCATTAAAGAAACACCAATGCTGGAACTGAAACAGCTACCCAATCACCTAAGGTATGTATTTTTGGGAGCTAACAACACTTTACCTGTGATTTTGGCTGCAGATTTGAATGATGAACAGGTTCAGGCCGTAATCAAATTGTGATAAGGTACAAAAGGGCTATTGGGTGGACCATTGTTGATATCATCAGTATACCTCAAGGCATATGCACCCATAGGATTCAACTCGAGGAGGATTGCAGCCCAAGCATTGAACACTAGCGGAAGTTAAACCCACCTATACAATAGGTGGTCAAAAAGGAGATCATCAAGTGGTTAGATTTTGGGGTGGTCTATCCCATTTCTGATAGTCACTGGGTCAGTCCAGTGCAATGTGTGCCCAAAAAGGGCGGTATGACTGTGGTGGCAAATTCAAAGAATGAGTTAGTCCCGCAGAGACCAGTCACTGGATAGCAAGTGTGCATGGACTGCAGAAAGCTAAACAAGTGGACTTTGAGGGATCACTTTCCATTGCCTTTCATGGACCAAATGCTGGACATGTTAGCTGGTAAATGGTGGTACTGTTTCTTAGATGGATACTCTAGGTACAACCAGATATCAATTACTCCTGAAGATCAGGAAAAGACCACTTTCATATGTCCTTATGGTACTATTGTGTTTAAACGCATGTCATTTAAACTATGTAATGCACCAGCAAAATTCCAAAGGTGTATGATGTCCATTTTCTCAGACATTGCGGAGGACACTCTGGAGGTATTTATAGACGATTTCTCTGTAGTAGGTGATACTTTTGATGATTGTTTGTTGAATCTTAGCAGGGCCCTACAAAGATGTGAGGAGGCTAACCTAGTGTTGAATTGGGAGAAGTTCCATTTCATGGTAAATGATGGCATATTCCTGGGACACAAGGTGTCACAAAAGGGGATAGAGGTCGAAAAAGCCAAAATTGAGGTGATTGAAAAGCTGCCTTTACCAATCTGTGTGAAGGGTGTTCGAAGCTTCTTAGGACGTGCCAAATTCTATAGATGTTTCATCAAGGACTTCTCTAAGATTGCACACCCCATGTGCAAACTTTTGGAGAAGGAGGTGAAATTTGTCTTTGTTGAGGCATGTCTCAAAGCCTTTGAATGCCTAAAGGAGAAGTTAATCTCTACCCCAGTGATCATTGGTCCAGATTGGGCAGAGCCATTTGAGGTAATGTGCGATGCTAGGGGTACTGCATTAGGAGTTGTGTTGGGGCAGAAATATTTCATCCGATTTACTATGCTAGTAAGTCACTGAATGAGGCAAAGTGAAACTGCACAGTTGCTGAGCAGGAACTACTGGCAGTGGTGTATGCATTCAAAAAATTCAAAGCTTATCTGCTGGGCACTAAGGTGATAACCCATACAGACCATGCTGCACTGAGATACCTCATGGCAAAGAAAGATGCCAAGCCAAGGCTAATTTGTTGGGTGCTACTTCTCCAAGAGTTTGACTTTGAAGTTAAGGATAGGAGAGGTTGTGAGAACTAGGTAGCTGATCACCTGTCTAGGTTAGAGGCTGAAAAGAAGGAAGAGTTGGAGCTAAATAGATGATGCATTCCCGGATGAGCAGGTATTAGCCGCAACTCTTGACCTTATTCCTTGGTTTACTTATTATGCTAACTTTCTTGTTAGTGATTTGATGCCTGAGGGGCTGACATATCAACAAAGGAAAAGGTTCTTTCATGATATGGGTAAGTACTTTTGGGATGAACCTTATATGTACAAAGTGTGTGCTGACAATATCATCAAGCAATGTGTTCCTGAAGCTGAGATGTTGTATATTATATAAGTCTGTCACGCCTCTCCAGTGGGTGGTCATCATGGAGGTGCTCGGATAGCTCATACGATACTTCAGTGTGGGTACTACTGGCCCACAATTCATCAGGATGCGATAGATATAGTGAGGAGTTGTGATGTATGCCAGCGACAAGGAGCCATCTCTCGACGCCATGAGTTACCTATGACACCTATCTTAGAGGTGGATTTGTTGTATGTGTGGGGCATCGATTTCATGGGCCTATTTGTGAGTTCCCATGGGCAGAAGTACATATTGGTTGCAGTGGACTATGTGTCCAAATGGGTTGAGGTGGTTGCTTTGCCTGAGAATGATGGCAAGAGTGTAGTTGGTTTCCTGAAGAAGAATATCTTCTCAAGGTTTGGCACACCCAGAGTTATTATCAGTGATGGTGGTTCTCACTTCTGCAATAAGGTGTTCAGTTCAGTGCGCTTCTTACCAAGTATGGGGTTAAACAACACAAGGTTGCAATGCCTTATCATCCACAGACCAGTGGACAAGTAGAGGTGTCCAACAGGGAAATCAAAGTGATCTTCGCCAAGACAGTAAATGCCAACAAGACAAATTGGGCACGGAAGCTAGATGATGCTCTATGGGCATTTAAGACAGCTTTCAAGATGACTATTGGTATGTCTCCATATCAATTGGTGTTTGGAAAGGCATGTCATTTGCTAGTTGAGCTTGATAATAGAGCACTCTTGGCTTTGAAGAAGCTAAACGCTAGTTGGAACAAAACTGTAAACCTGAGGCTGGATCAGATAAATGAGATGGATGAATTTCGTTTGAGAGCTTATGAGAGGCCAGCACTGTACAAGAAGAGGTTGAAGTTGTACTATGACAAACATATTGAAAAGAGAGCCTTCACTCCTGGTGACTTGGTGTTACTTTTCAACTCCATACTTCGTCTGTTTTTGGGAAAGTTGAGATCTAAATGGTTTGTACCTTTAAGGTAACGCAAGTGTTTCAGTCTGGTGCTATTGAGCTGGAAAATTATAAGGGCAAGAGGTTCAAAACTAATGGCCAGTGAATTAAGGCATATCTGGGTGTTCCAGAGGATGTGAAGATTGTGGAGGAATGTAAACTTGATGAAGTCTGAGTAATCAAGTAACCTGCGTCGCGCCGCGACATCAAATTGTGCTCTGCTTGGAAGGCAACCCAAGATGTAATTGTAGTAGGTATTTTCCCTTTTCTTTATATTTCTTTGTTTTTATAGAGTCATTATGTGTTTATGTGTGCAGGAGAGAATGGGTTATAAAGTGCAGGAACTTTGTGCAGGTTGCGCTTCACGGGTAATCTCATGAACTGTGGTGCCCTTTACAGGCACTTTCACGGTCCGTCAATTTCAGGACCAACCTAAGGGAGCTACTGGAATGTGCCATAAAAAGGTTCACGGAAGGGTTCACGATCCGTCGTGTTTTGTACAGACCCTCTAGCCTCTCGTGAACCACATGTAAGGATTTTGCTCTAAAGTCAGTTTCACGGACCACTGTACGGATCGTGGTGACCTTCACGGGCACTTTCACGATTCGTCGTTCACGACCCAATCCTACCAGTACCTGACTAGACCTACGATGGGACAATAAATTAAAAGAATCATCTTTATGATTCCTAAAGCGCCAAAGGTTGGGGTTTTCATATTTTCTCTCCCATAACGGTTCTTTAAGGGTTAAAAACAGTGCCCATCACCAATCGATTCCAAAATCATCGAAAATCAAAGCCATAATCCTAAGTTTCCAAGAATCGCAAGTCAAGGCTATTGATTCCTCATTTTGAGTGAAAATTTTCTTCTAAATTCCAAGTAAGTCGCTTCATACTTTGTTACAAGTTTGATCTTGTCTTAAAACAAAGTAGATTTATTTTGAATTAGTTGAGATTAAGCATGATTATGTGACGAACTACATTGATTGATATTGAATTGTTGAGGATTAAGTTGAATTGGGTGTTTTAATTGTTCTTGTATGTGGGTCTGATAACAGGGGGTTGAATTTATGGTTGTCCTAGTTGGTTGTGATTCTATGTTATTTAATTGGGTTTAGTATGAACTATGTTGATGTGTATATGTCAGAGGATTGTGAACCTGTGTGAAAATGGTGGTTTGGTACTATAATTACAATTGGGGAAGAAGAGGATTAATGAAAAGGCCAAGTGTAAGACCACGATAGGCTTCACGAACCGTGTATAACTACCACGGGCCGTGAAACCACTCGTGGACCACACTTGAAATCTAACCAACCCTCAAATAAGTTCACGGGCAGTAACATGGACCATGGTGCACTCCACGGGCCGTGAAGCCGTCCGTGAACATTACTTTGTCAAAAGTTTTGTTGCACACTGATACCCATTGTTTCTGTATTAGTTTCCACGAGGGCTTTAACAACCCGTGGTACCCACCACGGTCCGTCTGACCCCCGTACAATTTACTTGATTGTAAAAATTTTTATTTTCTTTACTCTTATTGTTTTTGTTCATCTTTTTGATTCTGTGGCCCTTCCCAATGATAGATTGGGTGATGACATTCTTAAGGCAAGGCATCACGATGTAATTACACAGGGGAAGTCTAAGTACCCAATAGTGTGTCATTTTACTGTGTGATGCTTCCAAGAAGAAAGAACGCAGCCCCACAGTCTGCACCCATTGCAACTCAATGTGAAGGTCATGATGACTCTAAGTCTAGTAGTTCAGAGGTGCAAATAAATGTCACACCTGATGATCATCCATCTCGAGCTACTAGATCAAGAGCAGCAAGGGCTATCCTCCAGGACACTCCTCCTCATTCTGAAGAGGGAGGCAGTCGTTCTGGCACCGGAGAGGACTCAGGAAATAAAGTTGATGTTGCTTCTGGTAGCCAATCAGAAAATGGTTGGGGAGGCAGTGTAGAGTCTGAAAGTGGCTCTCAGAAAGATGCAACCGCCTCTCCACCTGCGGTAAATACAGAAGCTTCAACTGGAGTAAAGGGGGAGGCAAAGGAGAAGATAGATATCACCACCAATGACACCATGTTGATGTATGTGAATATGCATGAACTTGATAACGCAGCGAGACAACAGCTGGTTGATTGTTATCGATCCATGTCGACTGTCAACCAGTCCGAAGAATTCTTCAACAAGGGCATTATTAACACAACTGGCAGTTTCAAAAGTAGACCAATCATGCCTTAGACCAGAGTGGTGGTAGCTGACATCAAAGCCTTTCAAGATATTTATCGGACATTCCCATTTCATCAGTTCGACTGGATGGATAATGCACCTAGAGAATACTCTAGCCACCTGACCAGAGAGTTTTATTCATCTTATGCAGCTACACTGATGAACTTTACAGCGGAGACAGAGACAACAAAGCATGGACAGAGAGACATGGCCATTACCTGGGGTCCACTCAACTCAATTATAGTTCGGGGCAAATAGATAGATATCTCTGAGGCGACTATCAACAGGATGTTACATGGCCTAGAATACACTGCACCACTTCAGTTGGCTTTTTTGAAGGAAAACATCATGAGGTCACCAGTGATACTACAATGGAGAATCAGAATTCTTTGGAGAGGGTATTGCAATGGATTGAAAAGCAAATTGTTTTAGATGGGGAGAATACAGTATGGGTCACAACAACTCCAACACTCATTACCAAAGCTTCACTATCTTTTCCAGCCAAGGTTTGGTGGGCTGTCGTTCAGGCACAATTGCGACCGACAGCTAATGATAATTGTCCCCTTCCCTGGCTTCGTTGGTAGCGTGTCTTATAATTAGTTACCCGGTAAATGTGGGGAGAATTATAGCGACTAAAATGAAAGACAGGGATCTGAATGATAGATTCAAACTTCAATTTCCCTGTCTGATAGGGAAATTATGTCGACAAGTGAGCATTCCTCCAAATAGTCTAGTTGACAAATGGGGTGAAGCATTCAGACTCATCCAAGTTTTTAAGATCAAAGATGTCGCGAACCATCTCTTTGGTGCGAAATCTGTAATTGTAGGTACCTTATTTGTTGTTTCTCACATACCAATTGACATCCCAGATGTAGATAGAGGTCCAGAACAGGGCGAGTCATCACAACCTTCCACAGATGCACCACCACCTACAGCTTCAGCCTCTTAGGCTCCAGGTACCTTTGTCACTATCCCTATGCTTTTTTCTTGAGAAATTGGTTGCAGATCAGTGTCAAACTAGGACCTTGGTCGATCAGATAGTCATCAGGATGCCTCAGCTAACACAGAAAAAAGTGTTAGCTGCGAAAAAGGAGATCAAAGATGAGATGCAGAAGGAGCTGGCAATCTTAAAAGACAGAATAAATGGTTTGGAGAATCTTGTTCAGGATCGATTCTAGGTTGTTGGGTCAGTAGATACTGAAGAGTTCAAAGCACAGTTGGCTGAGATGCGAACTCAGGTTGCTAAACTGGCTGGAAAGCCAGTACAGGTACCCACTTCGATGCTGTCAAATTCTTTAATGCAAATGTTAAATCAGGCACCCTCCACTCAATCAATTGATGATCTCTGGGGAGACCTACCCACGAGTAAGTCCGGCAAGAGGAAACAAAGAGCCGGAGAATCTGAGGAGCAAATACCTGCTGACCTGTCCAAAGGGGAAAGAAGGCAGGAAAAGAAAGCCCACAAGGCATCAAAGAAGGCATAGAGAGAAAAAGTAGCACGTGAGCAACAACAATGATACGATGTGTTAGCTAGAGCTTCTGGTAGTGGAGCACCTACCTGGGCAAGTGAAACCCAACCTGATCATGTACCGAGTTCTGAGAGTGCACCCACTAATAAGGGTGCCAATGTTGATCCGGAGACCCATGCCTAGAGCGCTATAGGTATGACCCCTCCTCATAGCCCTGTGTGTTTTATTGTTCTATATTGACTTTGAGGGCAAAGTCCTTTCTTTTGGGGAGGGGGTGGTGAGCAACCTGCCATAGCTGTTAAAAAAATGGAGGTTGACTCTGTGTTACTGTTTTTGGGTGTTTTGTGTGTTGAGTTGTGCAACAGCTAGTCTGTGAAAAATGAGGACTTGAATCTGAGTTTGACTATTAGGATCTTTAGATGACATCTTAGATACTGATATGTTGAACATGGCTAGTCTGACCAATTAATTGGTGAACCAAGAAACTGAAAATGTAGTCTTGTGTCGTGTGTGTAAGTTTTGATTAAAGTCTAACATCAGGAACAAAAAACTAGAACTTCCCGAGTAGTCTTGCTTGAATCTGACAATAATCGGATAGGAAAGGATCAGTAGGCCATTTTTGTTAAACTAGTAAAAAAACCAAAAATAAAAGAACCAAATGAAAAGCTTATCACTTGAACCCAATTTGAGCCTTAAATCAGTCTTTGTTCTTACCCAACACATATCATATCCTTGGTTCTCTAAAGGTACGATATCACTACTCATGCCAAAAGCTTAAGTTGAGGGTGATTGCAATTCGAGCAGAAAGAAAAAATGGAAAAGAAGGTTTAACCAGTGAGCTAAGTGCATATAAAATTGCATATATAAAAAAAGTGTAAAGAAAAGAACAGAAAAAGAATAAAAGAAAAAGAAAAAAAAGAAAATAAGGGCTACTAGGTCGTGTTGAATTAAACAAAAAGAGGGAATCACTTAGAAAAGAGTTATGTGAAAACGAAACTTTGGAAAATCAAGGGACTAGTCACTCACGAAACCAAATATCCATTCCCTAGCCTGAGCCTATGTTATAAGCTAATAAAGTCCTATAGTTATCCTATTCCGAGTGTTTGAAAGATAGAGCGTAGAAAGCAATGGCAAGCCTATGGTAGTTTGTTGTTAGTGTTAGAAGTTCTTTGAGAACGTGAGCGTAGTACTCAGTCCCAACTATCATGAGTGAGGGACTTCTTTGGTGTGAGGACACAGTGATTGTATTTGAAAGTAGATTGTGTGAGCTGGTAATTCACAGGCATAAGCATGATTGACTTTGAATAATGAGATGTCATATATTGATCCTTATATGTTAGATTTAGGGTTTTGGGATACAAATTGTGTTTGAAATAGTTGTTGCATAGTGTCAAAAGTTTGTAAATGATTTGAGCGCTGATTGTACTGATTTCTCATCACATGAGGACAAGTAATGGTTCTAAGTTGAGGGTGTAGATGTGCCGCGAAATCTTGGCACATTTAATGCTTGAAAACTAAGGATTAAGACTAAACTCGAGTGTATTTATGTGGATATAATGTGTTTGGTAGTGTTTATACAGGTGAAACAGGCAAACGTAAAAAAAGATGGAAATGAAGAAGAAATCAATGAAGGTGAAGTAAAGACCATGGACAATCTCACGAGCCATGGTCTTCACTACGGATCGTAGAGACACTCGTGAAAGTCACCTAGTGGTTGGGCAAGGAAAAGTAAAAAATGTTAGAACAAAGTGAATACCAAGAACGACTTCACGGCCCGTGGTCATGGTCGTGAAGCTGAGCTAGTGTTCAAGAGTAAACGATTGAAAAAATGAGAAGCAACCAAGTGAAGACCACAGACACCTTCACGGGCCGTGGTTCCTATGATGGTCCGTGGTGCAGTCCGTAGTCCCCTTTCCAATGGATGGCATTGAAGAAACAAATTTTGAGAAAGTCCAAGTAAAGACCACAGACGTCTTCACGGGTTGTGGTCCCTGTGACAGTCCGTGGTCTAGTCCGTGATGCAAATTACAGTGATCAAGTTTTGAAGACCAATGTTGGGGAGTTCTAAGGGAAGATCACGGAGGGCTTCACGGTCCGTGAAGCCCTCGACGAGTCGTAGAAGTGGCCATGGAGTTGATCGACATTTCAATCCTAGTTCGAATATGACTCATTTTAAACATTCTATTTTGAATTAATTAGGTGGTTATTAGGTTTTTTTAAAGTTTATCTAAGCTTGAACGACGATTGAGTTCTGAATTATTTTAGTTTTGGATTTTTGATTTTGATTATTACGATCAGTTTGAACTTTGAAGTTTGGATTCTGATTCACAGATTATTAAAGTGATCGTTGATTTGTTGATTATTCTCGTAAGTCTTTATATCATGTTTTCATTATGTATTGTTGTTTGTTTTCGTGAAACCATGAGGGACTAAACACCACGACTGGAGCTGTGGGATCTATGATGTAGTTTTAACTGTAATTTCGTAAAACGAGTGAAAGACATTCAGTGTTTACAATCTGTAGTTTTAGCTTTCGTTATCTTTATAATCTGATGATGCACGCATTAGATTGAGCATGTATCTAGTATTTGCTCGAGAGAAAAATATCAGTTAAGAAAAAGTTGAACTAAACTAACGAATTGGAGTTAAAGTTTAAGTTCGAGAGAGAAGAACTTTAACCTCAAACCATTGTAAGCGAGGGTAAATGTTAGTAACACTCTAAGGCTGAGAAGGCGTGAGTGAAAGTTGTCTGATTAGACTGAGAAGTGTCAAATAAAATTAACTCACAATGATTTTGTAAACATTGAATCGTCTGAAACTCAATTACAGAAGAACACTAAAACTAATGTTATAGTGAACACAATCCTGGTTTCTCTTAATCAATTGAATCAACTTTACAACAAAATAGTTTGTTAGTCGTTATTCTGGATTTTGACTGCAAGTTTTGGTAATTATAACATCTCAATCACACCCAATTTACTTTTTGTTGTTATTTGTTTAGGAAATAATAACGACATTAGAATAAATGCGACGGTGAAACCTTATTTGTAAAGAAATTCTATGTGGGATCAACCTCAACTCTAGTTGAGTTCTGTAAATTGACATCAACCGTTTACAATTCTTATTTGAAGTGTAAGTTTGGACGTATCACCAGGCCATAGATGAACCTGTAGATGGTAGTCTCGGAGATGTCCACAGAGAATCCCCGAACTAATGTGGCCTCAAGTTGGGGCTGAGCTACTGATTTGGCCTGCTTGAGATTGACCCATGGATGGTAGCGGCATAGGAAGCATAGAACTCCCTGACGATCTCCTCACTATAAGACTCTGGACTACGGGCTATCCATTCGCACTTGTGCCTCCTAAAGAGATCGTGGATGGCGGGCGCGGTGTGGAAGCTGCCTGTGAGAGCCCGACGCTCCTCTATGATCAATCTGGCCATCATGTCCTTCTCGGTCAGCATACAACCATCATTGTAGATTTGGTACTAGCCATCCACGTACCACCTGTTAGGCTCTGTAGGATCTGTTGGGGATCAGAACGGGGTGGCACTATATCATCCTCGGTATTAGCAGACGTGTACGGAGAGGCGGTGCTGCCTTTGGGGCTGGAGCTGGAGCCGGCGCCTCAAGCTGACTTAGAGCGAGCCAATGATCTAATCAGTGTTGCCCCCTCAGCAGACTAGAGGGCAGTGACCACATCAGAAAGCACCAGCTGGGCTCAGTTCCTCATGGTGCGAAGAAGAAGAAGAAGAAGAAGAAGAAGAAGGAGGAGGAGGAGGAGGTGGGGGGAGGAGGAGGGGGAGGAGAAGGAGGAGGAGGATAAGGAGTAGGAGAAGGAGAAGGAGGAGGAGAAGAAGAAGAAGAAGAAGAAGAAGAAGAAGAAGAAGAAGAGGAAGAGGAAGAGGAAGAGGAAGAGGAAGAAGAAGAAGATGAGGAGGATCAAGCTAGGTCAAGTCAAGACTCCATTGTTGAAAGATTTGTAGGGATTTATAATCAAGGTATGTGAGCTTATTCATCTATGGATTCTTCCATCTATTGAGTCCCCTAGAAATTCCCCAATTGTGAAGATGAAATACCAATTCAAGTTAGCGTTCTTTCCAATATTGTGGGTTTAGTTGAGTATGAATCCAATTGATTGGATATTGATTTTTTATGATTGAATTAGTAGTGAATCATGTTATTATGATAATATTACATGTTTTCCATGGTTAACCTTAGTCTAATTGATGAAATTGAAGTAATGTGGGTTTGTGCCTTATGAAGGAAAATTGAGTATTGATAGATGATCTTCTAGAATTGATGATATGTATAGTAATTGTTCAAGAATAGAAGCATGTAAACATGAATTGAATTAGAATAAACTATATATGATGGATCATGACTAGTAATGATTGAGATTGAGTATTTATAATGATATATGGCTAGAATTGCTTAAGAATGGAGCATGTGACTATAATGTCTTGTGATCTAAATATGTATGATGATTGTAAGAAGTAAAGCTTTGAGAGTAAGGCTTGTAGTAATAAATGTTGATCACTAGGGCTTTCAGAGTAAAGCTAATATGATGAATTATGTATGTTAAGGCTTTGAGAGTAAAGTCTATATGAGAATAGTAGATTAAAGGATAGAATTGTGGTGGAAGACCTATACCTACCTAATCGATCTTATGAATGTTTGGATATAGAATGTGATAGAATCACTTGAACATGGATTGATTGTCAAGGACGTCATTCCATGAGACATGAATGTTAACTAAGGCTTAATAGCTAGCCTAGGGGGTGTATGCTTGGCCCTAAGTGGATATTGACAATGAGATGGCAGTTCCCACGTAGTTGAGTCCGGACTTCCAAAGAAAAAGGGGGACCCTCACATAGTAGAGTCCGGGTTTCCTCAAAGTAGGTCTCATGAGATGGAAGTCTTCACCTAGTAAAGTCCAGGTTTCTAGTAACAATCTTCATATCCATGGAACTAAGACATGTTTAAAGAAGTATCTCCTAGTGTTCAAAAGCAATAATGAACTAAGACATGTTTAAAGAAGCATCTCGTAGTGTTTAAGGTAACAATGAACTAAGACATGCTTGAAGAAACATCTCATAGGGTTCAAGATATAATGAACTTAGACATGCTTAAAGAAGCATCTCATAGGGTTCAAAGTAATGAGGAACTAATATATGCTTAATGAAGTGTCTCATAGTGTTCCAAGATTTCAACAAAGGGACTAGTCTCCAACCAAGAAGTATGAGTATGATGACCTAAAGGAGTACTTAGTATGGATGAGATAATGGGATCTTATTCATACATTGAACAAGTATGACTTAAGGTTACCTAAGAAGTGTTTCTCTTATATGATGTATGTTTTGATGGATTGCTGCTATAGTTGCCTTCCATGTTATGTTTGACTAAAGGTGAGCGATTCCCTTGTCTATGAGAAGTAAGCTAAGGCTTAGATCAAAAGATGATAAAGAGGTATAATGGCCTAAAATTGGTACTTAGTGTAGGTGGGATTATGGGGTCTCATCTATTCATTGCACAAGTATGACTTTAAGGTTACTTATGAAGTTTCTCTTATGTTAGGAGGAATTAAGTATGGGCTATGCTTATGAATATGTGGTATCTCCTATGTTGTTGGATTATTCCTTATGTTGACTTATGCTCATATTATGTCTAAATTGAAGATTATGCTTATGACCATGCTATTATCTCTTATTCTAATGATTTATGTCTTATGTTGGCTAACATTTTTGTTATGCTCTTATGATGTCATGCTAGCTAACATATTTAGTACATTTTGTACTAACACATACTCTTGCCTACATTCTTATCAAATGTAGCGACATTGAGTTCCATTTTCTTTGATAGGTTCCAGTAGAGCAAAGGGGTTGAAGACTTGGTAAGGCCTCATAGAATCAAGGATGTGATCACCTTTCCTTTATGTCTTTTCTTTTATGTTTGAGACTATTGTATGGGTTGCGTCCCAATGAGTTATTCATGTTGTTTTAGATGTGTTGAGACAACGTGTTATAGTCTTCCACTTGCTTTTATAAAGACTTCGATTGTATGGAAAAAGTTTTAAAATTTCCGCATCATTCTATTTACTTTATGTTATGACTTGTGTTAGGCCTTTTCGGGGTCTAGTACACCATGTTACATCTAAGGTGTACCCCAGGTGACAAGTCGAATCCAAGCTTGAACCAAATGGGGATCATCTTAAGAACCGGACCCTACACTTAGGGAAAATGTAGGAAAGAATGGGTTAGTACAAAAATGCACTAAGTATGATAGCCATGCATAAAACCTTGAAATCATGCTAAAAAAGAAAGTTTAGTTGAATGCATACAATTCACTAAGTTAAAGCATAATTTTGAAGATAATGGAAAAACCTAAGCCATAAGCATGTTCAATACATAGATAATCATATCATTGGAGAGACATACCATAAGTACCCTCAAAGTCTACTTGTGCAATGCATGAGTAATATCCCATAATCCTACCCATACTAAGTAAAGCTTCTTGAGTAGTTATAGTCCATAATTCATGTTTTTGCTAATACTATCATAATGGGGATAAGCCTTAACCGACATAGACCATGTGAGTTTAACATGGAATCCGGTGTCTACCCCACACCGAAAAGGGATTGTCCTACTTGCCTAAGGTAGAACCATACTCTTAGCTTAGGTGGATCCACTAGCTAAAGACCTATGAGGGCAAATAATTTATGGGACAAGGGGATTGCTACTAGAAACCCGGCCTCTACTATCGTGAGGGCTTCCATCACAAAAGATTGTTCCTAGAAACCCGGCCTCTACTAACGTGAGGGCTTCCATCTCATATCAATATCCACTTGGTGCTAAGCATTAATTCCCACAAAGTTCATATTAGGTCTTAACTTAAGTTCATACTAATGGAAGAATGTCTTGACACTCAATACAACATAATTCATAAGATAGCTCTTAGATTCAATAGGTGAGAATAGCCTTTCAACCTTAGAATCAGCATATTGTGAGAAAACCTTTCACATCATATCATATTCATAAATAGATGTGTAGATGAGAATATCCTTTCAACAACACACACACAAGATCATAATCATAATCACTTTACTCTCAAACTGTTGATAAAGCATGTACATAATTCTCATATTTTCCCCTTCAAAGACCATGGATCATATTTCATCAACACATCTAGAATTACTACATTAGACATGGATGATAACATAGTTCAAAGAGATCAATTACTACAAGCATAATCTCATCATATTCTACTTGTATCAATCAATACCCACACTTTGAGATCCAAATTGGGACAATAGGGAAATTCATGGATTCTTGAGGAATTCAACATAAAATCATATAAAATCACCAATATATCCATAATAAAACATAATTCAATCATTAAAAATGAATTTGAAAGGAATCCATGAGATTGAAGTCAAACCCTAACTTTTGGGATTTCTAGCTTTGAAATTGAGGGTTTTAAAGGGGCTCCATGGAGGAATTCTATCCATGGATGAAGAACTATCATACCTTAGCTATGAATTCTAATGAAATTGAGTAGAAGCCCTTTCTCATTCAACCCTAGCTTCACCTTCCTTCCTATTCTTCCTTGGAGTTCTAGAGAGAGAATTTTTGGAGAGGGTTTGGGTCTTTCTTTTGGGATTTGGAATTATGAGGAGGATGACTTAATTTGGTGACTTAAAATCCTTATATAGGTGTTCTATTTTAATATAAAACAACGTCACTTAATATCAATTAAAACTGGAAAACCCCAAAATGCCCCTACACTTAATTGCCAAAAGGCAATTTCAGGTGACTACCCACGACCCCACTGCCACGGTCTGTGGATGGACCCACGTGGCATGCTGGTGGTCCGTAGGTTCGGTCCTGCAACTTACTTTCTGGGGCCCTGACCCACGACCCCTCACCCACGGGGCGTGGGTCCATCTACTGGTCGTGGATCCCCTCTAGTGGGTGGACTATTGAGGGCCATATTTTTGGGTCCTCCTTAAGGACCCATGGTTGGTCCTTGGGGAGTCGTACCTTGACGTTCTAAACCAAAACCATATATATTGAGTACCGGGAGTTATTTACGACAATAACCCTCACGTCAAGCGCTAGTTTAGCCTATTAGTTTTCGAGGTGTTACAAAATGTCAGAAAAATATAAAAATCAAGAAGAGCACATCAAAACACTCAATATTTCTCAGACTGCACCAATGACCTTAGAATATCAAAATGAAAAAATGAGCAAAACTTTACTCTTTTCTGTAATGTCCGAAAAATAACAAAAAATATAATTTTTCCTCATAAATGTCCGAAAGCTATAAAAATCAAGAAAAGTACATCAAAACACCTCAAAAAAATCTCAAACTGCACTAATGAACTTAAAATATCGGAACGAAAAAATTAAATTTTTTTTTACTGTTTTTCATAACTGTCTGATAAATAACAAAAAAATTAATTGTTCCTCGTAAATGTCAGAGAGATATAAAACTCAAGAAAAGTACATCAAAACACCTCAAAATAATTCTCAAACTGCACCACTGACCTTAGAATATCGAAACGAAAAAATGAACAAAACTTTACACTCTTTCGTAACTGGTCGAAAAAAAAAATTATACTCGTAAATGTACGAAAGATATAAAAATCAAGAAAAGTACATCAATACACCTTAAAAAATTCTCAAACTGCACCAATGACATTAGATTATCGAAACGAAAAATGAATTAACTTAAATCTATTTTGTAACTATATGAAAAATAACAAAAAAATTATTTTTTACTCGTAAATGTTCGAAAGATATAAAAATAAAGAAGATTACATCAAAATACCTCAAAAAATTCTCAAACTGCACCAATGACCTTTAGAATATCGAAACGAAAAAATGAACAAAGCTTTACTCTTTTTTCGTAACGAACCGAAAAATAACAAAAAAATATTTTTTCCGCGTAGATGTCCGAAAGATATAAGAATCAAGAAAACTACATCAAAACACCTCAATAAATTCTCATACAGCACCAATGACCTTAGTATGTCGAAACGAAAAAATGAACAAACCTTTACTCTTTCTAATAATTGTCTGAAAAATAATAAAATAATTATTTTTTCCTCGTAAATATCTAAAAGATATAAAATTCTAGAAAAGTACATCAAAACACCTCAAAAAATTCTCAAACTGCACCAATGACCTTAGAATTTCGAAACTAAAAATGACCAAAACTTTACTATTTTTCATAACTGTCCGAAAAATAAGAAAAAATTAATTTTTTGTTGTAAATCTTCGAAAGATGTAAAGATCAAGAAAGGTACGTCAAAACAACTCAAAATAGTCTCAAACTGCACCAATGACCTTGGAATATCGAAAAGAAAAATGAACAACACTTTACTCTTTTTCGTAAGAGTCCGAAAAATAACAAAAAAATTATGTTTTCCTCGAAAATGTCCGAAAGATATAAAAATCAAGAAATATACAACAAAACACCTCAAAAAAAATCTCAAACTGCACCAATGACTTTAGAATATCGAAACGAAAAAATGAACAAAACTTTACTCTTTCTAGTAACTGTCCGAAAAATAACAAAAAAAATAATTTTTCCTCTTAAATGTCCGAAAGATATAAAAATCAAAAAAACTGTAAGTCAAATCACCTCAAAGAAATTATCAAACTACACCAATGACATTAGAATATCGAAAGGAAAAAATGAACAAAACTTTACTGTTTTTAGTAACTGCCCGAAAAATAACAAAAAAACTATTTTTCCTCGTAAATGTCCCAAAGATATAACAATAAAGATAAGTACATCAAAACACCTCAAAAAATTCTCAAACTGCACCAATGGCCTTAGAATATCATAACGAAAAAAATGAACAAAACTTTACCCTATTCATAATTGTCCGAAAAATAACAAAAAAATAATTTTTTCCTCATAAATGTCCGAAAGATATAAAAATCAAGAAAATTACATCAAAACACCTCAAAAAATTCTCAAACTGCACCAATGGCCTTAAAATATCGAAATGAAAAAATGAACAAAACTTTAATCTTTTTCGTAGCTTTCTGAAAAATAACAAAAAAATTTATTCTTCCTCGTAAATGTTCGGAAGATATAAAAATCAAGAAAAGTACATCAAAACACCTCAAAAAATTCTCAAACAGCACCATTGACCTTAGAATATCGAAACAAAAAAATGAACAAAACTTTACACTTTTTCGTAACTATCCGAAAAAAATCCTCGTAAATGTCCGAAAGATATAAAAATCAAGAAAAGTACATTATACACTTCAAAAAATTCTCAAACTACTCCAATGACCTTAAAATATCGAAACGAATAAATGAAATTTTTTTTATTCTTTTACGTAACTGTCTAAAAATTAACAAAAAAATTAATTTCCATCGTAAATCTCCAAAAGATATAAAAATCAACAAAAGTGTATTAAAACACCTCAAAAAATTCTCAAACTACACCAACGACATTAGAATATCTGAACGAAAAAATAAATAAAACTATACTCTATTTTGTAACTGTACGAAATATAACAAAAAAATTATTTTTATTCGTAAATGTTTGAAAAATATAAAATTCTAGAAGAGTACATCAAAATACCTCAAAAAATTCTCAAACTGCACCAATGACCTTAGAATAACGAAATGAAAAAATGAATAAAACTTTACTCTTTTTTCGTAACGAACCGAAAAAAAACAAAAGAAAAAAATTTCCTCGTAGATGTCTGCAAGATATAAGAATCAAGAAAAGTACATCAAAACACCTCAAAAAAGTCTCAAACTGCACCAATGACCTTGGAATATCGAAAAGAAAAATGAACAAAACTTTACTCTTTTTCGTACCTTCCGAAAAATAAAGAGAAAATTTTTTTTGTTGTAAAAATCCGAAAGATATAGAAATCAAGAAAAGTATGTCGAAACACCTTAAAAGAGTCTCAAACTGGAGCAATGAGCTTAGAATATCGAAACGAAAAAATGAACAAAACTTTACACTTTTTCGTAACTATCCGAAAAATAACAAAAAAATTATTTTTTCCTCGTAAATTTCTGAAAGATATAAAATTCAAGAAAAGTACATCAAAACACCTCAAAAAATATCTCAAACTGCACCAATGACCTTAGAATGTCGAAACGAAAAAATGAACTAAACTTTACTCTTTTTAGTAACTGTCCGAAAAACAAAAAAATATATTATATTTTCCTCATAAATGTCTGCAGGATAGAAAAATCAAGAAAAGTACGTCAAAACACCTCAAAAAACTTCTCAAACTACACCAATGACCTTACAATATCGAAACAAAAAAATGAACAATACTTTACTGATTTTAGTAACTGCCCGAAAAATAACAAAAAAATTATTTTTCCTCGTAAATGTCCCAAAGATATAAAAATAAAGATAAGTATATCAAAACACCTCAAAAAAATCTCAAAATGCACCAATGGCCTTAGAATATTAAAACGAAAAAATGAACTAAACTTTACACGTTTCGTAATTGTCCGAAAAATAACAAAAAAATTATTTTTTCCTCATAAATGTCCGAAAGATATAAAAATCAAGAAAAGTACAACAACACACCTCAGAAAATTCTCAAACTGCACCAATGGCCTTAAAATATCGAAACAAAAAAATAAACAAAACTTTAATCTTTTTCGTAACTTTCTGAAAAATAAGAAAAAAAATTATTCTTCCTCGTAAATGTTCGGAAGATATAAAAATCAAGAAAAGTACATCAAAAATCCTCAAAAAAAAAACTCAAATTGCACCAATGACCTTAGAATATCGAAACGAAAAAATAAACAAAACTTTTCACTATATCATAATTGTTCGAAAAATAACAAAAAAAATATTTTTTCCTTGTAAATGTCAGAAAGATATAAAAATCAAGAAAAGTATATCAAAACACCTCAAAAAATTCTCAAATTGCACCAGTGACCTTAGAATATCGAAATGAAAAAATGAACAAAACTTTACTCTTTTTTCGTAACTATACGAAAAACAATTCCATGTAAATGTCCGAAAGATATAAATATTAAAAAAAAGTACATTATACACCTCAAAATCTTCTCAAACTACACCAATGACCTTAGAATATCGAAACGAAAAAATGAACAAAACTTTATTCTTTTTTGTAACTGTCCACAAATTAAGAAAAAAAATAATTTCCCTCGTAAATGTCCAAAAGATATAAAATTCAAGAAGAGTACATCAAAAGACCTCAAAAAATTCTCAAACTGTACCAGTGACCTTAGATTATATAAACGAACAAAACTTTATTCTTTTTCGTAACTATTTGAGGAATAACAACAAAATTATTTTTTCCTCGTAAATGTCTGAAAGATATCAAAATAAAGAAAAGTACATCAACACACCTCAAAAAATCTAAATATGCACCAGTGACATTTGAATATCGAAACGAAAAATGAACAAAACTTTACACTTTTTCATAACTATACGAAAAATAATTAAAAAATTATTTTTTCCTCGTAAATGTCCGAAAGATAGAAAAATCAAGAATAGTACATCAAAACACCTCAAAAATTCTCAAAATGCACCAATGAGCTTATAATATCAAAACAAAAAATGAAAAAAAAAAGTGTAATCTTTATCGTAACTATCAGAAAAATAACAAAAAATTTACTTTTCCCTCGTAAATGACTAAAAGATATAAAAATCAAGAAATGTAAATCAAAACACCTAAAAAAATTCTCGAACTACACCAATAACCTTAGAATATAGAAACAAAAAAATGAACAAAACTTTAATCTTTCCCGTAACTGTACAAAAAATATATATTTTACTCGTAAACATTCGAAAGATATAAAAATAAAAAAAAGTACATCAAAATACCTCAAAAAAAGCTCAAACTGCACCAATAACCTTAAAATATCGCGAAAAAATGAATAAAATTTTACCCTTTTTCATAACGAACCAAAAAATTAATTTTTCCTTGTAGATGTCTGAAACATAAAAAATCAAGAAAAGTACATCAAAACACCTCATAAAATTCGTAAACTGCACCAATGACCTTAGAATATCAAAACGAAAAAATGAACAAAACTTTACTCTTTTTCT
The DNA here is from genome assembly GCF_019186545.1 of Solanum stenotomum. NCBI lineage: Eukaryota > Viridiplantae > Streptophyta > Magnoliopsida > Solanales > Solanaceae > Solanum > Solanum stenotomum. The sequence continues at coordinate 38,123,569 of NC_064290.1, forward strand.
AAACAAACCAAAAAATAACAAAAAAGTTATTTTTTCCTCGTAGATGTCCGAAAGATATAAAAATAAAGAATAGTACATCAAAACACCTCAAAATATTCTCAAACTACATTAATGACCTTAGAATATCGAAACGAAAAAATGAAAAGAAATTTACACTTTTTATTAACTGTCCAAATATAAGAAAAAAATTAATTTTTCCTCGTAAATGTCCGAAAGATATAAAAATCAAGAAAAGTACATCAAAACACCTCAAAAAAAATTAAACTGCACCAATGACCTTAAAATATCGAAACCAAAAAATGAACAAAACTTTACTCATTTTCATAACTTTCCGAAAAATAACAAATTTAGTTTACTCTCGTAAATGTCTAAAAGATATCAAAATCAAGAAAAGTACAACAAAACACCTCAAAAAAATCTCAAACTACACCAATGACATTAGAATATCGAAACGAAAAAATGAAAAAAACATTACACTTTTTCGTTACAGTCTGAAAAATAAAAAAAATTAATTTTTCCTCGTAAATGTACGAAAGATATAAAAATCAAGAAAAGTACATTAAAACACCTCAAAAAATTCTCAAAGGACCAATGACCTTCGAATATCGTAACGAAATGATAAACAAAATGTTACTCTTTTTCGTAACCATCCGAAAAATAATAGAAATTTTAATTCTTCATCGGTTATGTCCGAAAGATATAAAAGAATCACGAAAACTACATCAAAATACCTAAAAAAATTCTCAAACTGCACCAATGACCTTAGAATATGGAAACGATAAAATAAACAAAACTTTACGGTTTTACGTTACTATCCAAAAAATAACAAAAAAAATTATTTTTTCCTCGTAAATGTCCGAAAGATATAAAAATAAAGAGAAGTATATCAAAACACCTCAAAAAAATCTCAAACCGGACCAATGACCTTAGAATATCGAAACGAAATAATAAACAAACCATTACTCTTTTTTGTAACTGCCCGAAAAATAACAGAAATTTTAATTTTTCATCTTTTATGTCCGGAAGATATAAAAAATCACGAAAAGTATATTAAAACACCTAAAAAAAATTCAAACTGCACCAATGACCTTAGAATATCGAAACAAAAATATACACAAAACTTTACACTTTTTCGTAACTTTCCAAAAAATAACAAAACAATTAATTTTTCCTCACAAATGTCAGAAAGAAATAAAAATAAAAAAAGCACATCAAAAAAAATTTCAAACTGCACCAGTGACCTTAGAATATCGAAACAAAAAAATGAACAAAACTTTACACTTTTCGTAATTGTTCGAAAAATATATAAAAAAACAATTCACTGTAAATGTCCGAAAGATATAAAAATAAAGAAAAGTACATCAATACACCTTAAAAAATTCTCAAACTACACCAATGACCTTAGAATATTGAAATGAAAAAAATGAACAACACTTTACTTTTTTTCGTAACTGTCCAAACATTAACTAAAAAATTAATTTCCCTCTTAAATGTCCAAAAGATATAAAAATCAAGAAAAAAATATCAAAACATCTCAAATTGAACCAGCGACCTTAGAATAACTAAACGAAAAAATGAACAAAACTTAACTCTTTTTCGTAACTATTCGAAGAATAACAAAAAAATTATTTTATTCTCGTAAATACCTGAAAGATATCAAACTCAAGAAAAGTACATCAAAACACCTCAAAAAATTCTAAAATTGCACCAGTGACCTTAGATTATCGAAATTAAAAAATGAACAAACCATTACTATTTTTAGTTACTGACTGAAAAATAATATAAAAATTATTTTTTCCTCGTAAATGTCCGAAAGATATAAAAATCAAGAATAGTACATCAAAACACCTCAAAAAATTCTCAAAATGCACCAACGACCTTATAATATCAAAACAAAAAATGAAAGAAACTTTACTCTTTATCGCAACTATCAAAAAAATAACAAAAAATTACTTTTCCCTCGTAAATGTCTGAAAGATATAAAAATCAAGAAAAGTAAATCAAAATACCTAAAAAATTTCTCAAACTACATCAATAAATTTCGAATATCGAAATGAAAAAATGAACTAAACTTTACTCTTTTTTAGTTAGTCTTAGAAAAATAAAAAAAAATAATTAATTTTTCCTCGTAAATGACTGAAATATATAAGAATAGAAAGAGTATATGAAAACACCTCAAAAAATTCTCAAACTGCACTAATGAACTTTGAATATCGAAACGAAAAAATGAAAAATCTTTAGTCTTTTTCGTAACTGTACGAAAAATAACAAAAAAAATTAGTTTTACTCGTAAATGTCCGAAAGATATAAAAATCAAGAAGAGTACATCAAATTACCTCAAAATATTCTCAAATTGCAACAATGACCTTAGAATATCGATACTAAAAAATAAACAAATCTTAACTATTTTTAGTAACTGTCTGAAAAATAATAAAAAATTATTTTTCCTCATAAATGTCCGAAAGATATAAAAATCTAGAAAAGTACATCAAAACACCTTAAAAAATTATCAAACTGCACCAATGACCTTAGCATATGAAAACGAAAAAATGAACAAAACTTACAAACTTTACTCTTATTCGTAACTATCCTGAAAAAAAAATTCCTCGTAAATGCCCGAAAGATATAAAAATCAAGAAAAGTACATTATACACCTCAAAAAAAACTAAAAATACACCAATGACCTTGGAATATCGAAACGAAAAAATGAACAAAACTTTACTCTTTCTCGTAACTGTCCATAAATTAACAAAAAAATTAATTTCCCTCATAAATGTCCAAAAGATATAAAAATCAAGAAAAGTACATCAAAACACCTCAAAAATTCCCAAACTGTACCATTGACCTTAAAATATCTAAACGAACAAAACTTTACTCTTTTTGGTAACTATCTGAAGAATTAAAAAAAAAAATTTCCTAGTAAATATCTGAAAGATATCAAAATAAAGAAAAGTACATCAAAACACCTCAAAAAAATCTAAAAATGCGCTAGTGACATTAGAATATCGAAACGAAAAATGAACAAAACTTTATACTTTTTCGTAACTGTCCAAAATATAATAAAAAAATTAAATTTCCCTCGTAAATGTCCGAAAGATAGAAAAATCAAGAAAAGTACATCAAAACACCTCAAAAATTCTCAAAATGCACCAATGAGCTTAAAATATCAAAACAAAACATGAAAAAAAGTTTAATCTTTATCGTAACTATCAGAAAAATAACAAAAAATTTACTTTTCCCTCGTAAATGACCGAAAGATATAAAAATCAATAAAAATAAATCAAAACACCTAAAAAAATTCTCAAACTACACCAATAACCTTAGAATATAGAAACGAAAAAATGAACAAAACTTTAATCTTTCCCGTAACTGTACAAAAAATATATATTTTACTCGTAAACGATCGAAAGATATAAAAATCAAAAAAAGTACATCAAAATACCTCAAAAAATTCTCAAACTGCACCAATGACCTTAGAATATTGCGAAAATATTGACAAAACTTTACCCTTTTTCGTAACGAACCCAAAAATTACTAAAAAATTAATTTTTCTTAATAGTTGTCCGAAAGATATAAAAATCAAGAAAAGTACATCAAAACACCTCATAAAATTCTTAAACTACACCAATAACCATAGAATATCAAAACGAAAAAATGAACAAAACTTTACTCTTTTTCGTAATAAACTAAAAAATAACAAAAAAATTATTTTTTCCTCGTAGATGTCCGAAAGATATAAAAATACAGAAAAATACATCAAAACACCTTTAAAAATTCTCAAACTACACTAACGACCGTAGAATATCGAAACAAAAAATTGAATAAAATTTTAGTCTTTTTCTTAACGCTCCAAAAATAAGAAAAAAATTTCTTTTCCTCGTAAATGTCCGAAAGATATAAAAATCAAGAAAAGTACATCAAAACATCTCAAAAAATTCTCAATCTGCACCAATGACCTTAGAAAATCGAAACAAAAAAATAAACAAAACTTGACTCTTTTTCGTAAATGTCCGAAAAATAACAACAAAATTAATTTTTCCTCGTAAATATCCGAAAGACATAAATATCAAGAAAAGTACATCAAAACACCTCAAAAAATTCTTAAACTGCACCAATGAACTTAGAATATTGAACAAAAAAATGAACAAAACTTTACTATTTTTCGTAACGATCCGAAAAATAAAAAAAAAAAAAATTCCTCGTAAATGGCCGAAAGATAAAAAAATCAAGAAAAGTAAATCAAAACACCTCAAAAAATTCTCAAACTGTACGAGTGACCTAAGAATATTGAAATGAGAAAATGAAAAAAAGCTTTACTCTTTTTTGTAATTATCGGAAAAATAACAAAAAAAATAATTTTTATTTGTAAATGACCGAAAGATATAAAAATCAAGAAAAGTATATCAAAACACCTCCAAAAACTCTCAAACTGTACGAGTGACCTAAGAATATCGAAACCAGAAAATGAAAAAAACTTTACTCTTTTTTGTAACTATCCGAAAAATAACAAAAAAAAATTCTTTGTAAATGTCTGAAAGATATAAAAATCAGGAAAAGTACATCAAAATACCTCCAAAAATTCTCAAACTGCACCAATGACCTTAAAATATCGAAACGAAAAAATGAACATAACTTTATACTTTTTCGTAACTTTCCAAAAAATAAAAATTTTCCTCTTAAATGTCCGAAAGATTTAAAAATCAAGAATAGGACATCAAAACACCTCAAAAAATTCTCAAACTGCACCATAGACCTTAGAGTATCGAAACGAAAAAATAAACAAGACTTAACTCTTTTTCGTAACTGTTCGAAAAATAACAAAAAAATCATTTTTTCTCGTAAATGTCTTAAACGTATAAAAATCAAGAAAAGTATATGAAAACAAGTCAAAAGATTCTCAAACTGCACCAATTACCTTAGAATATCAAAATGAAAGAATGAACAAAACTTTACACTTTTTTCGTAACTATAGAAAAATAACAAAAAATCTATTTTTCTTGGTAAATGTCCAAAGATATAAAAATCAAGAAAAATAAATTAAAACACCTTAAAAATTCTCAAACTGAACCAATGACCTTAGATTATCGAAACGAAAATATGGACAAAGTTTTACTCTTTTTCATTATTGTTCGAAAATAACAAAAAATATTATTTTCCTCTTAACTGTCCGAAAGATATAAAAATCAAGAAAAGTACATCAAAACACCTCAAAAAATTCTCAAACTGCACCAAAGACCTTAGAATATCGAAACGAAAAAATGAACAAAACTTTACTCTTTTGTGTAACTGTACGGAAAATAACAAAAACAAATATTTTTTCCACATAAATATCGGAAAGATATAAAAATATAGAAAAGTACATCAAAACATCTCAAAAGATTTTCAAACTGCACCAATGACCTTAGAATATTGAAACGAAAAAATGAACGAAACTTCACTCTTTTTCGTAACTGTCCGAAAAATAACAAAAAATTTAAATTTCCCTATTAAATCCCCGAAAGATATAAAAATAAAAAAGCGATCATCAAAACAACTAAAAAATTCTCAAGCTGCACGAATGACCTTAGATTATCGAAATGAAAAAATAAACAAATTTTTTACATTTTTTAGTAACTTTCGTAAAAATAACAAAAAAAATTATTTTTTCCTCATAAACGTCCGAAAGATATAAAAATCAAGAAAAGTGCATCAAAACACCTCAAAAAATCACAAACTGCACTAATGACCTTGGAATATCGAAACGAAAAAATAAAAAAAACTTTACTCTTTTTCGTAACTGTCCAAAAAATAATACAAAAATTGATTTTTCATCGTAAATGTCCAAAAGATATAAAAAACAAGAAAAGTCCATCAAAACACCTCAAAAATTTCTCAAACTGCACCAATGACCTTAGAATATCGAAACGAAAAAATGAACAAAACTTTACTCTTTTTTGTAACTGTCCAAAAAATAACAAAAAAAATAATTTTTCCTCGTATATGTCCGAAAGATAAAAAAAAAATTAAGAAAAGTACATCATAACACCTCCAAAAATTCTCAAACTTTACCAATGACCTTAGAATATCGAAACGAAAAAATGAACAAAACTTTACTCTTTTTCTTAATTGTCTGAAAAATAATAATAAATTCAATTTTTCCTTGTAAATGTCCGAAAGATATAAAATTCAAGAAAAGTACATCAAAACACCTCAATAAATTCTCAAACTGCCCAATGACCTTAGAATATCGAAACGAAAAAATTAACAAAAACTTTACTCATTTTTGTAAATTTCTGGAAGAAAAAAAATTATCCTCGTAAATGTCTAAATCAAGAAAAGTACATCAAAACACCTCAAAAAATTTTCAAACTGCACCAATGACCTTAGAATATTGTAACAAAAAAATGAATTGTCACAACACTATTCCTTAAGTCATCATTGCGCCTACTATAACCCACCACTGTGCAAGCCAACCAGTATCCCGGAATAGCTAGTAAAGGGATTGAGGGTAGAAAACTAAACCCAACAACACTAGAATAATAGCAACAGGAATCACAAATGGAAGGGCGGAAGCTAGCCAAAACTATATACAAATAAAAGATCCCTCCCAAAACCTAGAAGTCTCAAGGACAGAGCTACTAACAAAATGATAACAAGTCCCAAAAGTGGACCACAGAAACAAGACTGTCTCAAAAGGCAAAAGAAAAATCTATATATAAATACAGAAGGAGACGGACAAATCCAGGATGCTATGTGCTCATCCTCGTCTCCTAATATAAATGCAACTGGCTCAAAATCAATGCTGATAGTTGGTGCTCGGACATGCATCACGAAAACAAATACATAGTGTAGTATGAGTACCAAAACAACAGGTTATAAGCCAACTGAACAAGAAAAGCAAAAGTAATATGAAATGTGAGAATCTAACATACTAAAAGACATAAGTAGGAGGGAACACCTAATAGGTATGTACACGAGCGTGCTCACACACAAAGATAACGAAAGTAGCTAACTAAATCCGATCGGGTTCCTATAAACCTGATGGGTATGCTCGTGAACAATATGAAAGTAAAACCCGAAGGGAGAGTTGAAATGAAGTAAGAGAATCCGATGAAGTTTCCAAGATTACCACAACTTTTTAGGCTTGAACCGAACTAATCCATGTGTCCGAAGCTTACCCAGAGCTAATAGGGAAAATAAGGACTTGAACCAAATATAGATGAAGGATCAAGGACTTGAACCGAGATTTGGAGTAACTGAGGACTTGAACAAAGGCTAAGGATAATTGTGGACTTGAACCACATAAAATATGACCAAGGACTTGAACCGAGGTTAAGCATAATTGTGGACTTGAACCACATAAAACTTGAACCGAGGTTAAGGATAATCGTGGACTTCAACAGCATAAAATATGACCAAGACTTAAATTGAGGTTAAGGATAATCGTGGACTTGACCCACATAAAATATGAGCAAGGACTACAACCGAGGTTAAGGATAATCGTGGACTTGAACCACATAAAATATGACCAAGGACTTGAACCGAGGTTAAGGATAATCGTGACCTTGAACAACATAAAATATGACCAAGGACTTGAACCGAGGTTAAGGATAATCATGGACTTGAACCACATAAAATATGATCAAGGACTTGAATCGAGGTTAAGGATAATCGTGGACTTGAACCACATAAAATATGAGCAAGGACTCGAACCGAGGTTAAGGATAATCATGGAATTGAACCACATAAAATATGACCAAGGACTTGAACCGAGGTTAAGGATAATCGTGGACTTGAACCACATAAAATATGACCAAGACAAGGACTTGAACCCCGCCCGGTGGAGTGAACAGTGGACTTGAACCACGAGTAGAGGTGAGTCGATTAGAAATAGGATCAGATGTAAATCGAGCATCGCGGGGAGTACCCCCAAACCGAGTGTCATCAATAAATCACTCCAGCCGGAACCCTATCTAACCAGAATCGTCGAGTAGCTTCCGAACCAAGAATTTGAATACATCAGAACCGACGGGACAATGAATTATGGATATAAGGTTCCAAGAGCGGTGTTACTGCCTGGCTCAAGTCTGCTATATCAGCCTACAGGGAGCTAAGCCGTCTGAAGCGACGTCGGAGAGGTTTCAAGGCCTAACGACTCTAAAATACGCAAATCTATGGCAATCACTAGTTTAAGCCTATATTAAGGCCAAACATGCTTTCAAATATACACACAAGCCATAAAAAGTGCACCACAAGGTACAAATGATCAATAATTACATTAGACATGCTTCAGTAACCCGAAGTACCCGAAATTAGAGCCTAAGTCATGGTTTTTAGGAATATAGCATGCTCAACCACCAATTACCCCCAAAATCACACAAATCAACATACAAATGCTAAATCATGCTCAATCTAAGGAGAGGGAAGTCGTAGCCTACTTGTAGGCCGACCGCACGCGCTCCAAATGTAGCCAAAGCCTTTCCCATCCATACGGCTTTAGAACGCTGCGACGCTATCAATTATAGAATCACAACGATAATATGAGTGTTTTGACAGTAAAATCATAATTTTCGGAGTTGGACCCAAAATTGGGCCGAAAACGAGATTGTGGGACCTGAGACGGGAACCCCAAATTTGACACCGCAAAAAGGGTATAAATGCAATATTGAACTTGTATCCCAAAATGGGGCACAATTCGAGGATAGGAACGAAAGAAATTTTATCATGAAACGAAAATTCGATTTATGGGGAAAATCAAGAAGAGGGCAGCCCCTTTGGGGCAGAAATTACCTCAAAATGTCAATCTTCGCACTTATCCGAGCAGTCCACAGAGAAACCACAATCCACAAGAACACCCAACACTTTGGATAACCTAAATCGAAGATCTATAGCTCAAGAAATCAAAACCTCCATTTATGAGAAGAGTCAAGAGAAGGGCAGTAGCTAAAACCAAGAAAACGCCTCAAACGAAGATTCCCCAGCACACTCCGATAACACCACTGTGTTCCCATGAAAAAACCACACAAAATAGAGCTTTGAATCACTCAATTTGGAGCTCTATAGCTCAATATATCGCAATTGAAAATGAGGGTTGAAAACTCGAATAGGGCTTTTAAAAGACTAATCTGGTCGCTAAAAAGTCAAAATCTGGTCGTTAAGAGGCCATCTAGTCGCTAAAAGGGCTGCACCAGATTTCAGCTTTTCCTATTTTTGAAAGTCTCTGACGGGGTGCTTGAAATTAGTTCGGAATCCCATGCACGCAAACGGACTATGCTACACCACTAAAGTCGACGTTTCGGACTCCATGGCGTAGTCGTAATTCCCATACATGGTCATTTTGACTGAAAGTGAATTCCACACCCAAATGTCATTTTTAGCCAAATTCCACAACGGACCTAGAGATTAGACCGGAAGCCTCAGGAAACGAACAAAGGGTCGTTCTAGACCAAACTCAACATTTCGAAACTAACCACGCTAATAGAATTTTTATCCGAGCGCGTTTTCCAAGAATGTTGACCAAAGTCAACCTTAGGCCAAATTTCAAAGGTAAAACACCAAATGGTCCCAAACTCGCACCGAAGGCCTCGGGACTTGTTCCGACCATGCTTCTAACCTAATTTGGCCATTCCGGTGTTGATAGAACCGTCAAAATTCCATCCTGAGGTCGTTAACATGATATTTTGACTAAAGTCAAATTTTCAAGGTTCAAAAGCTCCAAAACAGGGAAACAGACCTAAAACCAAAATGATCGACCAGGCGACCGAACATACAGTGCCAGCAAATCATAAATGACTTGGGGTTGCTATAGGAACGCTCTAAACGCCGAAATGAATGCATTAACTTAAAAATGACATGGGGGTCATTACATGAACAAATCTTTACTCTTTTAGTAACTGTGCGAAAAATAACAAAAAAATTATTTTTCCTCGTAAATATAAGTACATCAAAACATCTCCTAAAATTCTCAAACTGCACCAATGACCTAAGAATATCGAAACGAAAAAATGAACAAAACTTTTCTCTTTTTCGTAACTGTCCGAAAAATAACAAAAAAATTATTTTTTCCTCGTAAATGTTCGAAAGATATAAAAATAAAGAAAAGTACATCAAAACACCTCAAAAAATTCTCAAACTGCACCGATGACCTTAGAATATCGAAACGATAAAATGAACAAAACTTTACTCTTTTTCGTAATTTTCCGAAAATTAACAAAAAATTTACATTTTCCTCGTAAATGTTAGAAAGATATAAAAATCAAGAAAAGTGCATCAAATCACCTCAAAAAATTCTCAAACTTCACCAATGACCTTAGAATATCAAAACAAAAAAACTGAACAAAACTTTACTCTTTTTCATAACTGTCTGAAAAATAATAAAAAGATTAATTTTTCCTCGTTAATGTCCGAAAGATATAAAAATTAAGAAAAGTAAATCAAAACACCTAAAAAAATTCTCAAACTTCATCAATGCCCTAAGAATATCCAAACGAAAAATGAACAAAACTTTACTCTTTTTCGTAATAGTCCAAAAAATAACAAAAAAATTAATTTTTCCTCGTAGAAAGATATAAAGATCAAGAAAATTACATCTAAACACCTCAAAAAAATTCTCAATCTGCACCAATAACCTTAGAATATTGAAATGAAAAAATGAACAAAACTTTATTCTTTTTCGTAACTGTCCAAAAAATAACAAAAAAATAAAATTTTCCTCCTAAATTCGAAAGATATAACTATCAAGAAAAGTACATCAAAACAGCTCAAATAATTCTCAAACTGCAACAATGACCTTAGAATATCGAAATGAAAAAATGAACAAAACTTTGCTCTTTTTTCGTAACTGTCTGAAAAATAGCTGAAAGTTTATTTTTTCCTCGTAAATATCCGAAAGATATAAAAATCAAGAAAATTACATCAAAACACCTCAAAAAATTCTCAAACTGCACCAATGACCTTCGAATATCCAAATGAAAAAATGAACAAAACTTTACTCCCTTTCGTAACTGTTCGAAAGATAACAAAAAAATTAATTTTTCCTTATAAATGTCTGAAAGATATAAAAATCAAGAAAAGTACATCAAAACACCTCAAAAAATTCTCAAAACTACACCAATGACCTTAGAATATCAAAATAAATAAATAAACAAAACTTTACTCTTTTTTGTAATTGTCACGACCCAACCGACCAGGCCGTGCAGACACCATCTCTAATGCCTAAGTAGGAGAGCCCTCAATTCCCTAACAGTTTAAGACATGCGTAAGATTAAAAAAATGGGAATAAAATAACATTTATGAATTTTTTTATAAAATAAGGAGTTTTGTCAACAATTCGATTAAAGGCTTGTAAAATAATTAACACCCTAGGGATCTAATCTAAACAGGTACCAGAGCTTCTAAGATTTACAAGGCCTATAACATAATAACAAGCGACGCAGCTCCCACCACATGGAAGGAAAAATATAAGCTGTTGGAGATTGTCTTCTTCCTCACCTATGAAACATCACTGACCCTAATGCCAAAAGGCATAGCAAGAGTAGTATCAGTACAACCACACGTACTGGTAGGCATCATCTGTCAACCTGATGCCCACCGCATAATATAAGAAATCAACTAGTAGGAAACATGCAATAAGACTGCTCATTCCTCCACATTCATATCCTTATGCCCTTACCATTTCCAACTACTTCAAAATATACTATTACTCTTGACTCTAACCCCTGACTCGCTCCATTCTTTATCATAACTTAAACATTCTACCTCTTAGAGAGGTTATGAATGTAACCACTACCACTCCGACTAATCATTCACAACATACCCTTATTTGAACACGAACAACTTTTCTAAGTAACCCTAGTAACACCTGGACCCCAAGTCTCTGTTTACCTTATCACATCCCGATTTAGGCCTTACCATTCACAGTTCATCCAGTAACGAGATATACCCAATTTACCTTACGGCATAGCCAACCCACGTATATACATAGAATGCGCCAAACCAGTTATCAATTCAAGAGCAACATACAATTCCACATTATCAATAACAAATAGATATAACAATACAACGGTCCTCTCATGGAACCCATACCAAAACAATAGTGTGCCGGAACGTGACACCATATCCTAATTAGTGGGTCGGAACGTGACACCCAATCTCATGTATGTGTCGAAACGTGACACCCGATCCAATCAACACCACCACAATCACATTCACACTCATAATGTACATACTCATAATCATACAATCAAGTGTTGAATCATGGAATACATTTGTTCGTTCATACTCATTTAATTAGGTCTGATCAACAATGCTTCATTCACATACATACATGCATTACAATGAGCAATTACCAAAACACATCACACAAACATGAAATTAAACCATCAACTAACCCTAGTTCATAGGATTAAACTTCTTCCTACGACATATTTCTGATGTAACACTTAGGAATACATGTACAACCACCCCCTTTTTCGATGCACGAAATCCTACACATGAATTCTACCATCAATTACCAATATACTACACAGTGAATCACTGATTTACAACTACTCAATTAATAAACCTAGCCTACTTAGGAGCCAAGCAACTACATTGGATTATGACTAGAAATCTGGTTTTGGACCTCGTGATGGTGGATTTTACCAGCAATGTCACGCCCCGAGGCTACCCTATTGATGTAAACATGGGACCTAAGATCACGAGTGACCCCAAGCTAACCTAGAGCTAGCATATCATAAGAAAACATTATGAGTCTATAAAAAGATAACTAATGTAAAAGCTAAATCATGAGATAACTAAAATGATGGGGAATACCCAATACTGTCTAAATATTAAGAAACTATGAGTTTAATAACAACTGAAAGATCAAATGCAACTAAAATTGAATCTAATTATGTCTGAGTAAAAGCTTCTAAATGAATAGAGATGTTGGGACATGCCCCAGCTAACTCTAGCAAATACTGAAAACTGAAATAAAAATACTAACTATGGAAACATGTCTATTGTCCTCTAAGAATGAAGACTCACCACTGAAGTTGCTGAACTGGAGAATGGGAATCGATCTATGTGTGATCTAAATGCTGAGGACATGAACCTACATCACAACAAGATGTAGCGCAGAGTATGAATCAAAACTTGAAAGGTACTGAGCATGCAGGATAGAATAAAGCTGAATAAAACATATAATGAACAAAGTGGCAATGCAATGATATAATCTGAACATGATAGAAATACTTAGATAAACTGAATATGAATTAAACTGAATACAATGACCAAGTACAAACATGTTGAACTGAATACTGAACTGTAATGGATAACCTGGTCAATACATTAGAATCTGACTGTGGGAGCTACTATTTACCGACATAAAACCACATGAGATAAACGTGGAGTCCGAAGTATACGCCCCATCAAGAGGACCCTATATACCTTTCCAAGGGTATAGAGGCATGACTGCGTGATCACTAAGTATAATGCCCACAGAGGGGACTTAACCTACGGGCACACGTAGTTCTGGGACTATGAGGGTGACTGACCTTAGTCCAACTCAGTATTAAGTCTACTCCCAATAGAATGTATAAAATATTGTATAACTAAAATTATTGGATACCTCAAGATTCTGACATGCTAACTGAAAATGCAACATTAAGTACTGATAATGAAACATTTGTAAACTGATGCATGTATATCTGTATAAACTAACCTAGCAAGTGTAATTCATGAACTAAACGAATCTACACAACTACGGTTCAAAATTTCATGCAAGGATTAAGCAACATAGTTACAAAAACGTAATATTCTGAATAAGATTAATCTAACAGCTAAGAAATAATTTGAAGTTCTAGAAACCCTAAGTCTAAACATAATGAAGGGAATTAAGAGTGTGACTAAATTCTAGGGACCTAATGGGTGAAAGAAACCCACTAGTGAAATCCCACATACCTGGTGACGAATTCGATGGAGGAATATTTCAATTTTGGGGTTGGAACTGAGGAAAACTTGTTGCATTCTTGGAGAGGGTTTTGTCGATGCTTTTCTCCTCTTTTGCTCTAAGTTTTCTAATTGTTTGGTGAATGAATGGCTTAGGGTAGATTCTGATTAAGTTACCAAACTAAACTGATAAAAATGATGTAGTTTAGGTGTTCAACGCATAGGGAAAAATACCAAACGTCCCCTGACTTAAAAGTTGTCGAGACCAGTCGACAGACCTGGTCCACAGACCGTGGTCCCACCTACGATCGTCCTGGTCAGTCATTGATTGGCTTCAGATAATGAGATCTGAGGACCATATTTCACGGACCACGTTCCACAGACCGTGGTTCAACCTACAGTTGGGATTTTCAGAGGATTCTTTTCTTCTATGAACCACAATCCACGGACCGTGTTCCCACCTACCGTGGGGTTTTCTGGGGTTTTTCTATGGACTACGATCCACGGACCGCGTCCAACCTACGATCTGTAGATGGCCTCCGTCGGCGGGACCTGCACTTCTGGAAATCTACATTTTTGTCCTTTTAGAATCTGGGGTGTTACATTATCTCCCCATTGGGAACATTCGTCCTCGAATGAAGACTAAACTAGCTTAATATGGAGGGAGAAAGCTGAAAACTATACCACTAAGTATAGGAAACTGAAATCTGACTGAACTGATTTCTGAGGTCATGCAAATACGCTGAAAATGCAACACTAACTGAAAGAACATGATACTAAGACTGAATCTACACATAAGTAACTGAAAGACTAGAGAAGAACTATTACCTCAAGCTGGAATGGAATCAAAAGTAAATAGATGAGGATACTTGGCCTTCATGGCTGCTTCTGCTTCCCAAGTAGCTCCCTCTACTGACTGACTCCACAAAATCTTAACTGAAACGACTTCTTTATTTCTCAACCTATAAACCTGACGATCAACGATTTCAACTGGCATATCTTCATAAGTGAGACTATCCTTTACAACCACACTCTCTAATGGTACTATAGATTCTGGATTACCCACACACTACATCAACAAGGAAATGAAAGACCGAATGGACTGCTGCTAGTTCTGCTGGCTACTCTAACTCATATGCCACATTTCCAAACCTTTTCATGATCTTGTAAGGACCTACACATCTTGGACTGAGCTTCCCTTTATTGCCGAATCTCATCACCCCCTTCATAGGTGACACTTTAAGGAAAACCCAATCATTGATATCAAACTCTAAGTCCCTTCTCCTCACATCTGCATAGGACTTCTGACGACTATGGGATGTCTTTGAGCTGAACTTTTTCCACAGCTTTGTGAACAAAATCTGGTCCTATCAAGGCTGCTTCACCTACTTCAAACCAACCAACTGGAGATCTGCACCTATGCCCATATAATGCGTCATAAAGGGCTATCTGAATGCTGGAATGGTAACTATTGTTGTAAGAGAACTCTATCATAGGAAGGTGAATATCCCAACTGCCCTTGAAGTCGATCACGTAAGCTCTCAACATGTCATCCAAGTTCTGAATAGTACGCTCTGCCTGACCATCCAATGTGGATGAAATGTTGTGCTAAGATTAACCTGGGTAACAAGACATTTCTGAAACGATTTCCAGAAATGAGAGGTAAACTAAGGACCTCTATCTGAGATGATTGACAAAGTAACCCCATGCAACCTGACTATCCCACTAATGTAGAGCTTGGCATAGTCCTCCGTCGAATCTGTAGTCTTAACAATCAAGAAGTGAGCAGACTTAGTAACATTGTCTACTATTACCCAAAAGGAATCATGCTTCCTGTGAGTACAAAGTAAACCTGTAATGAAGTCCATGTTGATCACTTCTCACTTCCATGTAGGAGTGTTAATCTCCTGAGTCATACCTTCTGGTTTTTGATGTTCTACTTTAACCTGTTGACAATTAGGACACTTAGCCATAAAATCTACTACGTCTCTCTTCATGTCGTTCCACCAAAAGACTTCCCGCAGACCACGGTACATCTTAGTGGCACCTGGATGGATAGAATAGCTGGAATTATGGGCCTCTGTAAGGATCTGCTGCCTCAATTCACCCACCTTAGGAACACATAAGCGACCCTGATAACGGAGTACACCATCTCCCCCTTAGGAGAGAACCTCTACTTTCTGCTGGTGGACTGCACCTTTCAAATGAAACAATATAGGATCACTGTCTTTTTTTTCCTTAACCTCCACTACCAATGAAGATTCATATCTATTATGAACTGTTACTCCACCATTTGACGAGTCTATAAGACCAACTCCTAAGCGAGCAAGCTGGTGAACATCTCTTGCTAATTCTTTCCTTTCTTCCTCAACATGTGCTACACTGCCCATAGATAACCTTCTAAGAGCAACAATTACTACATTGGCCTTACCAGGATGGTAAAGCATATTCATATCATATTCCTTGAGGAATTCAAGCCATCGCCTTTGGCGAAGATTCAACTATTTCTGGGTGAAAACTTACTGAAGGCTTTTATGGTCTATGAACACATCTACATGAACACCATACAAGTAATGTCTCCAAATCTTTAGGGCAAATACTACAACTCCAAGCTTGAGGTCATGAGTCAAATAGTTCTTCTCATGAAGCTTAAGCTGCCTGGAAGCATAAGCTATAACCTTACCTCGATGTATCAACACACAACCAGGTCGACTCTGGATGCATCACAATAGATCACATAACCATCTGAACCCTCTGATAGAGTCAAAACAAGAGTTGTATTCAACCTAGTTTTCAATTTTTCAAAGCTTTTCTCACATTCATCTGACCACTGGAACTTAACCTTTTTCTGAGTCAACTAAGTAATGGAGAAGTTATGGATGAAAATTCTTCCACAAACCTTCTGTAATAACCAGCTAGACCCAAGAAACTTCTGATATCTGTAGGAGAAGTGGGTCAGGGACATTGCTTCACTACCTTTATTTTCTAAGAATCCACTCGGATCCCTTTGCTAGACAAGATATGACCAAGGAAAGCAACTGCTTGTAACGAAAACTCACATTTGCTAAACTTAGCGAATAATTGGCGATCTTTGAGAGTTTGCAGGACAACCCTCAAATGAGTCGCATGTTATTCCTCATTCCTAGAGTAAATGAGGATATTATCAATAAAGATGATAACGAACAAGTCCAAATACTTCTTGAACACCCTGTTCATCAAATTCATGAAAGCTGCAGGAGCCTTAGTTAGTCTAAATTACATAACTACGAATTCATAATGACCATACCGAGTTTTGAAGGCTATTTTTGGGATGTCACTATCTCTGACTCTGAGATGATGATAACCAGATCTGAGGTCTATCTTTGAAAAATGACTAGCACCCTGAATTCGGTCAAACAAGTCATCAATCTTGAGGATAGGGTACTTATTCTTGATTGTGACTTTCTTCAACTGCCGATAGTCAATGCACATCCTGCGAGAACCATCTTTCTTCTTCACAAACAACGCTGGAGAACCCCGTGGGGAAGTACTAGGTCTGATGAAGCCCTTATCTAGAAGGTCTTTCAATTTCTCTTTCAATTCTTTAAGCTCAACTGGAGCCATTCTGTAAGGTGGAATAGAAATAGGTTGGGTATATGGAAGGAGATCAATTCCAAAGTCGATTTCCCTTTTGGGAGAAACTCTGGAAAGATCTTCTGGAAACTCATTTACTACATGAGCTGACTCAAGAGTTGGGGTTTCATAGTTAGAATCCTTAACCTAAACTAGATGATAGATATACCCCTTGAAAATCATCTTTCTAGCCTTAAGGTAAGAAATGAATCGACCCATAGACATTGAGTTACTACCCTACCATTCTAAGATTGGCTCGTCTAGAAACTAGAAACGAACGATCCTAGTTCTACAATCGACTTAGGCATAACGGGAATGTAACTAATCCATGCCTAGAATGATATCAAAGTCTACTATTTCTAACTCTACAAGGTCTGCTAAGGTGACTTTCTGAGAGACTGTGGCATGGCAATTCCTATATACCCATCTAGCTATAACTGGGTCACAAACTAGGGTAGAGACTGAGAAGAGTTCTGAAAGAGTTTCTGGACTGACACTAAAGTTCACTGCTATATATGGAGTTACAAAGGAAAGAGTAGCCCCTAGATCTAACAAAGCATAAACATTTATGTGAAAGACTCGGAACGTACTAGTGACCACATCAGGAGAGTCTTCCTGATCCTGGCGAGCCTGAAATGCATACAACATGTTCTGGCGTTGACCACCACCTGTACCAAATGACACACCCTGCTGAGTTGGGCGACCTGCTGGTGTTGTTGGGACTGTAGATTGAGCCCTAATATCGTTACCTCATTGACCCTGTTTGGTAGAAGGACAATCCTTCACCCTATGACAGACGGACCACATCCAAAGCATCTTTCCTTGCCTGCAAGACACTCGCCCAAATGATTCTTACCACACTTTGGACAAGTTGGGTAGGTCTTATTTCCTGAAACACTTCCCTGAGACTTAGAGCCTGGTGCCCTATTATTCTGATCCTGTTAAAACTATGAGTGATTTCCACCACCCGATTTCTGCTGAGAGTATTCATAGTTACCTGTGCTAGCCTTCTTATTATCCTTAGCCATTTCCCTAAGCTTATATCCCTCAACCTATTGAGCATGAATCATGAGCCTAGAGATGTTCATATTATCCAACAACATAACATTTCTTCACTCTGTCTTCAGTAAGTCAGACACACCATACAAAAACTTAGACATTTGTGCCCCGGAGCATACCTGGAGAGTTGGGTGAACTTAAGTTCGTACTATTGGACTAACATTGTACCTTGCCTCAAATTCATGAATTCCTGAGCCTTAGCCTCCCTCACCTCTCTCGAAAAGAATCTATCCAGAAAGGCTCCAATAAAGCATTCCCAAATCACGGGAGCTGCATTCTCACCCCTGTTTTCTTTCCACTGCGTGAACCATATGTGAGCTACATCCTTGAGCTGGTAGGACACCAAATCTACCCTATCATTTCTAGTCACTTGCATCACTCCAAAGATTTTCTTGACCTCATCAATGAAGTTCTAGGGATCTTCTCCAACTTGCGACCCTAGAAACTCAGGAGAATTCATCCTAACAATATCACGGACCCTAGCTGCCACTAATCCACCACTAGCCTTTATACGAATAAAATATCAAATTTTTATATTTATTCGTGATTGCTCAAAAAATATCAAAAATTTTAATAAGTAAACGTCTGAAAAATATAAAAATCAAGATAAAGACATTAAAAACCTAAAAATATTCACGAATCAGACCAGTCAACTTAGAATATCGATACAAATAGAATATTAAAATTTCACATTTTTTCGTGACTGCCCGAAAAATATCAAAAATTTTAATTCATAAATGTCCGAAAAATATAAAAATCAATAAAACGACATGAAAACACCTTTAAAAATTCCCGAATCGCTCTTGTCACCTTAGATTATCTATATGAATAAAATATCAAAGTTTCACATTTTTTCGTAACTGCCCAAAAAATATAAAAAAAATTATTTTGTAAACGTCCGAAAAATATGAAAATTAAGAAAAAGAAATAAAAACACCTCAAAAAATTCATGAATCGCACTAGTCACCTCAGAATATCAATACGAATAAAATATCAAAAGTTTCACATATTTTGTGAGTGCTCGAAAAATATTAAAAATTCTAATTCGTAAACGTTCAGAAAATATAAAAATCAAGAAAAACATATAAAACACCTCAAAAAATTGCTGAATCGATCCAATCACCTTAGAATATCGATAAAAATAAAATATCAAAATTTTAAATTTTTTCGTGATTGCCAGAAATATATCAAAAATTTTAATTCGTAAATGTTTGAAAAATATAAGAGTCAAGAAAAAGATATTAAAATACCTCAAAAAAATTCCCGTATCGCACCTACCACCTTAAAATATCGATAAGAATAAACTACCAAAATTTCACATTTTTTCGTAACTGCCCAAAAAATGTCAAAAATTTAACTCGTAAACATCCAAAAAATATGAAAATCAAGAAGAAGATATAAAGAACCTCAAAAGATTCCCCATCGCACCAGTCACCTTTAAATATCAATAAAAATAGAACATCAAAATTTCACGTGAATGCTCGAAAATTATCAGAAATTTTTGTTCGTAAACGTTCGAAAAATATAATAATCAAGAAAAAAGACATAAATTTTCATATAAAATATCAAATTTTCACATTTTTTCGTGACTAATCAAAAATCATCCTAGAAATATAAAAATCAATAAAATGTCATAAAATAACCTCAAAAAATTCTCGAATCGCACTAGTCACCTTAGAATATCAATACGAATGAGATATCAAAATTTCACATTTTTTGGTGACTGCCCGAAAAATAACAAAAATTGGAATTCATAACCATCCGAAAAATATAAAAATCAAGAAAAAACATTAAAAAGCTGCAAAAAATTCCCAAATCGCACCATTCACCTTAGAATATTGATACGAATAAGATATCAAAATTTCAAATTTTTTTCGTGATTGCCCAAACATTATCAAAAAGTTTAATTCATAAACGTTAGAAATAAATAAAAATCAAGAAAGCCTCAAAAAATTCCCGAATCGTACAAGTTACCTTCGAATATCAATTCGAATAATATATCAAAATTTCACATTTTTTGTGACTGCCCGAAAAATATCTAAAATTTTAATTCATAAACGTCCAAAAAATATAAAAATACCTCAAAATATTCCCGAATCACACTTGTTATCTTAGAATATCAAAATTTCACATCTTTTCGTGACTGCCTGAAAAATATTAAAAACTTAACTCATAAACGTCCGAAAATATAAAAATCAAGAAAACAAAATAAAAGCAGCTCAAAAAATTTCTGAATTGCACCAGTCACCTTAGAATATCAATACAAATAAAGTATCAAAATTTCACATTTTTCGCGACTGCGCAAAAATTATCCAAAATTTTAATTCGTAAACGTCCGAAAATTATAAAAATCAAGTAAAGTACATAAAAACACCTCAAAAAATTATCGAATCCCACCAGTCACCATATAATATCATTACGAGTAAAATATCAAAATTTCACATCTTTTTCCTGAGTGCCCAAAAAATATCAGAAATTTAAATTTTTAAACGTCCGAAAAATATTAAAATCAAGTAAAAGACATAAAAACACTTCAAGAAATTCTCAAATCGCACTTGTCACCTTAGAATATCGATACAAAAAAAATATCAAAATTTTTCTTTTTTTCGTGACTGCCAAAAAAGTATCTAAAATTTTAATTCTTAAATGTCCGAAAAAGATTAAAAAAAAAGCAAAAAAACATAACAACACATCCAAAACTTCTTGAATCGCACCTGCAACCGTAGAATATTGATACGAATAAAGTATCAAAATTTCAAATTTTTTCAAGACTCGAACGAAAATATCAAAAAATTTAGTTTGTAAACGTCCAAAAAATAGAAAAATCAAGAAAGAATACATGAAAACATGTCAAAAAATCCTGAATCGCACTAGTAACCTTAGAATATTGATACGAATAAAATATCAAAATTTCACATTTTTTCAGGACTACCCGAAAAATATAAAAAAATTTAATTGGTAAATATTTGAAAAATATAAAATTAAAAAAAAATATAAAATTAAAAAAAGACATAAAAACACATCAAAAAATTTGCAATTCGCACTTGTCACCTTAGATTATCGATACTATTAAAATATCAAAATTTTACATTTTTCGTGACTGCCCAAAAATATCAAATATTATAATTCGTAAACGTCCAAAAATTTAAAAATCAAGAAAAAGACATAAAAACACCTCAAAAAATTTCCCGAATCGCATCTTTCACCTTAGGATATCGATATGAATAAAATTAAAATTTCACATTTTTTCGTGCCCGAAAAATATAAAAATCAAGAAAAAGACTTAAAAACACTTAAAAATTTTCCGAATCGCACCATTCACCATAGAATATCGATTCGAACAAAATATCAAAATTCCACATTTTTTCGTTACTGCACGAAATATATCAAAAATGTTAATTCGTAAACGTTCAAAAAATATAAAAGTAAAAAAAAATACATAAAAACACCTCAAAAATATTTCAAATCGTACCAGTCACCTTAGAATATCAATACGAATTAAATTTCTAATTTTTTCATTACTGCTTGAAAAATATCAAAAATTTTAACTTGTAAACGTCCGAAAAATGTGAAGATCAAGAAAAAGAAATAAAAACACCACAAGAAAATACTGAATCACACAAGTCACCTTAGATTATTGATACGAATAAAATATTATTATTTCTCATTTTTTCGTGATAGTCCGAAAAATATCAAAAATTTTAATTCGTATACATTCGAAAAATATAAAAATAAAAAAAAGTCATAAAAACACCTCAAAAAATTCCCAAATCGCACCATTCATCTTATAATATCGATACGAATAAAATATCAAAATTTTAATTTTTTTCGTGATTGCTTAAAAATTATCAAAAAATTTAATTTGTAACCGTCAGAAAAATATTACAATCAAGAAAACCTAAAAAAATTCCCGAATCGCACAGCTCACCTTAGAATATCAATTCGAATAATATCTCAAAATTTCACATTTTTTGTAAGTTGCCCGAAAAATATCAAAATTTTTAATTCATAAACGTCCAAAAAATATAAAAATACCTCAAAAAATTTTCGAATTGCACCTGTCATCTAAGAATATTGATACTAATAGAATATCAAAATTTCACATTTTTTCGTGACTGCACCAAAAAATATTTAAAAATTTAATTCATAAACGTCTGAAAATATAAAAATCAAGAAAACGAAATATAAGCACCTCAAAAAATTTCTGAATCGCACCAGTCACCTTAAAATATCGATACGAATAAAGTATCAAAATTTCACATTTTTCGCGACTCCACAAAAATTATCAAAAAATTTAATTCGTAAAAGTTAGAAAAATATAAAAATCAAGTAAAGTACATAAAAACACCTCAAAAAATTCTCAAATCGCACCAGCCACCTTATAATATCGATACGAGTAAAATATCAAAATTTCACATTTTTTTCGTGTGTGCCCGAAAAATATCAGAAATTTAAATTTGTAAACGTCCTAAAAAATATTTAAATCAAGAAAAAGACATAAAAACACTTCAAGAAATTCCCGAATCTCACTTGTCAGCTTAGAATATCGATACAAAAAAAATATCAAAATTTCTCATTTTTTCGTGACTACCAGAAAATTATCTAAAATTTTAATTCATAAATGTCCGAAAAGGATAAAACAAAAGACAAAAAGATAACAACACATCCAAAAATTCCTGAATCGCACCTGCGACCTTATAATATTGATAAGAATAAAATATCAAAATTTCAATTTTTTTCAAGATTGCAACAAAAATATCAAAAAATTTAGTTTGTAAACGTCCGAAAAAAGAAAAATCAATAAAAAATACATAAAACACCTCAAAAAATCCCGAATCGCACTAGTCACCTTAGAATATTGATATGAATAAAATATCAAAATTTCAGATTTTTTCAGGACTGCCCAAAAAATATAAAAAAATTTAATTGTTAAATGTCTGAAAAATAATAAAAATAAAATATAAAAACTTCCCAAATCACACTTAACACCTTAGAATATCGATACGAGTAAAATATCAAGATTTCTCATTTTTTCATGACTGGCCGAAAAATATCAAAATAATTTATTGGTAAACGTCAGAAAAATATAAAATCAAGAAAAGACATAAAAACACCTCAAAAAATTTGCGAATCGCACTTGTCACCTTAGAATATCGATACTATTAAAATAACAAAAATTTACATTTTTCGTGACTGCCCAAAAATATCAAATATTTTAATTCGTAAACGTCTGAAAAATATAAAAATCAAGAAAAAAACATTAAAACACCTCAAAAAAATTCCCGAATCGCATCTTTCACCTTAGGATATCTATATGAATAAAATTAAAATTTCTCATTTTTTCGTGCCCAAAAAATATAAAAATCAAGAAAAAGACTTAAAAACACCTCAAAAAATTTCCGAATCGCACCATTCACCTTAGAATATCGATGCGAAAAAAAAATCAAAATTCCACATTTTTTTGTGACTGCACAAAATATATCAAGAATTTTAATTCGTAAACGTTCGAAAAATATAAAAGTAAAAAAAAGACATAAAACACCTCCAAAAAAAATCGAATTACACCAGTCACCTTAGAATATCAATACGAATAGAATTTAAAATTTTCTAATTTTTTTGGGACTGCCTGAAAAATATCAAAAAGAATTCGTACATTTGAAGATGAAGAAAAAGAAATAAAAACACCTCAAGAAAATACCGAATCAGAAAAGTCACCTTAGAATATCGATACGAATAAAATATTAATATTTCTCATTTTTTCGTGATAGTCCGAAAAATATCAAAATTTTTAATTCGAAAAATATAAAAATCAAGAATAATACATAAAAACACCTCAAAAATTCCCAAATCACACCTGTCACCTTAGAATATCGATACAAATAAAATAATAAAATTTCACATTTTTCATGACTGCCCGCCCAATAAATATCAAAAAATTAAATTCGTTAACGTCCGAAAAATATAAAAATCAGGAATACGACATAAAAGCACCTCGAAAAATTTCAGAATCGCATTAGTCACCTTAGATTATCGATACAAATAAAATATCAAAATTTCCCATTTTTTGTGACTGCCCGAAAAGTATCAAAATTTTAAATAGATAAACGTCCGAGAAAATATAAAAATCAAGAAAAAGACATAGAAGCACCTCCAAAATTTCCGAATGGCACCTATCACCTTAGAATATCGATACGAATAAAATATCAAAATTTCAAAAAAATTCGTGACTGCCCAAAAAATATCAACAATTGTAATTTGTAAACGTTTGAAAAATATTAAAATTAAGAAAAAGACATAAAAATACCTAAAAAAAATTCTGAATCGCACCAGTTATCTTAGAATATCGATATGAATAGAATATCAAAATTTCATATTTTTTCGTGACTGTCCAAAAAATATCAAAATTTTAATTTGTAACCGTCTGAAAAAATATAAAAATAAAGAAAAAGACATAAAAACAACTCAAAATGTTCCCGAAATACACTTGTCACCTTAGAATATCGATATGAATAAAATATCAAAATTTCACATTTTTTCATGACTGTCCGGAAAATATCAAAGATCTCATTTCGTAAACATCCGAAAAATATATAAATTAAGAAAAAGATATAAAAACACCTCAAATAATTCTCGAATCGCACGAGTCACCTTAAAATATCGATATGAATAAAATATCAAATTGAGCATTTTTTCGTGAGTGCAAGAAAAATATCAAAAATTTTAATTCATAAACGTTCGAAAAATATAAAAATAAAAAAAATGACATAAAAACACCTAAAAAAATTCCTGAATTGCACCAGTCACCTTAGAATATCGAAAAGAATAGAATATCAAAATTTCACATTTTTTTGTGTTTACCCGAAAGATATTAAAAAAATTATTTCGTAAACGTCGAAAAATAAAAAAATTAATACCTTAGAATGTTGATACCAATAAAATTTCCAAATTCACATTTTTTTCGTGAGTGACTGAAAAATATCAAAATTTTAATTCGTAAACGTCTGAAAAATATAAAAATCAAGAAAATACATAAAAACACCTCAAAAAATTTCCAAATCGTACCAGTCACCTTAGAATATCGATATAAATAGAAGATCCAAATTTCACATTTTTTCATGATTGCCCGAAAAATATCAAAAAATTTAATTCGTAAACCTCCGAAAAATATAAAAATCAAGAAAAAGACATAAAAACACCTCAAAAAATTCCCGGAGGTAGAATAACCGTTTATAATAATTCCCCAAAGTACCCAAACTATCCCTCACTTAGTTGGACCTTTTAAACAAGTCAAACTTGAGTTTTATTTTTGCAGATTTCATTGGGAACCAAGTCCGCGACGTGGAGGTGTTCCCACAAGTTTCTGGAAATTAAATTTCGAGTCAATAGAGTCTGCGGTGTCTCCGCGACGCGGAGCCACTTTTTGGCCATTGGTGGAGCAGGTCCGCGACGCGGAGCCATTCCCTCCATGCACAACTTCAAGCTGCCTTGGCAACTTGTTTGGCCAAGGGTTTGGGTCCTCCTCGGGGACCATTAGGGTGGTCCCGGGGAGTCGTACCTGAACATTTTGACCCTAAAAACATTTATTAAGACACTAGGGTCACCTCCACTGATTTTAGACTCCAAGCAACACATAAAAACATGAACAACATACTAGAACACACCAACACAGAAAAGACTAGTTTCTGAACGTCTTTGGTTGCCCCTTGACGTTTGACTTCCAATCTCTTTAAAACTGACTAAAAAGGCTATTCTTCATTATTTTAACAAGTTATTAATGCATAAAACCCATGTGAGGCTCTAGTTTACCCTACTTCATTTTAAGGGTCGTTACAATGTGAGATAACAACATGGAGTCCAGTGTCTCCCAGACCGAAAAGGGTTGTCCTACTTGGCAAGGTAATACCATGAACTTCTAGCTTATATGGGTCCACTAGCTATTGTCTAACTAAACATCCTATGTTGGCACATAGTTTATGGGACATGGGTAATCATCACTTGTCCACTCGGTGCGAAGCATAACTTCTACATAATATTTATTAGACTCATCTTAACTTATCTTTCAAAAGACATGGGTAGTCACCTCTTCTGTTATTATCCTAGGACATGGATAATCGTCACTTGCCTAGTCTTTGGAGGACATGGGTAATCGTTGCTTGCCTCAATATTAGATTAACTCCTTATCATTGGTTTATTTTAGGTGAGAGAGCCTTTCGACCTTAAGAACCTGTATTATGTGAGAAAACCTTTCACATTCATGTTTTCATATGTATATGAGAAATCCTTTCAACACAACAACAACAACAACAACAACAACAACATCATCATTGATACTTCAATCTCAAAGCATCCTCAAAACATTTACATCAATTTCATGAGAACATGCATGATTTCATAGATTCATCTTTCTTCATTCCATAACCCACATTACATCATCATAACTTGGAAAACATGGGATATGCATGTGTTCAAGGAGATTCATCATAAAATCATAGAATTATATTAATTCATGCTTGAAAGATCATAAAACAATCAATTAAATAAAAAATTAAGGGAACCCATGACATGGAAGAAAAATCCTAACTCATTTGGGGAATTCTAACTTTTAAAATTGGAGAATTTAGGAACTCCATGGAGGAAAGGGATCCATGGATGAAAATTATGATACCTTAATGTTAATTGCTTGACTTCATGGAGGATTATGAGGCTTGATCTTGAAAGTCTTGCTTTCTTCTTCAACTTTTAGAGAGAGAATTATTTTAGAGGAAGACTTGTTCTTCTTTTAAGAATTTTAGACAATGAATTTTTTCAATTGGGAAAATTTGGGGATTAAAACACTTATATAGGGGTTTAGGTGAAGGGTAAAACGAAATACGGTCCGTTGGTCAGACCACGGACCGTCCTGGTCAGCCATGTTTGAGATCAGAGACACCAAATTCAAGACCCCCATCGATGACCCCCACCTACGGCCCGTGGGTCCAATGACGGACTGTGGACCATGGTCATAGGTCCCAACATTTTGATCTTGAATTCAACTAAGTCTAGGACTCACCTAAGAGACCTATCTACGACTCGTGCATTGGACAATGGCCGTCATGGAACCATTGAAAAATACAGAAAACTTGACATTTTGAAAAACATGATTGGCCAATCCACAGAACCGACCTACGATCTTTGTGTCCTTCCACGTGTCATGGGTGGCTTGGTCGAAACTGGCATCAAATTTTTAAAAACTGAATTTTTTTCCCATCCTTTTGAATTCGAGATGTTACAGAAGTGGTGGAAACGGATCCTATATTCCCTCTTGTGCAAGATGTGGTAAGAAGCATGATGGAAAATTCTTAGCTAGTACAGATGGTTGTTTTTGTTGTGGAATAAAAGGGACACAAAGTGAAGGCTTATCTGTTGCAAGCTAGCAAGGGTAAGGATGGTAGGCAAGCTCAACCTAGTGGTTCTTTTTCGGATGTTCCTCATCAAAATAGGTTTTATACTCTTCAGACTCGACAACATCACAAGGGTTCTCTGAATGTTGTGACCAGTATGTTGAAAGTCCTCCACCTTGATGTTTATACTTTACTTGATTTTGGTGCAACCTTTTTGTTTGTTACTCCTTATGTATCCATGAGATTTCATGTTGGTCCAAAAATCCTTTCTAATTCCTTTCATGTCTCTACCCCTATTGGTGATTCTATTGTGGCTAAAAAAGTTTGTAAAAATTGACCTATTTCTGTTTCTCATAGAATCACTCATGTTGATCTTGTAGAGCTTGATATGTTAGATTTTGATATTAATGGATTTGCTTCATGCATGTTAGGCTTCCATATATTTTAGGACCCGATTGGTCACATTCAAGGTTGCGAACGAACCTATCATGTCATGGGAATGGGTAAATTTGATGTCTAAGGGTCAATTTGTTTCTGGTCTAAAGGCTAGGAAAATGATTCCTAAGGGTTGCATTTGTCATCTAGTTCGATTTTGGGATACAGATTTTGAAACCCTACTCTTGAGTCAATTCCGATCATAACTGAGGTTCCAGAAGTCTTTTTCGATGATCTTCCCGATATTTCTCCCGAAAGTTAAATAGACTTTAGTATTGACCTTCTCCTAGATATGCAGCCTATCTCTATTCCTCCATATTGTATGGCCCCGACAGAACTTAAGGAGTTGAAATATTTGTTAGATAAGGGTTTTATTAGACCGAGTCTCCATAGGGTGCTCTAGTGTTGTTTGTACGAAATAAGGATGGTATCATTCGAATGCGCATCGATTATCAACAATTGAATAAGGGTGCCATTAAGAATAAATATCATATTCCAAATATAGATGATTTTCTTGAACAACTCCAAGGATAAAGTTACTTTTCTAATATTGGCCTTCGATCGGGTTATTAACAATTGAGGGTGAAGGAGAGTGACATTTCAAAGATATCTTTTCGAAATCGGTACGGCCATTATGAATTTTTGGTGATATCTTTTGGTTTGACTAATACCATGGAGGCATTCATGGATTTGATAAATAGGTTCTTTAAGCAATATCTTGATATGTTTGTGATTGTGTTTATTGATGACATCTTAATTTACTCACGGAGTGAAGATGAGCATTTGAGGATTGTGTTGTTAATTCTCAAGGATCCGTAATTGTATGATAAGTTTAGCAAGAGTGAGTAGGTATATCATTTTCCTTGGCCATTTTTCCTTCGGTGATAATATTAAAGTCAATCCTAAGAAATCTAAAGCGGTTAAGAATTTGCCTAGACCTCTGTCCACTTCAGATATATGGAGTTTCTTAGGCTTGGCTAGTTACTATAGAAGGTTCGTGGAGGGATTTTCCTATTGCTTCACCTTTGACGACATTGACTCAAAAGAAGGTGAAATATCTATGGTCGGAAGCTTATGATAAGTGTTTTCAGTAGTTGAAGGATAGACTCACTTCAGCCCCTATATTGACGACTAGAAGGATTGAATGATTTTGTGGTGTATTGTGATCCTTCGAGAATTGGTCTTTGGTGTGCTTTGATGCAACATGGGAAAGACATTGCTTATGCTGAAGGCAATTAAAGGTGCATGAGAAGAATTATATGACTCATGATTTGGAGTTAACGGCGGTAGTATTTGCCTTAAAGATTTAGAGACACTACTTATATGGTGTTTATGTAGATGTGTTTACTAACCACAAGAGTCTGAAATATGTGTTCACTCAAAAGGATTTCAATCTTTTCCCGAGGAGGTGGCTTGTGTTATTAAAAGATTATGATATGAGTATCCTCTATCACCCCGGAAAGAAGAATTTGGTGGCGGATGCTCTTAGTTGGCTATCAATGGAAAGTGTTGCTTATGTGAGGATAATAAGAAGGAATTAGTCTGTGATGTTTATAGGTTGGCCTGATTGGGTGTTCTCTTGGTTGATTAGAATGAGGGTGGTGTTATTATTCATAATGGATCAGAATCGTATTTTGTATCAGATGTGAAGGCTAGGCAAGATCTTGATCTGGTATTAGTTGACTTTAAGAAGTTAATTTCAATAAAAGCCATTGATTCTTTCTCCCTAAGGGGGATGGTGTACTCTGATATCAAGGTCTATTATGTGTTTCAAATGTTGATGCGTTGAGAAATCAGATTCTAATAGAAGCTCAAGTTCTCGGTATTCTATTCACCCGGGAGCTGCCAAGATGTACCGTAATTTGTGGGAAGTCTATTGGTTGAATGGGATGAAAAGGGATATCACGAAATTTGTGGCTAAGTTTTCGATGGACTTCATCACAGGTTTACCTCGCACTCGTCAATAGTTTGATTCAATTTGGGTTATTGTGGATCAAATGACAAAGTCGGCTCACTTTCTTTCCGTTAAGACTTCATTCTCATCGTAATATTACGCCAAGATTTATGTTCGAGAAATGGTAAGGTTGCATGAAGTGCCTTTATCCATAATCTCCGATTGTGGTACTCGATTTACATCTTAGTTTTGGAAGTCATTTCATAAATGTCTTGGTATCCAAGTGAAAGTTAGCACAACTTTTAATCCTCATACCGATGTACAAGCGAAACGTACCATTCAGGAGTTGGAGGATATGTTAAGAGCATGTGTAATTGATTTCAATGATGATTGAGATGATCATTTTCCTTTGATTGAGTTTGCTTATAATAATAGCTATCATTCTAGAAATGGGATGGCATCGTTTAAGGCTCTCTATGGTAGGAGGTGTAGGTCTCCTATAGGTTGGTATGAAGTTGGTGAGGTTGCTTTGATAGGGCTCGAGTTTGTGCATGAGTACATGTAAAAGGTTTGACTTATTCGCAAAAGGTTGAAAATGGATCAAAGTCAACAAAATTTTTATTCTGATGTAAGGAGAGGAGAGCTTGAGTTTGAAGTGGATGATTGGGTTAATTTGACAATTTCACCCATGAATGGTGTGATAAGGTTTGGGAAGAAAGGAAAGCTTAGTCTTTGTTCTGTGGGTTCATATAAAATTTGGAGGCGTATTGGCAAGTTCCTTGTGAAATTGAGTTGCCTAATAATTTATCATCGGTACATCCGATATTTCATGTCTCTTTGTTGAATAAATGTGTTCGAGATCCAATATCCATAGTACCTTTAGAAGGTTTGGGAGTTAAATAGAATCTTTCCTATGAAGATGTTCCGATTGAGCTTTTAGAACGGCAAGTTCGGGTTCAGAAATAAGAAAGTTGCATCCGTGAAGATTCTATATAGGAATCAATTAGTTTAGGATGATACTTCAGAGGCCGAAGCCGATATGATGTCCCGGTATCTTCATCTCTTTATGTAACATGCAGAAAACTAGTAGGTGATACTAGAGCCTTACGTGAGAGTTTTAGAGTTTGATGTGTGGGTTAATGTGGTAAAATGGTTTCCCGTACTTAGGATTAGGGGTTTAGGGGTTAAACATCAAGGTATGACCCCCCGAAGGACCAACCAAGGGTCCTTGAGGAGGACCCTAAAGCCTAACCCCAAAGCTGCCTCAAAACTGCCCAAATGTGTGAGCTACAGATGGGACCTACTGGGCGTAGGTCCATCCACGCCTAGTGGGGGTGTCTAGTGGGTCAAGACCCCAAATAGGAGCTGCAGACCATAGACTTACGGACTTGCAGGACGGCTAGTAGGTCCATTCACGGACCGTAGGTCACGGCCTGCAATCTGTCCAAGTTTCGGCCAAGGTAAGGAGTAGTTTAGGTAATTCCTAATTAATTTAGTTAAGTGTGAGGTCGTTTTATATTGTTTTATTAGACTTATATAAGACTTTTTAAGCCTTTAACCACCTCATATACTTCATAAATCCCAAAACCCAAAATCATAACCAACTTAACCCTCTCCAAAAATTTTTCTCTAAAACTCCATAGAAGAAGAAGAAGAAGAAGAAGAAGAAGAAGAAGAAGAAGTTAGGGCTAGAAGAAGGGGGCTTTCTCACACGAATTTGTTGGATTTGTTCACCTAAGGTATGGTAGTCTTTGATACAAGGATAGCTTTCTTCTATGGAGTCCTCAAACTCTCAATTTCAAAGTAGAAAATTCTCTAAAACCTAGGGTTTTCACTACAAGTCATGGATTCTTTCCAAAAATGTTATTAATGATTTAATTATCATATATTGTGATTGAATTGTTGATTATTATAGTTTTTATGATAGAATCTCCCATGAATTACCCTAATTTCTCAAATTTGATCTTAAAGTGTGGATATTGATTGATATTAGTAGAATGTTATAGAATCATGAATATAATGAATTGATTACTTAAATTATGTATTAATTGAGGAATTTCGATGGTTTTGATGTTTAATTTCCTCCAAGAACCCATGAACCCTCATGTCCCCAATTTGTGACTTTGTGATGTGGGTGAGTTGTAGTGAGATGAATATCATGAGATTGTGTTGTAATAGTTTAGTTGTTTGAATCATGTTACCATCCATTTCTAATGTAGTAATTTCAGATAGGTTGGTTGAATGTGATTTATAGTCCTTGAAGGGCAAAACTTGAGTATTAGCTATGTGTATGAGACTTATGTGTATACAATTAGGTTGATTTAAAAGTAAAGTAAATATGTAATAATGTAATTGTTGTGTTGTTTGGATGATTATCCTCATGTACACACTTAGGTATGAATATCATACAATGTGAAAGGTTTGCCACATATAGTGATTCTATGGTTTGAAGACTAGTCTCGCCTATTGAATCTGGGAGCTTTAGCATGAGTTTGTTGGATTGAGTGTCAAGACAGTCTTCCAAAATCACCAATTTAAGTCAAGACTTAATATAAACTCAATGGGAATTATGCTTAGTACCGAGTAGTTAGTGATATGAGATGGAAGCCCTAACGATAGTAGAGGCTGAGTTTCTAGGAACAATCTCTTGGGATGGAAGCCCTCCCGTTAGTAGAGGCCGGGTTTTTCTAGTAGCCATCCCCTTATCCCATAAATTATGTACCCGCATAGGTCTGTAGCTAATGGATCCACCTAAACTAATAGTTTGGTTCTACCTTAGGCAAGTAGGACAACCCCTTTTCGGTGTGGGTTAGACACCGAATTCCATGATTAAGCTCTCATGGTCTATGTCAGTTAAGGCTAATTCCCACAATGTCAAGTCTAGGATGAACTATGGCTATTCAAAAAGTACTACTTAGTGTGGGTGGGGGTATGGGACTTCATCCATGCATTGCACAAGTAGGCTTTGAGAGTAGTTGTGGTAGGTTTCTCTTTTGTCACGATGACTCATGTAATGAAGGTACTTGTGACTAGATGGCAATCACATTTGATGTTAATGCTACTTGTCATGTTGTGTGCTATTTGGGTTGTTGCCATGGGTTGCTTTCTTTGAGGCAGTTGACTAAAAGTGAGTGCTTCCATGTCTATGAGAAATAGGCGAAAGATGAGATTAAAAGATGGTAAACATGAATGAGGATCTAAAGTGGTTTGCTTAGTATGGGTGGGATTGTGGGATCTTATCCATACATTGTACAAGCTTTCCTTGAGTTGGCTCATGAAGTGTTTCCCTCATGTCATGCTAAAACTAGATTGTATTGACTATGTATATGTTCTTAATAGTATTTCTTATACTTACTAGTTGTGATTGTTATCTACCATGTTATAGTCTATATCTCTTCATGATGTCTTTTATGCTTATGACTTGTGTTTTCACACTATCTTCAAAGTGATGGTTTAAATTAGCAAAGTGCATGCATTCAACTAAAATGTCCTTCTTAGCATGTTTTCAAAGGTTTTTATGCATGACTATCATACTTAGTGCATTTTTGTTCTAACCCATCTTTCTTCTACAATTTTCACAAAGTGTAGGGTTTGGCGATATCGACTTCCATCCTTGTAGCTAGGATCAGAGTAGATCAAGAAGAAGAAGTTTGGTGAGTCCTCATAGCATTCAAGGGCTTGACCATTGTATCCTTTAAGTCTTTCTTTTATGTTTTAGAATTTTGTATGGGCTACCTCCCAAAGATTTATTCAAAGTGTTGTAGATGGTTTGATACATAGTGTTGCAGACTTCTGCTTATTTCTTTTATAAAAGACTTGGATTGTAAAAAAAAGTTATAAATTTCCGCACCATTTCATATTTTCCTATGTTATGATATGCTTAGAGGCTTGTATGAGGCTCTTCGGAGTCTTGTTCGCCGTGTTACGTCTAGGGGGCGCTCCTGGGTCGTGACAAACTTGGTATTAGAGTACAAGATTTTGGGATGGTTTTAGGATGATGCCTCATAAGCCACGTCTAGTAGAGTCTTATTCATGAGTGTGAAGCGCGCCACATTTATGAATAAGAGGCTATTGGATATTAGGTAAACTTCACTTCTTAATTCTCTATGTCATACCATAGAGTTTAGCTTTATTAGGTCTTTCTCCTAATATGTGCCCTATGGTTTTCAGGATATGACTACTGCAAGGGCCAACATTGAAAGGAATGATGAAGACAATTTGGAGCAAGAGGTTCCCCTCAAAGCTCCTCCCCAAGCTCCAATTGTCCCTATAGGGGAGAATGTGACTAATGTGGAGATTAGGTCGGCTTTTATAATGTTGGGTCAAGTCATGATGGCTCAAGTGAGTCGGGAGGTGGTAGCTCCGATGGATCTGATAATGAGTATGGCTACTTTGAGAGTGATAGATTTTATAAGGATGAACCCTCCGGAGTTTTATGGCTCCAAAGAGGGAGAGGGTCCTCAAGAGTTTATAGATGAGGTCCCTAAGATGTTGGACTTGGTGGGAGTGACTCCGGTAGAGAAGGCGGAGTTGGCCTCTTGTCAACTCAAAGGGGTTGCTAAAGTTTGGCTTAATCAATGGAAAGGGGCTAGACCGGTAGGAAGAGGTCCCATAGAGTGGGAAGGGTTCAAGAGTGGTTTTAATAGATATGTTCTTCCCTTTAGAGATGAGAGAAGCTTTGGTGCTTGAGTTCATTAACCTTAGACAAGGTGATATGAATTTTAAGGAATATGCATTGAAGTTCAACCAATTGTCTAAGTATGTTCCAATTCTAGTGTCCGACCCTAGGTCGGGAATGAGTAAGTTTGTGTCAGGTTTTTCTGGTCTAGTGGAAAAAGAATATCGTATAGCCATGCTTGATCATGATATGGATATTTTTTGCCTTGTGATTTATGCTCTCCAAATTGAGGAAGAGAAACTTGGAGAAATGTTGAGGGAGAGAAAGAGGTTGAGGATTGAGAATGAAAATTCTTCTCTTAAAAGGTTCTTTGGACAAGGTCCTTCTAGGCTTCCCCCAAGATTTAGTGAAGAGATGGTGTCTAACCCTAAGCCTTAGAGAAGGAGAGATAGTAAATCTTTGTTGCCAAAACCTACTTATGCTAGGTGTGGAAAGAGACATGAGGGTATATGTTTGGCCAGTACGGAGGGTTGTTATGGTTGTGGTGAGAGTGGCCACAAGATGAGAGATTGTTTGGTGCTTAAGGCTAGGGGAAGAGAGAGGAAGAAGATTAGGTCTGATGCTCTCCAAGCTAGAGGTGAACAAGAGTGTCCTTCAAATGTTGCTCCCGGTATGTGTTTTATGCTTATTTAGATTCCGGTATTGCTTGTCTTTTGTGACTTGATAGATTTGACATGATGGGCTTTTATGTTTTCTTTAGTATAAATGGGTTTCATTATGGTTATGTGTGTTTGTTAGTAGAACCCAACTTAGTCATGATGAGTTTTAGGGTGTGTTGGAAGATTTGATGAATAAAGTGTTTAAGTGATGCCTAGAGGTATTGAGTGAGTAGATTCCTCTAAAAGAGGATAGGAGTGTAATTCGCCAGGCTCTAGAATCATCTTGTTTGATGAAGGTGAAAGATTAGTGATAACTTGGGCCGCCCTTAAAGTTGAATGAAATGGTGCTTAGAAAAGTCCGTGTAGGTTTACTTCCAAGGGGGAGATAATGTGGTTAGATAGCAAGGTCGTTGATTGTTCTAGATGTTCGTGATTTGGATTGGCTTGAAATTTTCACCTTGAGAGGTGTAATGAGTTTGAAAAGTTTATTCACAGGTTTGGTAGGCTCATATGAGATCTTGAGTGGTGTTGGTAAGGTTTCTTGTGAGCTAGAGTGCTTAAATGAGAACCTCTCTAATTTAGAAGTACCGGTAGAGGTCTTAGACCGGCAAAGTTAAGAAATAGAGGAATGAGGAAGTTGCTTTTATGAAAGTGTGAAGGAGTGGTCTTTGAGTGAGGGTTGTAGGTGAGGATGCTACTTGGGAGGCCAAGGGCCAATGAGATGTCCCGATATCCTTATCTTTCCTTCTATTCCTCCTTTAGCTTGAGATGATAAGTTTCCCTTGACTTGTTTCATTATTATGGAGTCTTAGATGTTTTATGTGTTCCATAATTCCCTTGTATTATGCATGTTCCTTGTAAAATTCATGTTAATGAGAAAATGACTTTGCCTGATTTATGTTCCTCATGTTGTTGCACATTTAGTATACATTGCCTATTTGACTTCATGAAATATGTTGATGAACCTGCTTTAGTATGCTTTTGAAAGTAATTTCATATTGTCTCCATGATGTTGTGTTGAGCATTATTTTAGTTGGAGAAATTAGTTCCTCCTATGATTATGAGAAATATTGAGTTTCATGCATATTTGGGTTGTTTGATGTAGTTCCTACTCCCTTGTGTTGCATTGATTATGTTTTGAGATAGAGTGGAGGTTTCCTCCTTCGTGTTGTGCATTATTTAGATGTTTCATGCATGATTGGCTGCTAGTCTTGAGTCTGTAATTCTGTAAGGTGTCTAGAGACCGTCATTCAAGGACGAATGATCCCAAGGGGGAAATATTGTAACACCCAAAAAACTAGTGGGTGAAACTAGAGCCTTACGTGAGAGTTTTAGAGTTTGATGTGTGGGTTAATGTGGTAAAATGGCTTCTTGTACTTAGTATGAGGGTTTTAGGGGTTAAATGTCAAGGTACGACCCCCCAAGGACCAACCAATGGTACTTGAGGAGGACCCTAAAGCCTAACCCCAAAGCTGCCCCAAAACTGCCCAAATGTGTGAACTACGGATGGGACCTACGGGGAGTAGGTCTATCCACGCCTTGTGGAGGTGTCTCATGGGTCAAGACCCCAAATGGGAACAGCAGACCATGGACCTACGGTCCTGCAGGATGGCCAGTAGGTCCTTCACGAACCGTAGGTCCCAGGCGTAGGTCATGGCCTGCAATCTTCTAAGTTTCGGCAAGGTAAGGGGTAGTTTAGGTAACTCCTAATTAATTTACTTAAGTGTGAGGTCGTTTTATATTGTTTTATTAGACTTATATAAGACTTTTTAAGCCTTTAACCACCTCATATACTTCATAAATCCCAAAACCCAAAACCATAACCAAGTTAACCCTCTACAAAATCTTCTCTCTAAAACTCCATAAAAGAAGAAGAAGAAGAAGAAGAAGAAGAAGAGGATCAAGTAAGGGCTAGAAGAAGGGAGCTTTCTCACACGAATTTGTTGGATTTCTTCACCTAAGTTATGGTAATCTTTGATTCATGGATAGCTTTCTTCCATGGAGTCCTCAAACTCTCAATTTCAAAGTACAAAATTCTCTAAAACCTAGGATTTTCACTCCAAGTCATGGATTCTTTCCAAAACGTTTTTAATGATTTAATTATCATATATTATGATTGAATTGTTGATTATTATGGTTTTTATAATAAAATCTCCCATGAATCCATGAATTACCCTAATTTCTCAAATTTGATCTTAAAGTGTGGGTATTGATTTATATTAGTATAATGTTATAGAATCATGAATATAATGAATTTATTACTTGAATTATGTATTAATTGAGGAATTTCTATGGTTTTGATGTTGAAGTTCCTCCAAGAATCCATGAACCCACATATCCCCAATTTGTGACTTTGTGATGTGGGTGAGTTGTAGTGACATGAATATCATGAGATTGCATTGTAATAGTTTAGTTGTTTGAATCATGTTACCATCCATGTCTAATGCACTAATTCTAGATAGGTTGGTTGAATGTGAGTTTTAGTCCTTGAAGGGCAAAACTTGAGTATTAGCTATGTGTATGAGACTTTTGTGTATACAATTAGGTTGCTTTGAGATTAAAGTGAATATGCTATAATCTACGTGTTGTGTTGTTTGGATGATTATTATCATGTACACACTTAGGTATGAATATCATACAATATGAAAATATTGTCACATATAGTGATTCTAAAGTTTGAAGACTAGTCTCACCTATTGAATCTAGGAGTTTTAGCATGAGTTTGTTGGATTGAGTGTCAAGACACTCTTCCATAATTAGCAATTTAACTCAATACTTAATATAAACTCAATGGGAATTATGCTTAGCACCGAGTGGATAGTGATATGAGATGGAAGCCCTCACGATAGTAGAGGTTAGGTTTCTAGGAACAATCTCTTGGGATGGAAGCCCTCACATTAGTAGAGGCTGGATTTTTCTAGTAGCAATCTCGTTATCCCATAAACTATGTGCCCACATAGGTCTGTAGCTAATGGATCCACCTAAGCTAATAGTTTGGTTCTACCTTAGGCAAGTAGGACAACCCCTTTTCGGTGTGGGGTAGACACCAGATTCCATGATTAAGCTCTCATGGTCTATGTCGGTTAATGCTAATTCCCACAAGGTCAAGTCTAGGATGAACTATGACTATTCAAGAAGTTCTACTTAGTGTGGGTGGGGGTATGGGAGTTCGTTCATGCATTGCACAAGTAGGCTTTGAGAGTAGTTATGGTAGGTTTCTCTTTTGTCATGATGACTCATGTAATGAAGGTGCTTGTGTCTAGACTGCAATTGCATTTGATGTTAATGCTACTTGTAATGTTGTGTGCTATTTGGGTTGTTGCCATGGGTTGCTTTCTTTGAGGTAGTTGACTAAAAGTGGGTGCTTCCATGTCTATGAGAAATAGGCGAAGGATGAGATTAAAAGATGGTAAACATGAATGAGGATCTAAAGTGGTTTGCTTAGTATGGGTGGGATTGTGGGATCTTATCCATACATTGTACAAGCTTTCCTTGAGGTGGCTCATGAAGTGTTTCCCTTATTTCAGGCTAAAACTAGATTGTATTGACTATGCATACGCTTTTAATGGTATTTCTTATACTCACTAGTTGTGATTGTTGTCTACCATGCTATAGTCTATATCTCTTCATGATGTCTTTTATGCTTATGACTTTTGTTTTCACACTATCTTCAAAATGATGGTTTAAATTAGCAAAGTGCATGCATTCAACTAAAATGTCCTTCTTAACATGTTTTCAAAGGTTTTTATGCATGGCTATCATACTTGGTACATTTTTGTACTAACCCATATTTCTTCTACAATTTTCACAAAGTGTAGGGTTTGGCGATATCGACTTCCATCCTTGTAGCTAGGATCAGAGTAGATCAAGAAGAAGAAGTTTGGTGAGTCCTCATAGCGTTCAAGGGCTTGACCATTGTATCTTTTAAGTCTTTCTTTTATGTTTTAGAATTTTGTATGGGCTACCTCCCAAAGATTTATTCAAAGTGTTGTAGATGGTTTGAGACATAGAGTTGTAGACTTCCGATTATTTCTTTTATAAAAGACTTCGATTGTAAAAAAAAGTTATAAATTTCCGCACCATTTCATATTTTCTTATGTTAATATATGCTAAGAGGCTTGTATGAGGCTCTTCGGCGTGTTGTACATCGTGTTACGTCTAGGGGATACTCCTGGGTCGTGACACTTTCCCTCCGCTCCAATTCTTGCTTGACGTTAGTTCCTCATAGTTCATTCTTTCATATTCATGTTTTTTAGTCATTCTCATGTTTCCATATGCATGCATGTTCATGAAAACATGATTTTGTTTTATGTTAGGATTTAGATTGGAGTGATTGATAACACTCAACTACACTTCTTCTGATTCGAAGTCTTGACGGTTGCTAACAAGTATAAACCCAACGATGAGTTGGGGTCAATCCCACAGGGAGTGATACAATAAAGAATTCAATTATGAAGTAAAGAAATGTTCGAATATTTTGTAGGTATAATTAATCATGCAACATAAACTAAATCAATAAATTTTAGTGATCACTATCAAATTGGGGGAATTTAGTAACCAAGTATAGACAAGGAATCACTAACACGAGAATCAAACAATTAGAGATTGGGCCTTATGAATGTGATCGGTTGAATGCTAATTTTGTGTAATGGGTAATCATTGATTGCTTAAAGTGGTTGAATCTTAGAGAGTATGCTAGGTTTTGGATACAATAGCAATCTCTCGATCAACTATTGTGTTTCGAGTGAGTTCTCTCAAACCTTAACAAGCTTATCATTACCAAACAAATTTCCCTAATTAACCCACTTTTTCAAGCTGGGTTTGTAAAGACGCAATCAAATTCACTTTCTCAAGCTAGATTTTAAAGACGCAATCAATACAATTATCAATAAATTATTCTACTCTATTACGTCTTTCTCAAGCAAGTATAGAGAACTAAGCTAGAATTGAATTTTCTACTTCAATTCCTCAATAAATCATGAACAAATAATTGAACCCACTTCAAAACAACAACAAAATCAGCAATCAATAACATTCAGTGGCTAATTAATGCATTCAACTATATGATCACACCCCTAAGGTAAGGGGTTTTAGCTAAACATAGTGGAAAATAAGAAATTTTTACCAAATTGATTATCCATTCGAATCGCTAACAATCTGCAAATGCTGAAATTAATCTAGAATCCTCAAAATCTCCAATTCTAAATCCCAAACTTCTCTCAAAATGTTGAAATAATGTGAAAATTTTAAAAACTCTCTAAGACTCAAGAATACATAGTGGGGGAACTCCATTTATTCTTTCAAAAATTGTATTTATACGTTCCCAAAAACTCTCCTTTTATTCTTTCAAAAATTATATTTATACGTTCCCAGAAACTCAGCACGGAGTCAACTCGACGAAGTTAGTAGGGATCGCCGACCCATTCGGCAATCCATCAAGTTGCTCTTCTTCTCACCTTTTGGCTTAGTTCATCCATCAAATTGTTCTGGAACTTTTGGCGAGCTTGATCGTTGTCACCGATCTATTCGACGCATCGTCGGATCACGTTTTTGCTCACCAAATTTGTTTGGTCCATGGACTACTTCGCTGGACCTTTAGGCGAGCTGGAGGTTCACTCGGTGAGTCGACGAATGGCTTTTGCGAGCTCCAACTTCTTTTTTCTTTAGTTTTTTCAAACTTTTTCGCTCCTTTTTGCATCGTAATGTCCTTGCCTCACCCTTAAACATTCTTTGCTGTATATCAACATATTAACATCAGTTTTGAGCACAAAATAGGCATTGAGGACACTAAATCATTGAATAATAAGCCCTAAATGAGTTGAAATTCTTGACTCATCAACACCCCCAATTTAAAATTTTGTTTTCCCTCAAGTAAAACAAAAGATCATTCAGGCCAATAGGGATGTCTACATATAGTGTTATTTGAGGCTCAACATAAATGTACACAATGTTCAATCCGAACATGCAATGTTCAAATGTGAACTAACAGTTTCAAACTATGACCAGTCATCATCAAATAGAGTTCAAGCTCACAATGCTCACTTCAAATGCAAATTCATACTCAACAAAAGTACTCGAATGCCCTCACATCAAGAATGATTTAATGATCTCACAGAGCCAATCAAGGATTACAATTTAAGGAATCAAAACCAACTCTCACACTCCCAATGAGAAAAACATGCATGATTTTTACCCATAGGCCTGCCCATATTTTCCAACCAACACATCATTCGGCTCATGCAAGATCAAAAAGGTCTTTCAAGGCTTCTAATTGGGCTGAGGGTAAAGGTATGATCATTTCGGCTTAGTGACTTCTACCTTCATGAAGCATTGCTCCAATTGCACTTCTTCTCTTTTTCTTTCATTCTTTTCATCTTCACAACTCATCCTTGGCATATTCATAGCACATAAATTTTTTTGTATAGCTCATAGGATAACCCTTTTCTTTCCACAATGCATATTTAATACAAATTTTTCATTTATTTTTTTTATTTTATTGTTTTTTGCTTTGTTCTTATACGGAGGGGTTAAATCTTTTTCTTCAACACAAGTTTCCAAGGATGAATTTCACGAACTTCTTGCTTGATTTCTTTCCTCATTCTTACCACACCCCCAACTTAGTCTTTTGTCCTAAGTTGGCTATTCAAACAAACCAATGCTTTATGAAGGTTTTAGGTGGGGAGGACAAGGCCATTTTGTGTTCATGTTTCATCTAAAGAAAAATTTAGTCTCAAATGGTGTCAAGCTAGGTTCACACACTCACAAGGTGGTCACATAAGATATGGAAATTAGGTTCACTCTCGAAAATTCATGCCTAAGATCATTTCCTTCATTCACCAAAATTAGTTAATTGGACCAATGGGGTAAGTTCTGGATATCACCATGCACATGTTTCAAGCAAACCTCACCACACAAGGTATTGAACATAATCATCGATCATAACTCTGCAAGTTAAGCTCGCATGCAAAGATCATTACAAGACTGACTTCGACAATCGACTAGTCACAATGAGATACTAAGAATTCACACATGACTTATGCAACTCAAATTCACTTCGTTGGACTTGCACAAACATATCGTTCATCAGGAGCACTATTCAAGTTAACCGACACTCAAATGTACAAGAGAACATCAACAACCTTCAAAAATCATCTCAAGTAATCAATGAGATAAAACCACATTCAAGCACTTAGAAGAGCAGTTTTTAACAAAATACAACATAAACAAAACATAACAAAACAACAGAATATCCAAAACAAACCAAAATACAACCAAGAGGATAGGTAACAAAATACCTTCACCCCACCAAAATAACTAAACAGTGTCCTCAATATGAAATAAAAAGTGTATCAAAAGTGCAGGAAATAGAGGGAGAGAAAATAATCCTTTTTTCATGTTAGGCCTGAGGTGAACTCTGACTCACTGGAGAGG
The DNA here is from genome assembly GCF_019186545.1 of Solanum stenotomum. Classification (NCBI taxonomy): domain Eukaryota; kingdom Viridiplantae; phylum Streptophyta; class Magnoliopsida; order Solanales; family Solanaceae; genus Solanum; species Solanum stenotomum. The sequence continues at coordinate 38,166,565 of NC_064290.1, forward strand.
AATCAACCAAGGCATCAGTGCCCGAATCTACTCCAACATTAGATGACTTTGCAGCGTCCTCCTCTGTGGGCTGAGACCTACCAGTACCTATCATCGATGTGTCGCGCATAGAAGCCTTATAACCATCTGGACTATGTCACCTTCAAAGTCCTTTAGATCTTCATATACCGCTTCTTCATGAGTTTCTTGCTCCTCCTCATCCATCTCTCGCGCATCTGACTCTTCATCCCCATCAACTATAGAAATATCTCCGATCAGAGAAGTCGGAGGAATCTCAGAAATAGCTGGCAACTCAGAACTGGGTCCCTCAGGAACATCCACTTGATCCCACAACATAGTTATGTCTGTGGACTTCAGCTCGTCTACATCACATCGGATGCCAGCAACATCAGCCTTCAAGGCTCTCAACTCGGTGGGTTGTCTGCCACTCTATTCACATACATCAGTCCTAGCTGTGAGAGTGGCCAATGCCTATGTGACGTAGTCAACTCCCGTTGTACCCTCAACTCCTCCAAAATTGGAGCAAGTGCAGCCTCAATAGCCCGCTCAATCATGGAGAGAACAATTGTCTCAACTCTAGAAGCCCTAACGTCGGTCGAATAAGAAATATTGCCCATTTTGTAAATCATAACAAGTGTCAATGGGGGGACGGAAAGCAGTAGCAGGAGCACGTGTAGTAGAATTGGAGGAGATGGATATACCTGTTGTCTCAACTACTAGAGTAGACTGAGTAGTGTTGGCCACTATGGCCCCTACAACGATAATATGAGAGGTGTCTATCGAGGCTGCCTTCCTCCACTCAGCCTCATCTTTTGTGTACACAACCTCAATCCTCCAGATATCAGTAGATAAGGTAGGAGTCACCTCAACATCAGTCTTTGCCATGAATGGAACACCATATCGGTGACACAAATCTGTAATAAGAATTGGAAATGGTAAAGAGGTATGGTTTTGCTTTACCCTCATCATCATCTCCTATGAAATTATAGCCTCGAGATTTGGCCGCTCCTTAGCAATAACACACCCCAACATTGCAACCTTTGGATGCCAGATGATTGACTCATTTTATGAAGGCATCGGGGGGCTGGAGATTAAACCAAACAAATATCGGGTTGCAACATTCAGATCTTTCTTTTCAATCACAACTCCCATCTATAGCTAAGGAGGTGTAATGTCACTTATCAATGAGGACAACCACCCATTCAAATCCTCAATAGTCTAAGTCTTAACCCAGTCCGTCAGTGTATGGATAGTACGTGTTGTGTAACCCAACAAATCATTAATATCAGTTTCGCTGCACTTCACCTGTTTGCCCCGTACCTCAACATAATCAACTTGTGCCCTTTATCCACCGTTCTTCTTACCCTTCAGAATCAGCTTAATGTACCCTTCATAGAATTCTCGTACCCAAAAAGGAACATATGGGCACCAGGGTAGAGTAAAGTACTGAAACTTGTGGAAGCGGAGCGTCTCTCACACCATCGGATATTTCTCCACCACACCGTATGTGAACAACATTTTCTCCACCAAAATATTCTATATGATGTCGGCCTTTAGTCTGTTCATAGAACGCAGAGGAGAAACTGGGGCAGGAGGCACTTGTGGTGCCTGAGAGACTGGAGGTGCTGGCTGTGTTGGAGGTACTATAGATGCTGGCAGTTGAGCCAACGGATTACGAACTGCTTTAGAGCACAGTTCTAATCGCCTCTTCTTAAGTGGTTCTCTGTCTAGTGATGATGTATGAATTGGGGTCCTAGACCTCGTAGCTTCCTCATTCTCCATATCAAAGGTGGTCAAATGGGTAGGGTTTATGCCCATGTTGTCGGAACTGGAACTGCTCTAACTAGGACTAGAGACCACTAGCTTCTTACCCTTTTTTTGACCACTTGCTTGAGGGGGTTTAGGACACGTGGATCAAGGAGGTGTAACCCTCGCTGTAATAACTACCCATTTCGCCCTCTTCCAGGGTGGTGTACCCATTAGTAGAACCTTTGGTCTGGCCATAACAGTCAAATTGAGCAAACAAAAATGAATGTAGTTGCAAAGGGTTAGTGAAACAACAATTTCAACAAAAAATAACTGCAGAAACACTCGCCAAACCACTTTGGCGAGTCGCCGAGATCATTCGGTGAGCCATAAGGGGCTAGCCGAAAGTTATTGCAAATTTCAGCAAACATTAAGCATAAAAGGGCGAGACCAAATGTCAGTCGGCAATTCAAAGGGGTCTCACTGAAAATCACAAAACAATTTAGCAAAATAGGCTTGAGAAAGGCAATGCCCTAGCACTTCGGCGAGTCACCGAGTCAACTTAGTGACCAACAACACATCGTTGAAAGTGACAGAACAACACCACCAACAATTCAAGTCAAGTAGGTGATAGGGGGTCATTAGGCAAACCTCTGAGTCATTCGGCGAGCTCGACTCAGCTCGCCAAATGGCCTGATGTGTCAAATTCCCAGCCCAATTTTCAATTTTCAACCAACAACCTATGATAACCCAATTCAATGCAATTCAAGCCTACCCACTATGAAAATTTAAGTCGTGGTACTCAAACTTCCCCTAATCGATTCAAATTTAACCAATTAAAGAATTTCCCTTAAGAACGATGTCACCCAATACATCATTGGGAAAAGTCAAGTAGTTTGATTGCTATCGGGTTACTTAGACATTACCACACATAACCCAACATGCTACAACCACAATTCAATCGCAGAACTCACCTCAAATTAGGCTAAAGACAATATCGAACATGCGTGACTTCAAATTAGATTGCAATGATCAATTTAGCACAAAGTCAAGGCAAACAACAGAACTACAAACTACTCACACGCATGCTCAACAAAATTCACAGTGTAAAAAAACTTTTGAAAACCAACCTCAATTGAAGACAAAAAATCGAGAAAGCAAGGACAGAGGAATGGGAAACACTTCACATTCCGACCACAAGAGGACACCCACAAGAATTAAACTAAAAAAAAATTCTAGAGTTTGATTGACAGAGCATAGGAGTCCAAAAATTCAAAATAATGGAATGTTTTGATTTTAAAACGGTTAAACGCCTTTGAACCTTTAGTTTGCACCTCGATCGGTGATGGGTACTAATGTTGTCGATCCACTCGGTGAGTCGCTGAGTGGACCCTGGCTCACCGAAATTGTCAGAACACTAGCCCTTCCATTTGTATAAATGGCAATCTTGATCGTTCCCGTCGAGTGAGTTCTGAGCTCACCTATTTGACTTTTCCTCCCAAAATTCGAATTTCAACCAACAAATTCAACAAACTTTATTCAACCAACACAAAAAAAACTCGTGTTTCCTCCCCAAAAGTGCCTTATTTAACGTCGTGGCACGACATGGCCATGTGATCATGTTTCATTTTTTGGGTTTACCAAAGTATCACTAGGAAGACCCCCTTTCGGTCTTGGACTTAAATGAGAAAAGATCTGACCCATCTACATTTTAAGCTGCCTAATGGACATCGAGTGTGATGTAACTGTTTGGTTTAGAGAAGAGACGTCATCTTGCATCTCCTTGAGCACCTTGTCTGATCCTTCCACCTTGTTCCAGATACGATCAAGCATATCCTCGATCTGGAAGCTTTCGGGATCAGCCCATGATTTTTTTGGCTTTTGACATTCATGAGGAGGCACATAGTGATCTTTGTCACCATCTCTATCTCTCCAATTTGTACCGCAGTCATGCCATTCGCGATCTCCATCTCTCCAACCATCATCATGATCTCTATTCCAACCTTGATTCCCGCCCGACCTTGAATAGCTCGGACGAGAACCCCCTGCTTGATTTGACAAGAACTACAATTCTTCGTTTCTACATGGACTCAAATTATGCATCATCAAGACTTGCACCACTGCTAGCCTCAACTGCATTTACAACCGTATAACCACCTCCCATGACATGCTTCGTCAATAGGTCCATTTTGGTCATTATCTTGGCCATATTCTCATCTCATTCTTGGTTCTTTTCCATTTGTTCCTTTGTTAGCCTAAGATTCAAAGGAGACACCTGATCTTCTCCTGTGTACCATGCACGATTAATTTTCACCATCTCATCAAGCAACGCAGACGCTATGTCAAATGGTTGTCTTATAATACCACCCCGAATGAGTTGATCAGTGACACCTTTGTTTACAGTGTCAAGACTCTGGTAGAAATATTGTAATAGCACATTATCTGGCAAACTATAATTAAGGCATTTGTGAAGAAAATTTTGAAACCTCAGCCATGTTTCATGAATGGGTTCACCCTAAACCCACTTGAAGTTTTGGATGCTATCCCTCAACTTCACCATCTTCGAGGGAGGGAAAAATCTTTCGTAAAACACTTTTGGGAGCTCTTCCCAAAAAGTGATTGATTCCCCTGGTAACTCAATTAACCACTTTGTTGCCTCTCCCATTAACGAGAAAGGAAATAAACTGAGTCGGAATGACTCTTGAGTGATGTTCTTGAATGAGAATGGTCCATACACATCCACGAAATTGCGAATGTGGTCATGAAGGTCTTCATGAGAAATCCCCCTGAAGAGACCCTTCATTTGCAAAAGCTTCAACATAGTACTACTGGTCACATGAAACACCGCATTGCCCACAATTGGAGGCAACCGAAGAGCACCAACATTTCCCACTAAATCCACATTGATATCATGCAAGTTCCCGATGTCATCATTGGTCCCAAGTTGACTTGCATTGCTCCCATTCACACTCATTTGTTCACCTGTTTTAGAGCAGCCAACAAGAAAAAAAGTAAGAAAATTCTACTACTATAAAATTAGTCCACAAGAACACTTCAATAAAAGAATTATAAACATCATACCTCGGCAACGGTGCCATTTTTGATAACGCTCAACTACACTTCTTCCTATTAGAAGTGTAGGCAGTCGCTAAAAAGTATAAACTCAACGATGAGTTGGGGTCGATTCCACAGGGATTGATACAGTAAAAAATTTGATTATGAAGTAAAGACGTGTTCTAATGTTTTGTAGGTATAAGGAATCACACAACATAAATTAAATCAATAAATTTTAGTGAGCACTATCAAATGGGGGTAATATAGTAACCAATTGTAAACAAAGAATCACTAACACGGGAATTAAACAATTTGAGATCGGACCTTAGGAATGTGATCAGTTGAATACTAATTTAGTGTAATGAGTAATAATTGATTACTAAAAGTGGTTGAGTCTCAGCGAGTAGTCTAGGTTTTGGATATAATAGTCATCTCTCGATCAACTATTGTGTTTCAAGTGAGTTCTCTCGAACCTCAACAAGTTTATCATTACCAAATAACTCATTTCCTTAATTAACCCACTTTCTCAAGCTAGCTCTATAAAGACGCAATCAAACCCACTATCTCAAGCTAGATTTTAAAGATATAATCAATAAAATTATCAATCAATTGTTCTACTCTAATACCTCTTTCTCAAGAAAGTATAGAGAACTAAGTTGGAATCGAATTTCCAACTTCAATTCCTCAATTAAATCATGAACAAATAATTGAACCCACTTCAAAACAACAACAAAATCAACAATCAATAACACTCATTAGATAATTAATGCATTCAACTACATGATCACACCCCTAAGGTAAGGGATTAGTGGAAAATAAGAAATTGTTACCAAATAGATTATCCATCTGAATTGCTAATAATCTGCAAATACCCAAATGTTGAAATTAATCTAGAATCCTCAAATCTCCAATTTTAAATTCCAAACTTCTCTCAAAATGTTGAAATTATGTGAAAAAATGTACAAACTCTCTACGACTTAGGAATACATAACGGGGGAACTCCTTTTCTTTTATCAAAAATTATATTTATGCATTCCCAAAAACTCAGCATGGAGTCAACTAGGTGAAGTTAGTCAGGATCGTCGACCCATTCGGTGATCCACCGAGTTGCTCTTCTTCTCGCATTTTGGCTTGGTTTCTCCATCAAATTATTCTGGAACTTTTTGCGAGCTTGATCATTTTCGCCAATCCATTCGGTGCGTCACCGAATTACCTTTTTGCTCGCCAAGTTGGTTTGGTCCATGGACTACATTGCTGGATCTTTAGGCGAGCTGGAGGCTCATTCGATGAGTCACCGAGTGACTTTTGCGAGCTCCAGCTTCTCTTTTCTTCAGTTTTTCCAACTTTTTCACTCCTTTTTGCATCGGAATGTCCTTGCCTCACTCTTAAACCTTCATTTCTATATATCAACAAATTAACATCAGTTTTGAACACAAAAGAGACATTGAGGATACTAAATCATTAAATAATAAGCACCAAATGAGTCAAAATTCCCGTCTCATCGGTGATTCTCCATGTTTATGTGCATTTTAATGAGATTTGCCTTCTAATTGGGTTGTTAATTTCGTTCGAGTCACATTCGAGGACAAATGTTCTCAATGGTGAGATATTGTAACATCTCAGAAGTTGGAAAGCCAAATTTGGAAAAGAAAGGTCCTATTTTGGGATAATGATTGTGTCCTACGAGACAATCTATGGTTCATAGAAAGTTCTATGGATCGTAGATGGAAGTCGTATTAATGAGGTTGAGATTTCACATATTCAAGTTTCTAAAGTTTGACCTACGAATGAACAAGACAAATTTGGTTGACAAGTCATACATGGGTTCTGCAGGAAGGTTCCAGAGTTGGTGAAACTTCGAACCTAAACTTGGGTTCTACGGATGGGCTCTATGCACCGTAGAAAGGTCTCGTGGGAGGTAAGATTAAATGTTGGTTACTAAAGTTTGTTCTGCAGTTGACCAGTACGGATCGTAGAAAGTTCTATGGATCTTAGGTCCAAATTGTAGGAACCATTTGACAGTTATTTTTAAGGAATTTTGGGTCTTTTTCAATGCATCTAATACATATACTATGTTGTTTTGATCCCTACTTTAAGACCTATAACTACCCTTCTACTCCAAAACTTCCTAAATTCTATTATTCACTCAAACCCCCAATCTCAACCACATTCATCTCCTCCAATTCTCTCTCAAGGTCAAGAAGAAGAAGCTAGGTTTCAAAGTCAAGTCTCCTTGTCACCATTGCTATATCAATGGGTTCCATTCACCCATTGAGTCCCAAGGTTTCTGAATTCTCCAAGAAAAATTTCAATCAAAGTGATTAGTTTTTTTTTCATTCAATTATTCATGGATTCTAATTGTGTTTATCCAATTATCCAATTTTGATCATATTATGATTGTTTTGACTCAATTACATGTTTTCCAATTTATTTTACATGAACCCATGCATTGTTCATGATTTTAACTATGAACTTTAAAGACATGAATTTATGAAGAAACTATGAACCTATGATTGAAGCTATGTATGATTTATGAGAAGAAAGGTTTTATGAATAAGGATGCTTTAAAATAAGCATCAATAAAATTGGGAAATAAATCTTCTTACATATCAAGAAATCATGGTTTGATGAAAGGTTTTCTCACATATGCGCTTGATTCAAGATTTAATGAGCTACTTTATGATGTTTTAAGCTTTGATTAGTATTTGAATTGTTCTTTTCAATGGATCATGATATTTTAATGAAAATGACTATTCCCTTGTGATTTAACTTAGCACTATGAGAACTTTGAGGTGGAGGCTCAAATAGGGTAGTCTCTAGTTCCAAATTACGTGCCCGTAGGATTACCTTAAATGGCCTAGCTAGTGGAGCCACTTACAGCATATGATATGATACGGAGTTCTACCTTGGGAAGTAGACTCTTCCTTCTTGATGTGTAAGTTACATCGGATTCCATGTTATAGCTCGCATAACGGTTAAAGCGATTATCCCACAAAATGATATATGTTTTCTATCAAGGATTTTATGAAAATTCATTATGACTTTAAGATGCATTTACTAAATTCATGATTTATGATTCCTCTTTAAATTATTTCACTATGTTAAGCTTGATCATGCATATCATGTGTTCGGTTATGTCCCCTTATGATTATATTTCACGTGTTTATGTATACCCCTCATACATAGTATATTACTAATGCATACTTGTGCCTACATTGTTTAATAATTTAAGGTGTTACACTTCATCTCCTTGCTCGTGGCTAGTTGGTGATCACTTGAAGTTCGTAGAGTTGTTGAGTCCTCATGCTCCGAGGATCATATTGCCTTTACTTCATTACTCACTGGCCATTACTTTGAAGTTCTCAAACTTACTCAATACTTACTCTTACAGTAATATTGTCAGACAATTATGTCAGAAATCAAGCCAAAAATATTTTTCAATTTCATCATGTCAATTGTTTGTTTATTAATACTCTCATTTATTATTTTAATCATGTTTAACAAGTAATAGAGCATTACTAATCTTACCATCTGCTTATTTTAATTTGTGTGTCCTAAAGTAAAAATACTCTCTTGTCACAATTTAAGTATCTTACATTTTTTTTTTGGTTTGTCTAGAAAAGAGTTTATATTTCTATGTTTTGTAAATTTTCCAATATCCTACTTGACAAGTTTAAGACCACAATATTTAAAGGACTGCAAACATCTTTAATTTAAAACCACAAGATTTAAAATTCTTTCTTTATTTATTAAACTCCCTATCCAATCAAACTAAGACCTTTGAAATTCTATGCTCAAACAAACAAAGACCCTTAACTTGGAATGAAGGGAGAATTGAATTGTTACTCTTAAATAATGGTGTACCAGATTCAGTGAAAATCTATGATTATTTTTGGTTCCAAACTAATCTGAAACTCGTTTGAACATTGGATATGAGCTTGAAGAAGTCTCACCCAATTTGGGGTTCTTGAATTAATGTTTGGACCCAAGCTTTTGGACACCCATTTTTGGAATAATGGATTGTGCCAAGTTTAGAATTTTCCCACGCAGTCCATTTATATTTTCACCTTTACATTTTTCTACTTTCTTTTGTCCAGAACTTGTAAATATTTCTAGTATTCATTTCATTTCTTGTATAGGGAATAGAAGTCTGATAGTATCACAACAAATAGGAAAAGAGATAGTTGTGAGTTAGTTAGGATAGAACATTCTTTTTTATTCTATTAGACTGTATTTATTTATGATTTTTTATAGAGCCATTCCAACAAGAAAAATTTTCCCAATTTCCTTTGTTTTCTTACATGGTATCAGAGTCATACGCGCTCTCTTCTCCATTTTATCTCTCTCATTTTCAAATAGTTTTTCCCTTTTCCTTTCCCTGAAATGGAAGATCTTTCTCATACCTCAGCCATTTAGACTTGAACAAATTCCAATTCTCTCAATGAAATTGTCAAACCCTTCAACTTTCATTTTTTTGATTCACTAGGAATGCTTTTGCTTAATTTTCCTTTTGATAGAAGTAGTTATGTTCGAGGGAGTTGTGCTCTTGTGATTTCTTTGTCAGCCACGAACAAGCTTGGCATGATTGATAGAAGTTTAGTTGAACCTCTTTCTTCAAATCCTACTCATAGGTCTTCGAGTAGGTATAATGACATGGTCATTTCCTAGATCCTAAACTCCCTTTCAAAGTACATTATTGAGTTTGTCCTCTACTCTAAGACTGTAAAGGAAATATGGAAATAACTAGCAACTCGATTTGGGCAATTTAATTTCGCACAACTATATAAGCTTCAACAAGAACTCTCAAATCCATTACAATGAAACACAGATATAACATGTTATTTTACAGAAGTTAAGAAAATAAGGGATGAACTTGATGCTCTTATTACTGTTGATCATAGTTTTGGTGCTTGTATATGTGGAGGAAAGGTGAAAAACATCAAGTCCCATCAGGATGGGAGGTTGATTCGACTCATACAGTAATCAATAGCTCTTACTTTAGTGTTAAGAGTTGTATCCTTATATGGATCCTTTGTCTTCTGTTAGTCGTGCCTACTCTTTGCTCATTTAATATGAGAAGTAAAGAGAAATGCATATGGAATCCATCCCCTCTCATGGTAATTTCATGGAGTCACACCAGAAGGTTGGCAATAATCAGAGGTTCAACAATACTAAGAAGTGTTAGTAAATCACAATGAGAGGTTCAGGACTCAGTTTGACAAACCCAAAATAGGACTCTTTTGCATTTACTACAAGATGAAATTCATGAGGTTTCTAAATTGTATAGGTTAATTGTTTTTCACCTTATTGTAAGTTTACCATGTCAAAGAAAGACATGTTTTCTGCTCATAGCACTGATAGTGCCCTTGATTTTGATTCAACCACTATCCATTCAGCTACTAGTGGAGATCTTACTCAATTTGGCAGAGAGCTCACTCCAGATCAAAATCACACCTAGTGCATTACCTCAAATACATAAAGGTTGGGCAATAAGATGATCAAATTCCTGATGTCAATGCATTTGCTAACAAGATTGTCAAATTTTAAGCATTATAAACAAGTTCTCACATGCCTTTCTATTCAGTCATGTTCAAATAAATCAGATCTACTCATGTAAAAGCGCACAATAATTCATAAATATGAGTCTAATAAGTTGGTAAAATGCCAACTCATCAGTTGATGACTGTGAGATGTCAACTAACTTTTCTATTGAAAAAGGTTGGGATTTATTTCAATTGGACGTAAATAATGCTTTCCTCCATGGAAATTTATAAGAGGAAGTTTATATAAAGATCCTTGTGGGCTTACAAGTCTATGATTCTAATCTAGTTTGCAAGCTCAATAAATCTATTTATGGGTTCATACAAGCCTCTCATTAATGGTATGCTAGGCTTACTACAGCCCTTCAATTCAATAGTTATAATCATTTTTCGAATGGTTATCATTGTTCTTCGAGAAAATAGCTAATGATATTCGCATCCATGTAGTTTATGTTTATGATATTATAGTTACAGGGATGATTTGACTTAATTATCTAGTTTGAACTCTTTTCTTCACTCTGAGGTTTAGATCAAATACCTAGGTCTTTTTTATTATCTTTTTGGTTTACAGTAGATCAGAGAAAAACAAGGGCTGGTTGCACACTCAATTTTTTTTACCTAGGATCGCCTTTCTGATTTTGACTGTTTTAACAAGATATTTGTTACTTCACCCGGATCCTTCTATCTTGCCGATGTTTATCTGATCTATGCATAGTCATTCCAGGTCCACGCATGTTGAAGATAGTTGTTATAAAATTAATAGAACCTAGCCGAGTTTCAATGTCACCCACGCAACGCTGTTTGTTGGAAAAACACTGCATTCGGGATCGGGCGGAGACCTTAAATCAGTAGGGCAATAGCATAGCTATTATTGACCTGACCCCTATTCTATTACTTAAGCCTACTCTTTCTTCAAGATACGAAACGAGCAACTGATTCTTCCTAATCCCACTGTTTATAGAAAACATGTTGGCAAACACAATTTTTTTACTCACACATGGTTGAATCACTCATTTATTGTGCAACACCTTAGTCAATACATACAATCTCCTCGCATGCCCTATTATCAAGCCTGACTTCATTGTCTTTGTTACCTTCAGGGCAACAATGGTTTTGGTCTCCTTTTCAAACCTTCATCAGTTTTTGATCTTCAAGCCTGACTTGAGTTCTTGCCCGGAAACTTGTTTGTCGATATTGGTTATTTCATCTATTTTTTGGGTACTCCTATCTCCTAGAAATCAAATAAGAAACTTTTGATTTCTCATTTGTAGAGGCTGAATATAGATTGATGTGTTGGGTCACTGCCGAGATCACTTCTCTTGTTCACCTACTATAGATCACATTGTTTCACCACCACTTCTTGTGTCTCTTAATTCAAATAGTCAAATTGTCATTCATATCGACAAAAATCATGTTGTCACAACTCAAATGTCGAGGTCATGATGGCACAGACCCCGAGAACCCCAAAATGGTGTGTAAGCCAAAATAATCACACATACGAGACTCTCGAAGGGAAGTTAGTGCACAAACGATAGAAAAACAATAAAGAATATCCCAAAACATGGTAGTATAAGTATAAAGAGCATCTAAAACATTTCTAGAATTGCTGGATTCAATCAATTGCTACTAGGCTCACCTAGATTAGAATTTGCATCAAAGGGATAACAGAAGTAGGGGGTGAGTACACACAAGGTTGGACCAACTAGTATAAGCAACTAAATAGACTTAAGAAAGAAACTATGAAATGTTTCCACCTGCATGCAGAGAAGTCCCTTTCCAGCATCGGTGCCGCCAATTTATATAAAAGGCGCAAATAGAGTAAGAAAAATAAGAGTACATATAATAATTGAATCGGCACATAAACAAGTCACACAACACAATAAGATTGACCAATATGATTCAATGAGATGATTAAATGATGGGATGATGTGGTGGTACCAAGGTCGTCATACAACTTGTCATATACACCTTGTCGAGAAAATACCTTCTAGATAAGGACCCATGGGAGACTCGCAGTCCATATACCGATCTCAATATCTCAATGTCTCATCAACTTGCCACCTCAACATGGCCAAGGATATAACTAAGATGTCACATTTTCTCATATTTCCATGAACCATAATATGTTGCATGAGAATGAATGTTTCACAACACATACAACACAAGGATATAATCAGTTGATTAGGGATTTCAAATAGTAGCAAGTTCCCAAATTCAACAGCTCATGAAATAGTTTCTCAAAGGATAGGGGTAGTGGAGGAAACCATTTAAAACCAATATTTTACCACTTAGAAAGAATTTATATTCATTTTTTAAAGTGGTTTAAGAAACAACGCAAACCCTTACTCGGGCAATTCCACATCAAATATAAAGATAAGTCACACAGCCCGTCTCTCGGGCAATTACTCAAATACCACAAAATTCCCATAATGATTACAGATATAACAAAAGCCTCAACATAGGCTAAGCAACACAAATAGGCATCATACATATTAAAACATGAAGATCAACACTTACCAACCTCTAAAACACATACTGCAACTCATTTCACAGTTGACTTCCAAAAAACATGTTAATTACTCTTCTCAGTCTAAAAGAGCCATAGCCAAACCTACCTCAAGGCTGAAACTTCACTCGAACAACTGTATCACAGCACTTCTTCAACAACACAATCATTGGAACGATACTCAACTATCAAAATTAGAAAGAATTCATCAAAACGAGTCCAATGATACCCATACTGATAGGATTTAGAAACGGGGGTAAAATAGTCTAAAAATCAATTCAAAAATTGAAAGGGTGAAATCAAATTTCTAGTTGAAAATCAAGTTCAATAAGTCAAGAGGAGTTCGTGGTTAGAAACCTCATTGAAAACAAGCAAGAATCGAGCTCCAAATCAAGAAATTGTTCATTTTTCGATTTGGGGAAAAAAGTCTTAAAACCCACATTTGAAATCTTAATTTTTAAAAGTGTTTTGGAATATGAAATTTGAAAAAAAATGATATAAAATCGATAAAGGGACTTACCCGCACAAATTTTTCTCAAGAAAATGCTTCCAAAGTCTCTCCCCCAAGCTCCTAATATGAAAAGAATGGTGAAAGGAAGTGAAATGGGAAGAAAGGGGATTGTTTTAGCCAAAGCAAAAGGGTTGTTGACTTTTTATTGACCACTTTTGACTGTTGACTGAGCGTTGATTGTGGTCAACAACACCATTTTTTTTCTATCTTATTAAAGTCTAAGAACGGCCCTAGAGGGTTCATTCGGGACCCGATAAAAATAAACCAAATACACAACCACTAAATTCGACATTCGTGACTCAATAGAATCATCGGATTTCAAAATAAAGATTGTTATAACAGAAATACTCAACCTAAGACCTCAAAAACCTTACCAACCACTCTACTAGCTCAAACTCAACATTTCAAACACGACGGAACGGACGGAATTCCCATCCGACGCTCAAAAATGTTTATCAAAGTCAACCTTATGAAGAATTTTTAACTCAAAAAGGGTCAAATTACCAAAAACACACCCGATCATATCGGGGACCACACCATCCATTCTCGAAACACAAAATAAGCATGAAAATGCTATGGGGAAGGCAAAAAGGTGATTCCACAATAAAAAGCAAAATTAGAAGAAATGAGACATTACACTAACCACCGCTAAAACATGTGTTTGTCTCCAAATGAAAAGGAAAATAAGATACCTGAAGAAATGAAAAGTTGAGGGTCTCTATGACGCATGTCAGACTCCACCTCCCACGTTGATAACACTCAACTACACTTCATCCAATTCTAAGTGTAGGTTGTCGCAATCAAGTATAAACCCAATGAATAATTGGGGTCGATCCCACGGGGAGTCATACGAAATAGAATTCAGTTATGAAGTAAAAGGTGTGTTCTAGTCGTTTGTAGAAGTAAACATTATCGAAACAAGTTAAAGTAAATTTCAGGGGTTGACAACTAGTGTCAAATGGGGGGGGGGGATTAGAGTGAGCAGTTAACAACTACGAATACAGGGTAGTAATCAAGTAGAGGGGGATCATTGGGGATGTGATCGATTAAATGTTAATTTCTCTATATGGGTGATTATTATCTACTAAAAGACGTTGAATCTTAGTGGGTAGGCTAGGCTTTAGATGTGATTGCCATCTCTCGGTCAACTACCACGATTCAAGCGAGTTCTCTCGAACCTCGACAAGGATAACAATATGAACAGCCCAAAACCTCAATCAATCTACTCTCTCGAGCTAGATTGGTAGGACTGAATTCAGATTCACTTTCTCAAGCTGATCAACATTAACCAGTCATTAAATCATCAATAAATAGTTTTAATTCTAAAACTTCTTTCTCAAGCAAGCCTAGAATACTAAGTTAGAATTGCATTTGCAACTACAATTCATGAATTAAAATACAACTATCAATCAAACCCACTTCAAATCAACATTTAAATCAGTAAATACCAACACCCATAAGCTAATTAGAACATTTAATCATATAATCACACCCCAAGAATAGGGGTTTTAGCCACACATCATAAAAGGAAATAAAATGTTACCAATTATGTTCTCCATCAGCTAGGTAACAAATATCAAGTCTTCACAATGCTTGGTATCAGTTCAAAATCAAAACCCAACTAAAAATTCTACTCAAAAACTACTAAAAATAGTGTTTAGATCAAAAACCCAAAGTTATAATGTGTAGGAACTATCGAAACTGGAAGAACTCATTTTCATATTTTAAAAATCGCATTTATACTCTTCCAGATTTTTAGCTTCAGGGAAGATCGACGGAGTAAGTCATGTGGGGCCGACCAGGTCGGTGATGCTGTGACGAGTGTGCCTTTTATCACCTTCTTGGCTAGGATTGTCATCACTCCCTTGTTGTAACTTTAGGCGATCCAGGTCGGGCTCGCCAACCTGTTCGGTGATGCACCAAATATTCCTTCACCTCGCCTTTTCGCTTTTCCTTTTTACAAATCATTCTGTAATTTTTGGGCAAGCTATGTCTCCATCGTCGATCCAGCTGGCGAATTGCCAATCTTTCCTTCCGATCACCGAGTTGGACCTTCCTTGTACTGGCATTCTGGAATCTTTGGTGAGTTAAAGAGCCATTCGGCGGTTCGCCGAGTGGTCTTGGCGATCATCAACCTTCCTTTCCTTTAAGTTTTTCAGCTTTTCCATTTCGTTTGCCCGGTAATGACCTTTCCTTGCTCTCTTTGCCTTCATTGTTGCAAATTAGCATTTTAACATCATTTTAGAGCATAAAGTAGGCATTGAGGACACTAAAACTATGAATATTAAGCCTAAATGAGTCAAAATCTCCAACTCATCAACACCCCCAACTTAAACTTTCACTTGTCCTCAAGTAAAACACAAGATCAATCAGTTCAACAGAGATGCCTACAAATAGTGCTACTCAAGACTCAACATGAATGCACATGAGCTTTAATCTACCCATGCAATGTTCAATTTTGCATTTCAAGTTTCAAACTGTGACTAGCCATCATCAACTAGAATTCAAGGTCATAATATTTGCTTCAAATGCAAATTCAAGCTCAACAAGAGTATCCAAATGCCCTCACAACAAGAATGATTCCATGCTCACACAAAGCTCATCAAAATTTCCAAATTTAGTAATCAAAATAACTCTCACACTCTCAAAGATGAACACATGCATGATTTTCCCCATAGGTTTGCTCGTACTTTCCAATCAACATGACATTAGGTTCAATCAAGATCACAAAGGTCTTTCAAGGCTTGTAATGGGGATGAGGGTAAAGGTATGATCATTTTTTGCTTAGTGACTTCTACCTTCATGAAGCATGGCCTGCATTTCACGTTTTCTCCTTCTCTTTCACTTTTTTTTATTTTCTCAATCCACCCTATGTTCTTTTAAGCATGACTCATTGGATACCCCATTTCTTTTGTCCGTTGTACAAAATTTATTTTAATAATTCTTTTCTTTTTCGATCTTTTTCTTCTCACTTCTCTCTATTTTTTTATGGAGGGGTTCCATCTTTTTCAACATGATTCTTTAAGGGCGAATTTCTCAAATTTCTTGACTTTCCTCCTTTTTCACCATACCCCAACTTAGGCTTTTGACCTAAGTTGGCTAGTCAAAATAACCAATGCTTCATGAAGATTTTAGGCGGGAAAGAAAGAGGTCAAATGTGTTCAAGTTTCATCCAAAAAAAAGGATAGGCTAAAACGGTGCCAAGTAAGGTTCACACTCTCACAAGGTGGTCACAAAGAGGTATAATGACAATTTTGGTCCACTCTCCACAAATGGTGCCTAAGATCATCTCTATCATTCGCCTACATTAGTCGATTGGACAAACGGGGAAAGTGCTAGGTATTATCAAGAACACATTCCAAGACAACCTCACTACACACGGCATTCAACACAATCGTCAAACAAGACTGTACAATTTTAGCTAGCGTGCAACGATCATTATAAGATTCATTTCAACAACCGGCTAGTCACAATGAGATTCTAAGAGTTCACATATGACTTATGCAACTCAAATTAGCCTCATTGGAATCACACACACATATTGTTCAATGAAGAGCATTATTCAAGTCATCGGTATTGATTGCAACAAACATTCAAATTACTAAGAGAACAACAAACATAGGGTATGAACAAACCTCAACACACACACCCAATTGAAACTCAATATTGTCCTCAATGCGGAAATAATAGTAAAGGAGAAAACTAGATAGTAATGAGAACTGAATGAAAAGAGTAGGATAAGAAAACCCTGTCACTGCATGCCCAATCAGCGACAAATGCATGAGTTAGCCGAACCATTCGACGAGCCACCGAAAGGAACGAGGCTCGCCAAAATTTCCAAAAAGTTGGCTCTCTAGTCCAGACCAAAAGGCAGATTAAGACAGGCTCGCTGAGCCAATCGACGGATCATGGAGTGGATTTACTCTCCCTTTGGAAGCGTTCCCCCAATTCAAATTTAATGCCTTAAATGCCCATAGTGCTTTGTGTTCAAGCTTGATTGGTAGGTGACCCGACATTACAAATATTTGTTGGTATGGAGACATGCCAATTGACATCTTAAAAGCGGTGTGATATTCCCGAAAGGCATCATCCAACTTCCCAGACAAGTTGATTCTATTTGCATTAACTATTTTTACCAGAATACCTTTTATTTCTTTATTTGACACTTCAACTTGGCCAATCGTTTGCAGATGATAGGGCATTGCGACTTTATTCTTAACTTCATATTTTCCCAACAGTGTGGTAAACAACCGGTTGCAAAAATGAGACCCTCTATCACTGATAATAGCACGTGAGGTCCCAAATCTTGTGAAGATGTATCGCTTCAAGAAATGCACCACACTCCTTCCTTCATTGTTAGGAAAAACTACAACCTCTACACACTTGGAGATGTAATCAACCTCTACCAACATATACTTGTTTCCAAAAGAGCTCACAAACGGTCATATGAAGTCGATTCCCCACACATCAAATAGTTCAACCTCGAGGATGGGGTTAAGAGGCAACTCATGCTTTCTTGATACTCCTCCTTGCTTTTGGCATTGTATGCACTGTTTAACAAGCATCTTGGTATAGTGATGGCCAATGGTAGCCACTTTGAAGCACTTTGGCGGCTGTTTGCACCCCGCTATGATGACCACCCACAGGTGAAACGTGGCAAGCTTTGAGAATTGCATTGACTTCCTCTTTCAAAATGCATCTTCGAATTATATGATCTGTGTATTCTCTAAATCAATATGGTTTATCCTAGCAGAACTTCATTATATCTGACAAAAACCTCTTTTGTTGGTAGAAGTTCAGGCCCTCGAGTATTATTCCACACACTACATAGTTGGCGAAGTCAGCATACCAAGGTAAGTTGCCTTGGGTTACCCTCATCACTATTTCATCAGAAAATTCAGCCTCAATGTCCCTGTCATAGGGATCAACAAGACTGGTTTCTAACCGAGACAAATGATTTGCCGCTTGGTTCTCACACCCTTTTGATCCCTTACCTCGAAATTAAATTCTTGTAACAACAACACCCATCGAATCAGTATTGGTTTTGCATTTTTCTTAGCCATCAAATATCTAATGGCAGCATGATCCGTGTGCACCACCACTTTAGTTCCCAACAAATATGCTTTGAATTTTTCAAATGCATACACCATTGCTAGTAGTTCTTGCTTTGTGACCGTATAATTCTTTTGAGCCACATTAAGTGTCTTACTTGCATAATAAACCGGATGGAATAGCTTCTCTTTTCTTTGACCAAGAACAACCCCTTAGAATCACACATGAGTTAAAATAGGATACTCCAATCAGGGGCAATAATGATCGGGGCTGACACCAATTTTTCTTTCAAGTACAAAAATGCTTTGAGTCAAGCGCCATCAAAATGGAAGGTAGATTCCTTCTCTAGAAATTTACAAAGAGGGAGAACTATTTTGGAAAAATCTTTGATAAACCGCCTTTAGAAACCCGCATGGCCTAGAAAAGTCCCGACACTTTTACTGAAATAAGAGGAGAAAACTTGGCAATAACCTCAACCTTCGCTTGATCCACTTGCCTTCCTTCTCCTGAAATTTTATGCCCCAAAAAAACTCCCTCATTTACCATGAAATGACACTTCTCCCAATTTAGAACTAGATTGGTTTCCACCCACCTTTGTAGTACCTGCCCAAGGTGTTCAAGACATAATTCAAATGAATCACCAATGACTGAAAAATCATCCATGAACACCTTTATTTCGTCTTCCACCATATCTACAAAAATAGAAAGCATACATCGTTGGAATGTTGTCGGAGCATTGCAAAACCCAAAAGGCATCCTCTTGAAAGTAAAAGTCCCATAGGGACATGTAAAAGTGGTTTTCTCTTGATCTTCCGGTGCAAAGGAAATCTGGTTGTATCCGAAATAACCATCCAAAAAGCGGTACCATCCACACTCCGCAAGCCTATCAAGCGTTTGGTCCATTTAAGGCATTCGAAAATTATCTTTCTCGGTCCATGTATTTAACTTCTGGTAGTCCATGCATACTCTATAAAAAATAGCCCTAAATGAGTCCAAATTATGGATTCATCAACACCCCCAACTTAAGCTTTTGCTTGTCCTCAAGTAAAACTAAAGTTCAGCAGTTCAAAATGGATGTCTCAAATAGTTCTACACAAGACTCAATCATGAATGTACACAACAAGGCTCAACTTACTCATGCAAGGATCAATTGTATACTCAAAGACTCAAGTTGTGACACACCATTATCAAAGGTTCTCAAGCTCACTATACTTGCTTCAAATGCAAGTTCGAGCTCAACAAAGGTATTCAAATGCCCTCACACAAGAATGATTCCATATTCACGCATAATGGTTTAATCATTTAAAGTTCCGGAATCAAATGCAATGCTCACTCCTCACAAAGAAGAACACAATGCATGCTTTCACCCATAGGTTTGCTCGTATTTTCCAATCAAAAATTGTTTCAGCTCAATCAAGATCAAAAAGGTCTTTTCAAGGCTTGTAATGGGGCTGAGTGCAAAGGTATGGTCATTTAGGCTCAGTGACTTTCATCCTCATGAAATGTGGTGCTTTCAACACTCCTTTTCCTCTTCTTTCATCAATTTCTTTAGTGATCATAAGTCATCGCATTATTCACTTCCGTGGATTGTTCAGAACCCCCTTTCTTTTTACATTTCTCATAACTTTATTTCACAACTTTTTTACTTTTTCTTTTTATTTTCTTTTCTTTTCTCTCTCTTTTTTTTGTACGAGGGGTTCCATTTTTCTCAACATCATGGGTGAAAGGGGACTTTTCTTTCACTTCTTGTTTTGCCTTTTCTTTTCACCACACCCCCAACTTAGGCTTTTAGCCTAAGTTGGTTATTTGATCAACCACAATTCAAGAGGATTATAGGTAGCGGATTAAGAAAGGTCATGTTTTCATCAAGTTTCTTCCAAAGAAAGGTGAGGCTCAAGGGGTGTTCAAAAAAAGTTCACACACTCACAAGGTAGGCCATAAAAGAGGTATATGTCAAATTGGCTCACACTCTTTGAAGTTGCCTAAGATCATATCAAGAGATAGCCTTACTTAGTCGACCGGACCAACGGGGAAAATTCTAGGTGTTATCATGCATGGTTCACAGTAAGCTCATCACTCAAGGTATCGACATCACAGTCAAACAAGACTCCACACTTTCGCTAGTGTGCAACGATCATCACAAGAGAATCAATTCTATAATTGCATAGTCACAACGAGATGCAAAGAGTTCACATATTGACTAGGCAACTTCATTTGGTCTCATTTTAGCCGAACATTTATGTTCGTTCGATTATGAGCACTATTTGAGTCATCGATATTGATCAGAATCGAGACTCAAATTTGCTGAAGAACAGCCACATTCAAGTATATACAAGCTCAAACATCCACAAAAAGCAGTATAAAACACAATGACCCAAATATATCAACAAAACACGAACATCAGTATTCACACAAAAGGTAGGCCTCACCCCACCACAAATAAAAATTTGTCCTCAAATGTAAATAACATTATATCCAGAATTTAAAATAAAGAAAGAGAGAGAGGGAGGTAAAGAGGGGATCCTGTCTATGCAGTCTCTCCAGCTGTCTGGGCCTCAGTGCCCGGTGCAGCAGTCTGTACTTGGGCATCAGTGCCCGGAATCACCTCATAAGCAACAACTCCACTAGAGACAGCTACAGCGGTCCTTGCAAGATCTGGAAAATCTCTGAATATGTTCTCCTCATGTACCCTAGTTTGCTCCTCGTCAGTTTCAGCATCCGACTCCTCAACTGTAGACTCATCCCGGTGTGCATCACACAGTATTCGGAGGAATCCTCGAGGTATCAGGAGCATCCACATCATTTGCATCCTGAATCAATGTATTGAAGTCGGTAGACTTCAAATAGTCTACGTCGTTTCTCAAATCTGCTACCTCGGCCTTCAAAGTCGGAACCTCAGAGGTCTCCCTCTATCTACTCTCACAAGTTATGACTTTAGTAGCTAGATCATCAACAGAAGCCTGGAGAGGGGTCAGTGCAGCCAAAATAACACTCTCAATCTTCCTAGGAATGGATCTCTCTAATTGAGTCACCCTCGCATCAGCTGAATAGGCCAGATTCCCCATCTTCAAGATCATCGCCTTAGTAATCTTGACTGGCTGGGAAGAGGTGGAGGTGCCCAAAATCTGTGAAAAAGTAGAAGTGGCAGAAGTACCTGATGGCCTAGAGGCTAGAGTAGGTGAAGATGTCTCTGCAGCAATACTCAAATCCCTTTTCTCAATAGGGGTTCCCGCCTAGATCCACCTCGGGGTAGTATCAGAAATCAAAGGTGCCAGCCACCCCTTCAAATCATCCAATGATTGAGCAACATGCAATCCATCATACGGGTGTGTAAAGTGCAGATCTCTACCTAGTACAACATTAATGTACTCACTGCTACACCCAACCTCCTTGCCTCGGACCATGACCACCTTAACCAATCTGAACTTACTGCCTTCTTCTTGCTCTTGGGAACCAGATCACCATAAGTTGTGTAAAACTCACGAATCGAAGAGGGAATATAGGGTCCTTGAGGCCGAGTGAACTGCTTGAACCTGTGGAAGTGGAGGGTCTCCTTCGCATCTGGATACTTCCCTTCCAAGCCTTCTATCGAAAGTAATTTCTCCTCGAGGATAGTTTGTAACCCATCTCCTTTCAATCTATTCAGAAGCCTGGGAGGAGGAATCACAGGGAGCACAGGGGTTACAGGAGGTGCCTGAGCCGGCATTGATTCTGTTGCAGGAGAAGTGGCAGTTGAGGGAACTCTGGTGGATGTGGGTTGAGATCTAGCCCGGATCTCATCCCTTCTGGAGATCAAAGGTTGTTCGTCTGCAGGCTCAGACAAATCAGCCTGGGTGTTAACAGCCACTCTGTCAGTTGTGTGCTTCTTTCTTTTGCCTTTGTCTCCCGGTGGAAGTTCTTGCCTTCTCTTCTTTGGAGGACCTGATTCCCCTTCGTTTATAGTAACGCCCCGTGCTTTCTTCTTGGGTGGCCTATCTAGATTTGTTCACACCATATCTGCAAAATATTAGAGAAAAGTTAATAAATAATCACATCAAAGCACAGAAAAATTAATTGCAGACAGACTCGCTGATCAAGTCGGCGAATCTCTGAATCTCATTGGCGGGCTGGATCAGGCTTGCCGAAGGGATTGGCTCAAAAATTATAGCAAGTTGGCGATCGGAGGGTCCTTTCAACGAGTCACCGAAAGCTATTGGTGAGCAAGGGTTTGTCCGCCGAAAGTTATAGTGCAACAAAGGTTCGGGGGTGCAGACAAAGGGGAGAACAAGAATCCTTTCGGCGAGTCGCCAAGTGCTTTTGGCGACATCAAGCTGGTCGCCGAAAGTTACAGAATCATTCATCAAATGAAGCATGAATTAAGGGTGAGATGGGGACATTAGGCGAACCGCCGAGTGGTTTGGCTAGCTCGACCCAGCTCACCAAACGGTTCAACGTGCCTATTTTCAACCCAACTTCTAGAATTCAACCTTGCAACCCCCGCAAAGAAAATTAAAGCATACACTAGTACAATTAAATTTAGACCCATAGCACCCATCACCACGGGATATTCAGATTTTCCCGGTTTTACCAAATTTGGCCATTTGACGACTTTTGCCCTTAAGAATAGTGTCACCCACTCTATCATTGTGCAATTTACGTCATTTAGCACAAATACAGGCTACTTAGATTTCACCCTACCAATCTAATCAATATGCAAACATACCCCCACAAGATTTTACTCAATTTAAGACGCAAATTTACGGGCATTCGACAATCAAAACAATACGGGCAAGACTGTCAAGTTTAAAACTAGGCATATTCAAAACAACTAAGATCAGAGAGGCCCAGCACACATCACTAAGATAAGTTCGTTTGCAAAAGAGTACAAAATGTGATAAAAATAAATACGAGATTCGAAAAACCAACCTTTTATGCCGAACAATATAAATTTGAGATGCTAGGCGGCAAGTTTTCCAACTCCGAGCCCAAATCAACAACCAAAATAATTATGGAATGCAAGAATGTTGAAAATACTAACTTTGTGTGAGTTTGGGAAGTTTAAAAGCAAGGGAAAGTGAAGAGTTTGAAATTCTAAAACCTTTTATAACCGTCCAGTTCGCATCCATTCGGGGACATTACTCGCACTCGCCGATCCACCCAGTGATCCGCCGAGTGGTCACTTACCCCGCCGACTTTTACAGGACTTTCAGTTACTTGGGGGTCCAAACAGCGGACAACATTGGGATCGCTGACCTGTTTGGCGATTCGTAGAATGGAATTTTTAGCTCGCCAAACGCAATTTCCACACACTCTCCACACTTTAACCTGCACAATCAACACACTATTATTTCTGAAAATGATTTAAAGTGATAAAACCTTGGGTTGCCTCCCAAGAAGAGCCTTAGTTAACGTCGTGGTACGACGCAAGTTAACACATAATCCTTATCTTCGGAGTTAGTCATGGTGTCATTAGGTGACTCCTCACTGCTCTGTAAGAAGATTCTTCCTATTAATTGATTTATTTGGGCGTCCTGTAGCTGATTAATCATGGAATAGGAAGTTGTCGTCAGATTCAGCATTTTGATATTCTCTTTTATCTCTTTCAACACCTTATATTATTCATCGATCTTGTGTTGAAGGAGTGAGAGGACTTTTTCATTTTGCCCATTTTCCTGTTTCTTTCCCTTTTCACACTTATGAAGGGGAAAGTGCTTGTCCTTTTTCGTGGACTGCTCTTCCAATTCCGTGACTTTCTTGGTTAAGAAATTCAGCTGAGTTAGCATGGTACCCCACTATTATTTTCTCTTTGTTTCCTTGTTAGTCTTAACCATGTCGTTGAGGAGTTTGGCTACTATTTCATAGGATTGTTGTAGCAAGCAACCCTAGAAAAGTTGGTCAGCGATACTTCTATTTTCGAGTCCAAGACCCCTATAGAAGCACTCTAGTAGCACTTTATCAGACATCTCATGATTTGGGCATGGGTGTAGCATTGCCTGGAATTTTAGCCACATCCCTTGGATGGTTTCACCCCGTACTTGCTTGAAATGTCAGGAGATTGTCCCTAAGGTTCAACAATTTCAGAAGAGGGTGATCGGTTTGATACCCATAACTTTCATTCTCATTCATTTTTCCTAAAATAGTCACAAACAAACGAAACTAAACTAAAAATTACGTAAGTAAACTACGACTACAGAGAACAAAAATTTTACAAAGCTAAAAATTCTCAACTAACACCACTCCCCGGCAGCGGCTCCATTTTGACTTCACGTATTAGGACACTACTTCAGTTCAAGTGCCAATGATCACGTGTAGTGATATTACCCAACCAAGGGTTGGGATCGTTCCCACAGGGAGTGGTTTCGAGAATTAATATAAAAATAAAATTTAGTTCTAGTCAATCATAGCTATAAACATTATCGAATACAAACATACTAAATCTAAGAGGTGACACAAGCATCAATTATCAATGGGGGTTAGTATTAGCTAATCAAGAAAAATGACAAAAAAGATAAGAAAATGAGATAGGGAGACGGGACTCTTGGGATGTGATATAGATATTGGATAAAAGACACTATTGGGTAAATGTTATTGATAGTACATCGCTGAATATTTGTAACTAGGCTAGACTTTATAAATTCTCTCTCTCGAGCAACTTACCCCAAATCAACTCGGTTTCTCTCGAACACCGAGTTGCCGCATTTAAGCACAGCCACCGCCTTAGCCCATTCACTCTTTTGAGCTGAAAGTGTGGGAGAGGGCCTAGGATTCGCTCTCTCGAGCTAAACCCATGACGACCCAATAACCACCGGCTATCAATTTAGTAGTCTTAGTTTTAAAATCTCTTTCTCGAACAAGCCAAAAACACTATGATGAAATCGTATTTGCAACTACAATCTCATTAAGTTCAAACACAACTACTAAACGAAATCACATTTAAACAGCGAATATACCAACAATAAGCAACATCCAACAGTAAATTTAACCCATGTTCACAAAATCACATCCCAAGAATTGGGATTTTAGCTAGACTTGAAAAAGAGATAGAAATTGATACCAAAAAGTGTTCCATCAAGTGGGTACGATGAATAAAGTCTTTAAACACGTCAAGGATGAAGATTCTTCGAGACCCACTTCCAATTTCTTGGAATTTAAAATCTTCAAATCTTCAAGTTCAAGCAATGTCTCCAAAAACTCTAAGAACTAAAACTGAAAATATTCTCCAAAATAAAATTTCTCTAAAGTCTCATGTTTGATCTAACAATTTAAACAAGTATTTATAGTGTTCAAAAATTTATGCTGCGGAGGACCATTCGGCACAGTTAGTCGGGATCGCCGACACACTCGGTGATCCGCCCTTTGGTCTGGTTCATCTCCTTTTTGCTTTTGCTTTCAACATTCTCGCGTTTTGAGGCATTGGGCAATAGAGTGTTGCTTCGTGGAACTTCTCGGCGACGCGTCGAGTGCTTCTTTTCACCGCAGACTTGACCTTCTCCTTCAGGGCTCAGCGCACTGGAACATTCAGCGAAATTTAGGACCTTTCGGCGACTCCCCTAATAGTTTAGGCGATCCTCGGGAAGTCTTTTCTCCATTCTTTTAGCCGATTTGTTCCTTTTTGCTTGATAGCATCCAAGCTTTGTCTCTCAATCCAAATACCTGAAACTTAAGGGTTTACATCAATTATTGAGACAAAATATGCATTTGAGGACACTAATTCTATTAAAATATAGCCCTAAATGAGTCCAAACTGTGGACTCATCAATCATGTATGGGTTCATCGTACCCATATTCAAGTTGAATAAAACTCTAATTTGAATCAGAGATTCTAACTTAAAAAACTGGAGAATTTAGGAACCCTGTGAAGGAAAGGACTCCATATGTGAATATTATCATACCTTGATGTCAAAATCCCACAATCAATCGTGAACTTGGAGATTTGATCTTGAAACCCTAGACTTCTTCTTCAAGCTTTAGGGAGAGAAATTTTGGGGAAAAGCTTGATCAACTTTTAGAAAATTTGAAGAATGATTTAGAGTATTTAGCTTTTAGGCTAAAAATACTTATATAGGGTCTAAGATTAGGATTAAAATGACATAGTTTAGGAACTAATAAATTAGGGAAAAGGCCAAAAATCCCTTTAAAAATAAATGTCGTACCCTATCGACAGTTGGACCTATGGTTCGTAGGTCCTTAGATGGACCGTACTAGTCAATCGTTGATGGGTTACTGGAACCTTATATTTGACCCACTTTTGACTGATCTCGTGTACGGTTCATAGGTCTTCCTACGGTCCCTACATGCCATCTGTAGAACCCAACTTTGAGCATTAAAATTTCACTAAGTCTGGGGGTGACCAAGGAGACCTAGCTGCAATTCGTTAGAGGAATGATGGACCGTCCTATTAAACCATAAAAAGGGTACTGGAACTTGACTTTTAAAAATTATTTTTGCCACCACCTAAAGTTGCCATCTATGGCCCGTAGGACCACAATCACGCAAAAAAAAAGTCTCATTCCGGCATCGGTTCCACCAATTTATATAGAACGGTGCAAATATAGTAAGAAAATAAGAATACATATAATAATTGAATCAGCACATAAAACAACACAACAACATTGGCCAATGCAATGCAATGAGATGATGAAATGATAGAATGATGTGGTGGTACCAAGGTGGCTGCACAACATATTGTATACACCTTGCCGAGCCTCTAGATTCTAGACAAGGACTCATGGGGGACTCATAGTGCATATACCACTATCAATATCTCAATGTCTCATCAATTTTCCACCTCAGTATTGTCAAGGATATAAGTATAGTGTCACGTTTTCTTTCTCAAAAAGATAGTATTTCTCCACTTTTTCATATTTCCATGAACCATGATATGTTGCATGAGGATGAATGCTTCACCACACATATAACACAAGGATTTAATCAGCTCATCAAGGATTTCAAAGAGCATCAAGTTTCCAAACTCAACAGATCATGAAATATTTTATCAAAGGATAGGGGTAGTGGAGGAAACCATTTAAAATCAACCTTTTACCACTTAGAAAGCATTTTTGCTCATTTTTTAAAGTGGTTCACAAATCAACTCAAACCCCTACTCGGGCATCTCCACGTCAAATATAAAGATAAGTCACACAACCCCTCTCTCAGACAATACTCAAATATAACAGAATTCCCACAACGATTACAGATATCACACAATCCTCCACATAGGCTAAGCAACAAATAGGCATCATACAGATTAAAACAGGAAGATCAACACTTACCAACCTCTAAAACACATACTACAACTCATTTCATAGTTCACTTCGTAAGAACAGGTTAATTACTCATCTCACTCTATAAGAAGAATAGCCAAACCTACCTTAAGGCCGAAACTTTACACGAATAATTCTATCGGAGCACTTCCTCAATCACACAATCACCAGAACGATCCTTAACTATCAAAATGGAAAGATTTCATCAAAAGGAGTCCAATGATACCCATATTGATAGGATTTGGAATCGAGGGTGAAATAGTCCAAAAATTACATCACAAATAGAAAGGGTAAAATCATATTTTTAGTTGAAAATCAAGTTCTACAAGTCAAGAGGAGTTTGTGGTTAAAAAAATATTTAAAAAAACAAGAATCGGGCTCCAAATTATGAAATCACTTATTTATCAATTTGGGGAAAAAAGTCTCAAAACCCACATTTGAAATCTTGATTTTTAAGTGTTTTGGAAGATGAAGTTGGAAGAAAAAGATATAAAATCGATAATGGGACTTACCCACACAAATATTTCTCACGAAAATGCTTCCAAAGTCTCCATCCCAAGCTCCTAATAAGAAAAGTATGGTGAAAAGAAGTGAAATGAGAATAAAGGGGATTGTTTTAACCAAAGAAAAGGGTTGTTGACTTTCTGTTGACCGCCTTTGACTATTGACCATGTGTTGACTGAGTGTTGACCGCGGTCAACAACACCATTTTTATCTATCTTATTAAAGTCACTGAACGGACCTTCGGGATTCATTTGGGATCCGATAAAAATAAGTGAAATATGCTACCCCAATAAATTTGATACTTTAGACTTCATGGAATTGTCGGATTTCTAAAAAAAAGATTATTATGAGAGAAATACGCTCCTAGACCGCTCTTTAGGCCTAAAGCTCAATTTCTCGCCGAAATACCCAACTCTCAACCTAAGGCCTCAAAAACCTTACCAACCACTCTACTAGTTCAAAATCGACGTTCTGCATGTGATGGAATTGAGGGAATTTCATCCAATGCTAAAAACTCAAAATATTGACCAAAGTAAACCCTATCAAAAATTCTCAACTCAAAAGGGGTCAAATAACCAAAAACACACCCAATCGCATCAAGGACTACATAAATCATTCCTGAAACACAAACTAAGCATAAAAATACTACGGAGAAGGGAAAAATGGTCATTTCACAATTAAAAACAAAATCACAAGGAATGGGACATTACACGTGTCTTCACGAGCGAATCAAACACATTGAGTTGGATTGTCATTTTGGCCGGCATCAATTTTTTGTCGGACTTATCTCTCTGCCCTGCCTTTCTTCCATCTCTTAATTGATTGACATCTTCACAAAACCTTTTCCCATATTTCCTCATCGTCATTTTCTTGGAAAGTTAGTGGCTTTTCCACACCCCTCCAACATAAATGGGTGAGTTTTGGACATGAGCTTTCCTCATTTGTGAAGAAGAAGCTGCTCGAAGAAGTTTCACCTAATTTGGGGTTCTTGAGTTAATGTTTGGGCCTAAGCTTCTGGACAGCCATTTTGGAATATGGATTGGGCCAAGTTAAGAATTTCCAAACACGGTCCATTTATATTTTCACCTTTACACTTTTCTATTTTCTTTTATCCAGAACTTGTAAATATTTGTAGTGTTCATTTCTGTAACGATCCTTCATGTCATTATGGGTGAGCTAATCATAAAAGAAATCTAGTGAGAAAACTTCTTGATTATTGAGTTTAAAATTTTAGGCTATGCTAGGCTTGGACAAAATCTAAGCAAGATGAGGTTTAGGACAATTCATGGAAAGGATTGGGTGGCATGTCTAAGTAGAAGTTGTTTTCCTTGTTACTAAGATGTTAAGGAGTCTGTAGGACTTTTCAAAAGTGAATTTGGGTGAATAGAACTCTCGATATCGAATTTGGCGTGAAGGGGTTGGTTTGAATGTGTGTTGTGAAATAGGCTAATTCGGGAGGACTTATGAGATTTTATCTTGTGCAATCTGTTATTGTCATGACCCAAGGGTACCCCTTAGACATAACATGGCACATGTCAGGAGAAAGATTAGAAGGAATACTCTATAGAGTTAAACAATGTGGCACAACTTAAGAGTAATGAAAGAAGTGTAAGTTCCTATCATCTTATAGCCTCTCACTCATAAATGTGGCGTGCTTCACACTATGAGTAAGACTCTACTAGACGTGGCATATGAGACATAATCCTAGAATCATTCTAAACCTTTTGCTCTGATTACTATGTTTTTTCACGACCCAAGGGTACCCCCTAGACGTATCATGGCAAATGGAATCCTGAAAGGGCCCCAAGTAAGCCACTTAGCTTATCATCATCACATAAGTATAGAATAATAAAGAATAACACACAATTTCAAGTCTTTAAGAAATCTTTCATAAAAGTAAAGCGAAAGTCTAGACATAGTCTCGATAAGCCGTCTACTACAATCGGAGTCTCAAGATACTAGGGTCACAGCCCTTACAATAGAGAATATGAAAAATGTCTAGTACAACTAAAGAAATGAAACAACAATAAAGTTCTTGTCCTCGGATCCATAAGGACATACCACAAGCTTGAAGAGTACTCAACCCAAGCTTGAACAGGAAGGAATCGCCTTAAACGCCAGAACCTACACTTAGTAGAAATATAGAAGAAATATGGGTTAGTACAAAAATGCACTAAGTATGGCAACTATGCATAAAAACCATTTAAGATGCTAAAAGGAACAATTTAGCAGAAAACTATGCATTTGATCAAGTTTATGAACTATCATAGAAACAAGTGCAAAAGCATAAGATACATACATATTCAACATATTGATCATCTCAACATAAAGGAAACAAACCATAAGAACCATCAAAGTAATCATGTGCAATGTATGGATAAGGTCACATACCCCTATCCACACTAAGGAATACTCATTAAGTGATTATAGTTCATAACTCCAATTCTAGTTCATTCTATCATAGTGGGATTAGCTTTAACCGACATAGACCATAAGAGCTTAGTCATGGAATCCGGTGTCTACCCCACACCGAAAAGGGGTTGTCCTACTTGCCTAGTAGAACTAAAACTCTTAGCTTACGTGGATCCACTAGCTAAAGACCTATGTGGGCACATAGTTTATGGGATACACAAATTGCATCTAGAAACCCGGACTCAACTATGGTAGAAGGTTTCCATCTCATGAGACAACTACTTTGGGAACCCGGACTCAACTAGTGTAAAAGGAACCCATTTCGGAGGCCGGACTCAACTAGTGTAAAAGTTTCCATCTCATAGTCATATCCACTCAGTGCTAAGCATCAACTCCCATCGAGTTTATATTAAGTCTTGACTTAAGTTGATAATTAAAGAAGAATGTCTTTGACACTCAACCAACAAACTCATACTATTGCTCATAGATTCAATAGGTGAGACTAGTCTTCAAACCTAAGAATCACTATATGTGACAAACCTTTCACATTGCATTCTATTCTTACCTAAGTGTGTACATGAGGATAATCATCCAATCAACACAACAATTAGATTACAGTTTAGTTACTTTAATCCCAAAGCAATCCAATTGTATACACACAAATCTCATACATATAGTCAATTTTCATGTTTTCCCTTCAAGGCTATATATCACATCCAACCAATCAATCTAAGATTACTACATTAGATATAGATGGAGACATGATTAAATGAACTAATCTACTATAAGCACAATTTCATAATTACTACAATTCACCCAATTCACAAGTCACAAACTAGGGTTATGGGGAAAGCATAGATTATGGGGGATTTCTCATATAAGCCTTGATAATCAACAATTCAATCATAATATACATTAACAAAATCAATGAAAACGTTTTGAAAAGAATCAATGGCTTAGAATAGAAACCCTAGGTTTTTGGAGACTTTATGTACTTTGAAAATAGAGAATTTAAGGACTCCATGGTTGAAATATTAACCATGAATGAAAGCCACCATACCTTAGGGAGATTTTCCACACAAAATTGGAGAGAAAACGTTGCTTTTTGATCCTTAGACTTGACCTTGTTCTTCTTCTTCAATGGAGTTTCTAGAGAGAGAATATTTAGAGAGGTTTTGATTTGGTTTTGGGAATTTATGATTATGACTTTAGATGGGTTATTTTGGGTGGGAAAAATACTTATATAGTCCTTTAAAATAAGCTTAAAACGACACCACATAACTATTAATCAATTAGGAAATTACTAAAGAACCCCTAGACTCAACTGCCAAAAGGCTGTTTCAGGGGTGATCCACGATTGGGGGACCCATGGACCATGGGTGGGACCACTGCCCATGCTAGTCATTTGTGGTTTGCTTCAAAGAGTTGCCATTTGGGTCCTTGACCTACGGAGGCAGGCCACGAGACGTGGGTCCTGCCCATGGCTACTGCCTTAGGCAGATTCCAAGGGGGCTTCACCCACGCTGCCCTCCTACGGGGCGTGGGTTGATCCACGTGGCGTGGAACCCTCTCGTGGGTCACTACCCGGCAGCCCTAAGGGTCTTTTCCCCAAGGACTCTTGGTTGGTCCTTGGGGCTTAGGCCTTGACCTCCTAGCACCAAACCATAAATCTTAAGGTAAATTTAAGGCTTTAATTCTTACATCAAGCTTTAACTTAGCCTAGTTAGTTTTAGGTTAGCTACTAGTTTAGTCATGAAATTTCTGGAATATTACAGTTATAGTGGGTGACATGCCGCCACAGTATTGGAATTGATTCCTTCCGTAGAGGAATATCCCGGCACAGCGATGTCGCTATAGCGAGATAAGACCGCTATGGTAGGGTAAGTTGCTAATAATGTAGAAAATTCTCCAAAAACCTCCGATGATCATTCAAGAGCATTTTAGGAAAGTGCAGGGGCGCCTAGAGTAATTTTAATTTTTTTACTACAAAAGCATCTGTAAGGGCAAGTAAATCATCGCCTAACTTGGTATTTCGATTCTTAGGAATGAGAATCTGTGGTGGTAACTTTAGGGGAGCGTTTGAGTTGATTTAACCGTGGAAAACCCTGGTTTAGGTGGAATAATCATGAGAGTGTCCTGCGCTTTGAGATTAGGATATAATTCCAGTATAATTTTTGTTTTGCATTATTGTTTATAGAGCAAGAACAAGTTAGGTTTCACAACAAGGGGAAGGTTCAAGTTCAATAGAGCTTTCAGGCTTGATTTGAGGAGGTGATGGGTGAATTGTTTCTTGTTTACATTGTATCTTCATGTTAATTGTTTTGTAAGTGTTACTTGTACAATACGTGATTAGGGAGTTAGAAAGGGATGAAACTGAAATGATATCTTGTTGTCAATTTTAGGGGTGGCAATTTTTGCCCATATAAAGTGAAAAGGATCCATTTAATCCATATTTATTTAAATGGATGACTCATATTTTTTAAAGGAAAAATTACAGAAATCCCGCCTTTTAGTTTACTTAATACCATTATCCCCTATAAGTTTTACAAATCTCCAAAATCCCTCATTTTCGCGCATCAGATTAGTGTATCTCGCACATCAGATTAGTGTATCATGTATAAAATGTAATGTATCTTACTTAACGATTAATGTATCTCGCGCATCAGATTAATGTATCAGCGCTTATATTATTGTATCCGTTTGAGGGATTTCTGTAATTATAAACTTTTAAGGGATAGATTGTAATTTTGCCTTAAAAGTATGTGATTTCTGTAATTTGCCCTTTTTTAAATGGGTAAATATGTTTTGATATATATTTAAGAGATCATACAAATATGGACAAAATGGGTAAAATATGAGAATTCATATAGACTCATAGATCACCCAATCATAATAAAAAAAAATATCCTTAATTGCACTAAAACTTTATAAATCTATATATTTTATTTTGTTTTTTAAAAAAAAGAACATTAGGGGGTCGGGTGGAGGTGTAGGGTAGGGTAGAGGTGGGGTGGGAGAAAAAACTAATTGTCTTTTAAAAAATATGGGTGGGGGCATGGGTAGGGGGTAGGTGGAGGTGGGGGATGAAAAAAAATTAACTTTTTTTTAAAAAAAAAATTATGTGGGGTGGGGGTAGGGGGTTCGAGTGGGGGTAGGGTGGGAGGGAGGGGCAAGGTGTGAAAAATATTTAACTTTTTTGTCATTAAAAAACAAATTGGGGGTAGGAGGGTCTGGATGGGGGTAGGGTGGAGGTGGGGGGGAATTTTATTTTTTTTAAAAAATTATTTTAATTGTTGTTTTAAAAAACAATTGTTACCCGTGTAGGGTGGGCGAATTTTTTTTATTAAAAAAATTGGGATGGCAGAGGTGTGGGTGGGGAGTGGGCTGGAATGGGGTATGGAAGTGGAAAAAAATAAATTCTTTTTTGTACGAAAAATTATTTTTTAAACAATATAATTATTCAAGAGTGGGGTCGGGGTGATAGGGTTGAGTATTAACAATTTACTTTTATTTAATGTTTTTTGACTTTAGGAGATTAAAGTGGGTTAGAATCATTTTACCAAAACCATATTTGACCAAATTCATAATTACCCATATTTTATAGGATAGATTGTAATTCAATCAATTTTGGCTCAATTCATCCAAACCTGATCCAATTTACCGTTTGCCACCCTAGTCAATCTCATATAATATAATAACCCGAGACCAAAACACAAGAAAAGGACGCATCTTTTGAACACTAGACCTAAAACCACCACTTACTGCCATTGATGGCCCTGGTGGCCGGCGGATAGCCTCCACTGGAGAATGCTCCCTCCACATCCACAATACAACCCTCTCCTCTAACCACAAAGTTCTCAGAAGTATTAAAATCAGATTACAACACAATGCCAATTCAGAGGAAGACAGTGGTTTACCTACATGCTGAGCCACAAATCACTTGGAAGTCATCAGAAGTTCAACAGATGATCATACAAGAGAATTTACAATATGCAATTCTAGGAAAGTTCTCTTATGATAAGCCAGATTTACATGAATTACGTAAAGTAATCCCAGTGCAATGCGAGATCAAAGGGCCATGCAACATAGGACTATTAGAAAACAGACATGTTTTAATACGATTATCTCTATTGGAGGATTATGTGAAGATGATGTCGACCCCAGCATACTATTTGAAGGTGCACAACTTGTACTGACAAATGAGACCATTGAAGTGGAATCCTTGGTTTGTTCCAGAAGAGGAGCCATCAATAGCAGTAGCATGGATTAGTTTTCCAGACTTGCCGCCTAATTTCTTTGCTAGAGAAGCCGTCTTCTCACTAGCCTCTGCAGTTGGAAAACCATTAACAGTTGATATGGCGACACAAAACAAGACTAGACCTAGTTGTGCAAAGGTTAAAGTGGAGGTAGATTTATTAGCACAACATCCACAGAGGATTAAAATTGCAGAAGAGGATGAAGTCAGAGGAAAAGTAAATTCTAAATGGATCACAATCAAGTATGACTATCTGCCAAAATATTGCAGTCATTGTAAGCTACAGGGACATAGAGAAACTGAATGTCGTGCATTACACCCAGAGCTGGAAAGGCAATTTAGAGAAAACCTTGAGGAAAATAAGGACAAAATGGGAACAGCAGCAACTCAGACTAAAATACTAAGTAGTGGTAAAGTTGTTGGTAACACACAAAGAAAGCAGGAATGGATGCAGCGAAGAAATAAATATGCAAAAGATAAAAGGGGAAGGATAACAGAGATGTACAATGGCAAAAATAAAGTGGAAGCTGAAAAACATACCGAAGGAGTCGGCACTAATAATGCCTTTGCAACTCTGCAAAACAATGACAAATTAGATGATACAAGGGATGCTACAAGTGCAACAAAGGGGACCAAGGAGACTGAAGAGAACAAGGACAGGGAAGAAGAACTTAGCAGCAACAAACAAGCAAATGGGAACAAGGCAATGGGTGGATATTAATTTTAAAAAAGACAAAGGGACAAAGGAGAATCAGATAACACAACCACAAGTTAGTTCTAACAGTAAACACGGTGTAGGCAGTGAAACACCTACGAATAACACAGGCACACAAGAGAAAAGCACATGTGAGATAAGTTCAAAGGAGAGAGTCATTCAGAAAAAGAAAACTCAATGGGAAAATAAGACGGATGAGTTAGGGAACAGAGAGCAGACAACAAGTCAGAATCAGCTAGAATTAACAAAGCAACAGAACACACATGATGAAGAAAGGATAGAGGCAATAGATACAACAGAACGGGTCATTTTAGATCCTGACAAGGAAGAAATTGATGCTTCCTTGGCAGAAATAGAAATGCAAAACAACAACATTAGACGTGAGAACATTGAGAAGGAAACATTGGAGAAGAATATAAAAGAGGTGGCTAAAGCAGGAGACATTTCACCAAGACATACAAGGGCAATGGAGGAGAGTCATCTAAAAAACAAAGGTGGAAAATCTCAAAAGATACCTCACAAGCAACAAGACAACTACCAAAGAGGCAAGCTGCCTCAAAACACAGTCATTAATGATGAATAAGATCCTTCTATGGAATATTAGGTCAGTGAATACTCAACAAGCGTTTGAGAGACTGACAAATTAAAATAGAAGAAACAATTACTGGTTAATAGGTCTGATGGAACCTTTTCAAGATTTATCTGATTTGGAGAGATATAGAAGAAGATTGGGTCATGATACTGCTTTGGTAAATTGCTCTGGTCAAATATGGATATTCACAAAAGGTGTACATGTAGATGTTAATGAAGATTCTACACAACAAATGACGTTAAAAGTGGTACATCAAAACATGGGAGTTGAGGCCTTGGTCACTGTAGTGTATGCATCTTGTAATGCAATTAACAGGGAAGAGCTATGGAACTCAATACAACATATCTCTAGTCACATTTCCTTACCATGGTTGGTAGGAGGTGATTTCAATGTAATACTTTCTCCTGAAGAAAAATTGGGTGGGTTTCCGGTCTATTGTCAGGAAACTGAAGATTTTGCCAATTGTATTGCTACTAGTAGTCTATATGACCTGGGATACATTGGAAGCACTTACACATGGTGGAATGGAAGATCAGAGGATGCATGCATCTTCAAAAGGTTAGATAGAATTTTGGGAAATCAAAGATTAATGAACTTGTTTCCAACTATGAAGATCAAGCATCTTATTAAAAAAGGGTCAGATCACTCTCAATAAGTGCTGGAATGTTCACAGAATACTGAGGAAATTATCAAACCATTCAAGTTCTTAAACTTTTGGGCTAAACATTCCTCTTTTGAAAAGCTAGTAGAGGAACATTGGAGACTTGATTTTTATGGTAACCCTTTTTACATGGTACAACAGAAATTGAAGAGGGTGAATTATGCTCTCAGATCTTGGAGTAAGGAAACATATGGTGATGTGTTTCAGCAAATTGCAACATTAGAGGATGTAATACAGGCTCATGAAGTCAGATTTGAAGAATCTCCAACCTTACATAACAGAGAAGAGTTACATAAAGCTGAAGCACAATTAAGCAGATACTTACATCTTGAAGAAGAGTACTGGAGACAGAAATCAGGTCTGAAATGTTTTCAAGAGGGAGAAAAGAATACCAAATTCTTTCATTCATATGTAAGGGGAAAAAGGAAAAGTTGAAGCTAAATAGAATACAGAATACTCAAGGAGATTGGCTAACAGAGGAAAGAGACATAGCTGCTGAAGCCATAAGATACTTTCAGGAGCAATTTACAGAGGATCAATCTCAAAAAGAATTCTCTTTATTAAATCATATTCCTAGTTTGGTAACAGAGGAGCAGAATCAAAAGCTGGAGGAATTGCCAACAGAAGAAGTTAAAGCAGCAGTATTTGGGTTAAATAAAGAAAGTGCATGTGGTCCAGATGGATTTACAAGTATTTTCTATCATACATGCTAGAACATCATAAAAGAAGACATAATTAGAATGGTAAGGGCCTTCTTTGTAGGCCAAGAGATTCCCAGATATATTACTCACAAATTTGGTCTTAATACCAATAAAGGACCAGGTGCATACCTATGCAGATGTAAGACCAATTAGCCTGAGTAACTTCCGTAATAAAATAATTTCTAGAGTTATACATGAGAGATTAAAGAATATTCTGCCTACAATCATCTCGGAAAACCATACAGGTTTTGTTAAAGGAAGAAATATAGTGGAAAATATTCTTTTGGCACAGGAGATTATAAGGGATATCAGGATGAGGACAAAAACAGCAAATGTGGTAGTAAAACTAGATATGACCAAGGCATATGATAGGCTATCATGGGTATTCCTCACTAAAGTTCTGAGACAATTTGGGTTCTCTGAAGTTTTAATTGATATGGTATATAGACTTCTGTACAATAACTGGTACTCAAGTTGATAAATGGGCAGACTCATGGATTTTTCAAGTCATCTAGAGGAGTCAAGCAGGGAGATCCATTATCACCGGCTCTTTTTATAATTGCAGCAAAAACACTAACGAGGCGTTTAAATGCTCTGTGGGAAAATTAAGAATTCAAAGGATATGGTCTACCCAAATGGAGCCCAAATATTAGCCATCTTTCTTATGCAGATGATACAGTTTTATTTGTATCGGCATACAAGAAATCAATGAAGATGATAATTAGGGTACTAAGAAGATATGAAAACTCTTCAGGTCAGCTAATTAATTTGGAGAAGAGTGCATTTTATGTACATGAAAAGGTGAATCCAAGACTGATAGGAAGCATCAAAAGACTAACCAACATAAAACATGGAGCTTTCCCTTTCACATACTTGGGATGTCCTATATTCTATGGAAGAAAAAAGATTTCCCACTATGATTCAGTGATTAAAAAGGTGGGAAAAAGAATACAGGGATGGCAAGGAAAAATGTTATCATTTGGTGGAAGAGTTGTTTTAATTTCACATGTGTTGCAGAGTATTCCTATACATTTATTGTCTGATTTATCTCATCCAAAAGGAGTGATAAGACAGATACATATGATGCTCATTAGATTTTTCTGGAAAACCACTACAGACAGTGAAAGGAAGCACTGGATAAGTTGGGATAAATTATGTCTACCTAAGGAGGAAGGAGGAGTTGGTTTTAGATCTCTTGCTGATATATCTAAAGCTCTATTTTGCATATTATGGTGGATTTTCAGAACAAAGACTACACTTTGGAGCTCTTACATGGGTATAAATACTGTAAAAAGCTACATCCAGTAATTGCTCAAAGTACGGGAGCATCCGCCACATTGAGAACAATGATCAAGATTAGAGAGTTGATAGAACATCAAATATGGTGGCAAATTAAAGGGGGAGACTCAAGTTTTTGGTTTGATAACTGGACAACTCAAGGAGCGCTATATTAGTTCAGTCATGAAACCAGTCAAGAGGAAGAGATAGAGGTCAAGGAATTTGCAAATCAACAGGGTTGGAAAGTAGACAAACTAAGAAGGTGGTTATCAGAAGATATTGTACAACACATACTGAAAACAATCCCAAGTCCAACTTCTGATGGTATACTGGACAGAACATGGTGGATGCTTGAAGAAAGTGGAAAATTCATAGTTAAAAGTGCCTGGGAGTATGTGAGACAGAGGAAAGAGAGGCAAAGTAGATTACTTAACATGTAGGAAAAGAGACTTCCATTCAAAATATCTTTCTTTATTTGGAGAGTTTGGAAATATAGAATACCCACTGATGATATATTGATGAGAATGGGGGTGAACATATCATCAAGATGTTGGTGCTGTGATAATCCAACACAAGAAACTGTGGAACATCTTTTTTTAACCTCTCCAATAACTTATAAGTTATGGAGGATGTTTGCTCATTTTGCAGGTCTAAGATTAGAAGGGCAAAACCTAAACCAAGTGATAATAACATGGTGGACAGCACAGGCAGGTCACAAACTCCAACAAATTATGAAAATTATGCCTGCAATTATACTTTGGGAAATATGGAAAAGAAGAAATATCATCAGACATGGGGAAACATGACATATAATAAACTTGTCTATCAGGTTACCCTCAATGTATGGCAATTTGCAAGATCAAGCTTTCCAAGTATGAAACAATTTCCCATCAACTGGTCAGATATGGTAAAATTCTTAGAGAACTACATGCCAAGGATATACTACAAAAAGATCATATGGATGCCCCCAAATTCAAATACTATAAAGTGCAACACAGATGGAGCAAATAAGGGCAATCCAGGCAAGAGCTCTTATGCTTACTGCCTAAGGGATCAGGAAGGAAATTTAATCTATGCACAAGCAGAGGAGATACCAGAAACAACTAACGTGGAAGCAGAAGCAGTGGCAATAAAGGAAGCAATATATCACTGTACAACAAGGGGATTTTCGAGAGTAACAATAAAGACCGATTCATTGCTATTGAAAAACATACTACAAGGAAATTGGGAGATACCATGGAACATTAGAATTATAGTGGAAGACACTCTAACACTGATGCAATATTCTACTGTTAATATTGAACACATTTATAGGGAAGGGAATACATTAGCCGACTACTTAGCTAATTATGCATTTTAAATGACAGGGAGACAACAATTTAATACATACAGCGAGCTACCATTGCAGGGGAGGAAAATCCTCAACTTGGACAAACACTCGGTACCGAATTTAAGAATCAAGAACAAGGCAATCAGGTGATCAACACACAAATAATTGATGGTCAGGAGTAGATACATTACTACAAGACAGTAAAGAGTTCACAGGCACGACAAACGAAGACAGAGCACACAACTACGCTGCTCACGGAAAACAAAGCCAGAGCACAACAACTACACTACTAACACAGGTTACAGATCTAACACAAGATAAGTGTAAGGCGAAAAACAAGGGTATGGTGACAAGATTCAAAGAAGATAACTCTGTCATAGATGAAACCATACAACAACAAGGGACTACCTGGAAAATCGACAAACAAAAATGAAAACAATTGAGAAATGCAGATTGAGGAATTGAAAGGAAAGGAAAAAGATGAACTTACCGGTTAAACCGGCAGAAGTTCACGATCTTGAGAGAGACGTGACTTTCCTAATTTCAAATGGGAGAAAGATTGACATTTTCTAGGATAATTTTTGTGGCTTTATTTTTTTATTTTATTTTATTTTAGCTTTAGTTTGTCTTTTTCTTAGCTTTTGGGTCCACCACTATTGGGTTGGGTAAATCTTTGCTCTCTTTTTCACTTAATCTATAAAATGGCCCATGGCCAATATTTAATTAAAAAAAAAATCTCATATAATGAACTTGTCATATTTGATTGTGTTTTACAAGTGTGATTATGTGCAGTGTGAATGTGATTATGTGATGTACCACACATGGTACATGCCATCGGTTGGTTCGGGTACCAAGTTTGATTAATGATACAGAATATCTATTAGTTGTCTCTAGTACCACGCCTGGTACAAGTTTTATATCGATTGGTTTTCGGGTCACGTCTTGTACAGGTGATTGTTCTGTGTGTTGGTTCTATGAGTGAATCAGATTGATTTTATTGTAATGTTATTGAGCATATTTTTGTGATTGTTAAATCAGGATGAGGATTGGGAGTCACGTTTATGTTACTGATTGTAGCTATATTATCATGTTGTCTTGTTTTACTAAGTTTCTGTTAACTGTTTATATTTAGTATAATTGGAGCTGACCGATGATTTTATAACTAGTATACTATTAATTTTGTGTACTGATTACTGCACTTTCTCCTTTTTTGTTGAGTACAGGGCATATTTCAACGGTTGCTACACGACCTCAGTTGTAAATTTGGCTCTTTCTGAGTCCAAGGGTGAGTTGCTTAATTCTTTCGGGATGCTGTGGGTTCATCTTTTTCCTCAGTCCATTTTTTTGGACTTAGACTTATTTTGTTTTGGGGTTGCATCTCCTTATTCTAGACTATGTAGATGTTTCGGGACATGACTTTCAAATTTTAGGAGGTTATGTCCGCATATGTTTTATCATAATGGGTTTTAGTGATGAAACTTGTT
This sequence comes from Solanum stenotomum, assembly GCF_019186545.1. Lineage (NCBI taxonomy): Eukaryota > Viridiplantae > Streptophyta > Magnoliopsida > Solanales > Solanaceae > Solanum > Solanum stenotomum. Next base: position 38,208,148 of record NC_064290.1, read on the forward strand.
TTAATTGTTGAACATTGTTACTTCTAGTTTTTTAGATGATTGCGTGTTAGTAGATAATGTTGGAAAAATGATTCTAATATTTCAAAAAGAAGTATTGATATTATTCATTTATATTTATTATATAAATGAGTGTTAATATCTTTTTGATTATATTATAAATCACTATTAAAGTTGGTAATATATATATATATATATATATATATATATATAATATTATATTATATTATATTACCCTTATTTAGAAGTAGTGTTGGGACTAACACAGCTCTAAGGAGTGGTATCAAAAGCATTTCAAGTTGTACTATAATATCAAAAGCATTTTAAGTTGTAGTATAAAGCCTCATAATTTTTGGCCATTTGTGGCTCAATTTGATTGGTCATTAACAACTGAAGGTTTTTTATTTCCACGTGTGAGAAATTGAGATTGCTTTGGGTTGATCTAAGGGTAATTAGAGCTCTTAATTCAATATCTTTCAAGAAGAGGATTAAACTGGTAAGTCTTTCGGTCTTTAGATTAAAATCTTTGCTTTTCTTCTTATAAATTTTTGGTTTCTTAATCTTCTCACTCTTTTGTTTTGATTTTTCAGATTTTGATTTTCTTATTTTTCTCACCCCTTTTCCCCTTAATTTCGTTTCTATTGGAGGTAGATTTGTTGTCAATTCTTGGGTGATTTCTGATTTTTTTCTTAGTTTATTATAAAATTTTCTACTTGCATGTTCTTATGGCTATACTAGAAGTTTCTGCACAGTTTATCTCGCTTGTGCCTTGTTATTCTTCTTTTGGACATGCATATATATTTGTTTGAGCAAAGTGTTTCTAATCATTAGTTATATCGCTACAGCATATAGTTTGGATGTGTGTGTTGGTATGGGTTTTAATATGCTTTGGTCCAAATAGCTCGCTTGAATGTATTTTTTTTATACTTTTGCTTTGCTTGGTATCATCATAAATGAAATAACCAAATTGGTACAGAGGAGAACATTTTCCAAGCAAACATCCAAAGAGTAGAGTACTAGCTAATACAAATATTGTGCATCACAGAGTATAACCAAAAGAAATCGACTCAAGGATTCATACATCATGATAAAACTACCGTCCAAAAAGAATAATTGGGGCATTTAGAGGTACTGAACCCTTTAATTCATATTGTTGGAGTACTAATATAAACATAATATGAGCTCTTCTTTGTGATAATTTGTTCATTGGGTTCCACTGCATCTCTTATCTATTCAACAACAATATCTACTACTGACTGCTAAATATCTTGTCAACACAGGCCCAAATGAGGTTTGGTTTGGTCGTTTAGTTTCATAAACTTACCAACTGTCAGTCTTTCCTATGACATGACATACTCTAAATTTTAGTCGTGTGTATTAGAGCTTAAATAGATTTCCGTTTAAGATAGAATGTCATTTTTAAGCATATCTAAATTTAGTGCCTGAACATTGTGATCTAACATAATGAAAAATCTACTAATTTCACTATTTATAGTTTTATACCTTTATCCTGCATTTCTTTCGAGCAAGAAAGCTAATTTCAGGAGAATTGTTGAGTGTAGCTTCTACAATTATTGAATGTAACTTCTGATGGTTTCTTTTGCAAAACGGAACAAAAGCATATGTTGTAATTAGATAGATAATTTTAATAAGATTTCATTTCTTCATTGTTTATAAATTCATGTGTTTTTTCTCCCTTCTCCATTCGTACTCATCTTTTTTGTGAGAAATTGTCCATTTCATTGTATAAGACTTTCCTCTTGATAATAGAGAGAAAGAAGATAACAAAAGGAAAGCATATTGAGACCGGACAACATTACCATAGACAGAAAATGCAAGGTGTTTGATGATATCCCTCATACCTATGTTGTTCGGACTCTTTACAAATGCTGACAGGTGCGTGTCGGGTCCTTCAAAAATAGTATATTTTTGAAGGATCCCACACCAATGCAGCAACACTTTTTGAAAGTTCGGGCAACTTAGTCTCATACTACTAACAATGTTTTTTTTCTTTTGAAATTTCAAGAATATTTTGATATATTGTGCAACCATTTGATAGGTACATCATCATGATTAAAAGAAAATTCAAAAAAGTACTTTCTATTTTTCTACTGAATAACCTTGATAAAGTAAATACTATGCACTGAAACTTATACATATATGTTGGGATCCTCTGTGAACTAAAGAATTACTAAGTGTAGTCCTAGTGCTATTTTTAAATGATCAGTAATTTATTATACAGTCCATGTTGCAAGAGAAGCTTTGAAGAAATGATGAACTTTTGATCCATAGAAGCTTTTTGGAGTTACCTCATTGAATGTTGTGAGAAACAATACTTTCGTGATAAGTATTATCCAATAAACTACATTTAACTTGGATCAATTTTAATGTTTATTTATAGTGTGCTCAATGTTTACCTTTGTTTCTACCTCTCGACCTTTCGGTGTAAATGTGTATCTTTGTTTATAATAATTTGTAAAGTGAAAAAAAAAAGTATTCATAGAAGCAGAAGTATTTTTTGTTGATAACCAATAGATGAATAGATGGAATAACTTCATTCTTCCTTACGAGTAAGTTGGGGATAATTTTGAGAGTACATCTTCATTCCTTTTTGTACAACTAATAGAGCAGTGTTCATACCCTCTTTAGTACAAATTTTTACTACTTTTTGTACAATGAATATAGTGGTGTTCGCACCCCTCAAGTCTTATTTCTAAAATAGAGCAATGTATATTTTGATGTCTTTATATGTTCTTGATAATTGTGTGGCATTTTTAAGTGTGATTGTGTATATTTACATCTGGTGAACTATGACCTTGAAGGAAAGGAAACACTAATATAAATCAAATTTATTCAGTTGAAGAAATGGTTAAATTAAATTACTCTTCGTAGTAATTAATCGTGACTCAGCTAATAATTATAGGGAACTACTCTTTGGGCTTACAACCCAGGAGGTGTGCTTCAAGATAGAGTTGCTACATTCTTTATAGTAACATAAAATATGATTTTGAAACTTTACTACTGTATTTTACACAAATTGATTATTGGCCAAAAGATTGTAGTTATGAAATAATGATTCAAAATGACTGTAGGGGAGCTTTTTCAATACCAGAGGAATTTTCAAGTTCTTTTCTTATGTTTTTTGGTGATAAAGAAAGTATATCAAGTTATGCACTTACCTCTGATGTTGTTATCTCTTCTGCAGGGCGTGCAACTATCCCTTGCCTCAATGATGTTCGCTCCTCGGGGACAACTAAATTCAAAGAGGCACTGATGGGGTAGGTAAAGCAAGTAGTATTACATAGCCGTAGCATTTCGCTTGCATGTGTTTTCTTATAATGTAGCAAAGCTTAAGTCTTTCACCTTTCTATATTTAGGTGTCGAATGAACAATCTACTGGTCTGTCTTATTTACGGAAAAGAAGATCTATGGGGGACGCCTATTTGGGGTTTACAAGTGAAACATCAGTTCCCTAAAGCTCCATATTATCAGATTAGTCCGGTTGCTCACTGCCCCCATGACGAAGTCCCAGAGGTACGCCGTTTTACTTAGCTATGCATCTGCTTTTGACATTCGATCTTGTCAAGTCAATGTGCTTTCTCATTGTTTCCATTTCTTCACTTCCTGTTCAAACTATGTATACATATGCAAAAAAGTTTAAACATGATATAAGATTACCTCTTTATTAGAGCTTTCAATACTTTGTCCTTAATATACTAAGGCTGTTAGGATTTGTCCAATTTTTAGTTTGATGAAGTTGATTCTTTTAACAAGAAACAAGAAACATTTATTTTTCTACCATCAGATATCTCTCATTTTGTTTATATATATATCGGTTCAAGTTTGTTTTTGTGCCTTTGGTTTGCTTTGTGAAAGTTTGAAGTTGATAGATTTCAATGTGACTGCATTTGGAGGTATTGATTGTTTTTATATGTAAAGAGGAAAGGGATAATACATAATTGTGTTTCCCCTGCTCTTCTTTAAACTACTCTTTCAACAGAAGTGGAAAGCTAAAATTAAAAATATTGCTAGAAAAGGAAAGAGATTCTTTTTGAAAGAAACTAAAGTAAAAGTGAATCCTTTTTTAAAAAAGAAAAAATTAGACAGAGTACAACAGATATTGTTTCTAATCATCCACTCTGAAACTTTGCAATTTATCATTGCATGTTAGTTGTTGCAGGAGAAAAAGAACTCATCTTCAGAGTTTCCATCAAGTATTTTGACATTTCAAGCAGAAGATAGTTCTAGATATATGTAAACAGGCTTGTAATAACATTACAAGATATATTTGATTTCTTTTCTTCGTTTATGCTATAACTTTTAACATTAATGTTGTACATGTTACTATAGTTCTGCCTGGAGGCTCGTTACTCCCTTTATTATAGATTCATGTAACTTACTTGAAAATATAAAATGTTGGGCCCGTGCTCAACATGGGACATATCCAATCTAGTAGTATATATATATGGCAGTTGCAATGTCTACTTTTGACCAAAATAAACTGTCTTTAATATATTTTATGATATTGACTCTTACACTATAGTTCTTATTCCTTTGAGATGTTGGCAGCTTATTTTCCTTTGCATATATAATTTTGTTTATGTAATGCTGAGAAAGGTGAAGTGAAAAAATCAGAGAGTTGAACTTATATTCTTTCCCTATTTTATTGTGCGGGGTTTTTCTTCTATTGAATCTTTGTTAGTTTCTGACTCCTAGTTTTATACTAGAATAACTTGTTGAATTCTGGGGGATACACCTCAATATCAAGTGAAATATTCTTAAGGACGGTATCTTTTGACATGCCTCAAGCTGTGAAAATTTCTTACAAGTGTTCATGATGAAGTGTTTTCCATAGGATTTCCAACAATCTTAAGTATATTCTTATACTTATTCTTAAGAAAATACTATTTGCAAAATCGTCAGTGCTCCTTTATCTCTTTAAAATGGGATGTTAAAGTTTTGGCGTGGACGGTTAAATGGGTGGCTGCAAAATTCTAACAAGGTAGAATATTTGAAGAATGATTTTTAGTTATTCTTGTAGTTGGGTCATTTCTACTGAGCAAAGACAACAAAGGAATTGTGAGATGAATTGAGGTACTAATTAAGATTACTGATTGCTAATAGGAATGTCAAATTTCCATTCCGTCAAACAAATAGGAGGTCAATTGAATTTGTGTTCATAATAATAAGGTACGTACCACAATTCTTTACCGTTTTAATGGATGTGTATAGTTAATTAAGTCATTATACCCCTTAATGTAGAAGATGATTCGGAGAAATGATAATCCCGTTAAGAAAAAAAATTTGTAAGCGGATGATATAAATTGTTGTGGTCAGTTTTTAAGGAAATCTTGTGGCTAATATGTGAAAGATTGGTTGTTAGACTTTGACGTTGTTGAACACATTTGTGTGAACTAAAATTTTTGTGTTCTACACCCATATTGTAGAAGAAGAAAAAATTATATATGCTGGTGATTCTTGAAGTTCTTAAAATGAAAATGTTCTTCTTATTTAACTCACATATGAAAGATATTGACATTATTTGTGCAAGTTGATGCCTGTGGAATTGTGAGAAAAGATTGAATTAATATTTAATTTGAGTTTGATAATGTATAAACAAATGTTGTTATGGGCGATGAATATTTTAAGCATGAATTATTTGTGGTTAATATTTTTAATAAATGAAAATTCTAGTGCTTATATTTATTGATTGAGCCATATAACTTGTGACATTTTAGACCTATAGTCTACTTAATTTATTTTATAGTAAGAAAATGCAAGGTATTGATTTTAATATTACTTATTCAAGCATTATAAGTGCTATATTTGTGTTTTGTTGATTGACTCGTGTAATACTGATTATTGTACTTCACGGTGTTCAAATTTTATACATAAAAGATTTGTTACAAGGTTAAGAAAATATTTTATTTAAAAATGGTATAGAGAAAAATAATTATTGATGCCTATGTCGCATCTTTTAAGAATGGAATTTGTGTTGAACTAAGTGTATAGAAAAATACTTGTTCGTGTTTTTGAGTATCTAAATTTATTAGAATTATTTCTTTCAAAAAAATTTGGTAAGGAATCTTATCCATTTTGTTGAATCTTTGATTGTGTATATTCTCAAACTGTTTTGCTTCTTCAGTAAATGAGACGGAATTTTTTTGTTTATTTTAATTTTGTTATGTTTTGGTGTATAGTATGCATGTTACATACTTATGTGTTGTGAAAAAGCTACTCCACTATTTTTAATTATTTAAAAGTGTAAGGGTGTCTTATTAAGGTTATACTACATGATCCTAAAAACATTAAAAAAATTGATTCAAGCTTTTGATTGTATGCTAATAAATGTTGGATTTGTGGTAATCAATTGTGATATGGTTGACTTCAACGTTAGATTTGAAAAAATAAATAAAGAATTATTAAGTTTTTAAAAAGTGATTATATTCCTCATGTTCTTATTGAAAATTTAATTCCTTCTTGATGCATTATTTTGGAAAGAAGTCATTGGTGATACATGCATGAGAGGTACCACAAGTATAGTACCCAATAAAGTGAATATTTTGTTGTACTAGAGAGGTACAATGATAGTAAGTGGATTTCAAAATTCATAAATAAAACTTGTTGTGAAAGAAAAAAAAATTCTATGAAAAATTAAGACATGTATTTGAGACATAATAAGATAAAACAACTGTTGTGACATGAAATTATTATGTGTAGTAATGGTGAATTTTATCAATTCACAAACCAAATCAAATATCAAAGGGAGTAAGACCTTAGTCAATTTTAGAAGATCAACAATGATGGTAATCCTATCTATGTGATTGGAGATCCTATGAATCAGGTTCATATGGATAATAACAAGTCATTAGTTGATCAAGTAAGCACTATAAAATTATGTCCCTCCTATGATGTGTGAACATAGTGCAACAACCTGCAAGGCAAAGTGAGGTTGAGTTAGAACTTTTAAACCAATTCATATCCCTTATAGATGGTGTATTGTTCTGCAGAATACACTTGATGATTCGACCTATATGAGTGTGAAGTGGTGCTGCTTCTATGAAATTGTGACAAATTTTTAGAGCACTCATGAATACTAGGACACGCACATGTCCTCTTAGTGCAAAATCGTGATAACGACAAGATTGTGTGAATATGATGTGATAGAATAAGACCCTAAGTTTATAAAAGAATTATTGGTTCATAGAAGTTCTGAACTTCACCAATTGTTCTGTAAGTTTAATCTTGTTTTGCCTAGGTCTGGTTCATTATCTACGCAATACAAAATTCGAAGCATTGTACTCATAAATGAAAACCCAGCAAAACTTCTTGTTTTATACTATTTCTTAATATTCTTTTGAGATATGTAGGGGATTGTTGGAAAAATAATTCTAATATCCCAAAAAGAAGTATTGATATTATTATCCATATTTATTTTATTAATTGAGTGTTAAATCATTTTGATTATATCATAAATCACAATTAAAGTTGGTAATATATATTGTCTTTAATATATTTTATGACATTGACTCTTACACTTTAATTTCTATTCCTTTGAGATGTTGTCATTTTATTGTCCTTTGCATATATAATCTTGTTTATGTAAATATTGAGAAGGGTGAAGTGAAAAACTTAGAGAGCTAAACTTATATTCTTTTCCCTATTTTATTGTGCTGGTTTTTTTGTTTTTTTTGGATAAATTACCTATATACAAACTTTATTTTTCATAATTTCCATTATTTACTACCATTTAAAAATATTTCCAAAATCCCTCTTTTTCCTTCCAAACCCCATTGTTCTGGATACATAAAGTTGCAACACTCAAGTACACGTTTCTCTTCCTATTTTCACTCCCTATTTCTCTTCCTATTTTCACTCACTCAATCTCTTCCTATTTTCACTCCCTCAATCTTCACTTCCTTCAATTTTTAATTTTCAAATTTGTTCTCTCTCCTTTCAGATCGCTCCACAACTTTTTTCAAAGAACTCAAGTAAGTCTTCGCTCCACAATTTTTTCAAAAGAACTACCGGATCTCCTCCCTTTCCACCTTCACAAAATTCATAAGGGAAAGGTGAAAGAGATGATGTATCCACATTGATCCTTGCAGCAAAATTATTTCCAGGGGATCCTCTTTTGTTGGTGAAACTGCATTATGAAATGGAAAAAGGTAGTCTCTACCAAATATATCATTTTATCATGTATCAAGTGTTGCTATGTATCTTCTACGGTTATCGAAATTTAGAAGAATATGTATCCGTACACAGTACCAAATTATATTCATGATACATTTGTGAGAGGAGAAGTCGAGGAAGGACACATGCTCGAGCTCTAAATATACCGTTGAAAATTGCCCAAAAAAGAGGAGAAAAAGTTGGATCTACCATTACATGGTCATCACTGTAAAAGATACAGTTTTTAAATGTATCTCATTTATTTTGATTCTTAAATTACCCTTTGTTAGTGTCATCACTGATCTGATACATCATTGTCACAACCTGAGTCTACACCCTGGGCGTGGCCGGCACTCGAGAACCATTGTTGGTCCCCAAGTGAACCCTCATCCTGGCTGACTACAAGCGGAAGACTAACTCAATCATACAAAGCTTAAAATTGAATAAAATTCATTAAACTCAAATACAAAGCTTTAACTCAAATGATTAACTCTGAATATAATAGTATATTCAACTAGCCAGAAACAGGCAACTCAAGTCTTTAAAACATTTAACAAAATAAATGAAACAAACTTCTGAAACTCTACTATATATCTATGAAGCCTCTAAATGACAAAGATGGAAGTCAGACAAGACCCACGAAATCCTAACAAAACTTAAAAGTAAAAGGAATCCTCCAGAAGCAAGGAGGCTCACCAAAGCTAACTCGAACTGTAAATGGTATCAACGAAGAGCTTGTTGATGATCCTAGCTACATGTATCTGCATCATTGCCAAATGGCGTCAGTACATGGAATGTACGAGCATTTAGGAGGAATTATAAAGCATAAACATAAGCTTGAACTGATAAAAGGAAACATACTTACCACGTCTCAACTCACTCAACTCAACTCGACTAAAAAATAAGATACTCAACTCAAAGATTAGACACGCAACTAAAAATACTCAACTCAAGATAAATCAACAATAAAAGATGCAACATATGGAAAGCTTTTAAAAACAGTAGATAATAACTCAATTGTATGCAAAGATGCAATAATTACTCAATTGTATGTAAAAATACAATAATAAATCTTATTTGGGAGATTCTCTAACCGACAATCATCACTATGAGCTATGTGATGATACATCGTCTAGCCCACGCTGCCAGAATTGTCCTATACATTGTCTGGGTATAGAACTACTCACTAAGTGGATCCACTAGTCTATGCTTAGAAAGCAATAAGAAATCTTCTAAAAAGTATGACCCTTTCTACCCACGTTAGCTACATGATTTATGGTGGATGTGAGTTGTCTAAACTCTCCTACATATCGGTGCTCAATACTACTCCTAAAATATAACTTAGCTCATATGTTTAAAAAAATATAACTCTTCCTATGATTTGAGATAATTGCTCAAACTAGCCTCTTAAAAGAGGTAACTAATCTTGAAATATCTTTTAAACTCATAACTCATTTAGAAATCTCAGTTTCTCTTTTATCAAAGTAAAAATTGATGCCTCTGGGAATACATAGTCCCTTTATACCCCTACTTGAAAACTCTTTCCCAAAATATTTTAAAATCATATTATAATACGATTATTGATGACTCGGGAAGTCATACTGCATAAACATTGATGGTAGATATAGAAACCATACTGCTCATACATTGATGGCATACTCGATTCCCATACTAATCATGTTTTAGAAACTCTTTTCTGAATGATACCACTTTTGTCACACCCCAACCCTAGGTGAGGCAGACAAGTACTATATGAACACATGCTTTACAAGTGACCTATGATGAGAAAGTAAACTACTATGCAAATAGATTTTCTAATGAGAAGTTTCGTATACAATACATGTCGACTAGCTGAACCGATCATGTGACAAGTGAAACTATGAATACAGATGATATCTTTACAATGTCTACAAAGCCTCTACTAGAATCCATGATTGTACCACTAGGAAAATACGCATAGTAAAGACTTGGCAAAGCCCCGAATAAACCTGGAGCTCACCAGCAATCGCTGAGTATAATGCGCTTCTATTGGGGAGATCTATTAGTTAAGTACCTGTACCTGCAGCATGAAATGCAATGTCCCCAATAAGGGACGTTAGTATGAAATAATGTACTAAATATGTAAGGGATAATACAACCATAAGTAAAATAAGAGATCAAGTGAAACCAAATACCAATAGATAATAAGGATTAAAGACCACCTTTGCTTAAACTTGTGGAATCGTGTATGTTACATTTTTTTCTTTACTTTGTTGTATGTTATAATCTTTATAAGTCATATGATACAAATGACCAGCTGATCAGTGGTAGAAGAGGATGACCCATGCTAGGCATTTTAACCCCTGGGATGCTGTCCTCATAATTTCACGAATTAGGATCGGCCCATGCTAGGCTTTCACCTCTGAGCTGCCACCCTTCTATACCAATTGGGATCGGCCCATGCTAGTCTTTCGCCCCTGAGTTGCCACCCTTCTATACTAGTTAGGATCGACCCATGCTAGGCATTTTCCCCTAGGCTGCCACCCATAACTATACAGATTGCTTCACTTAGATTCTTTTATCTTTGAGATTGTTGTTTTGATGTGCATAACTCTTTTGAGATTGTTCTTTTGATGATCATAACTCTTTTGAGATTGTTGTTTTGGTGGTCATAATCATTGTTGAGATTTAAAACTATGGACCAGTAGTAGAAGACATACGAATATGGACTTACGATAATGACAGTGACGTGGGAAGTAAATGTGACATCAACGTAATACTTGGGAACTTATATGACTCAGTAAGCATTTTGACATCTCAAATGGAAGTACATATCAAGTGAATACATTTAACATTTATCCAAGACATTTGAACTCTATATGATAGCCAAATACTCACTAACTAATATCAAATACAAGGTATACATAAATATGGAACAAAGGGAGAATGTGGACAGATTCAACTTAAGGACGGATACATATTCCAAGTAAGTACATATAAAATGTACAATAAAGCAAGTAGGGATCTTCTGAGGTAACATTATAGTCTTACACAATGGGAGTAATAACTAATAAAGGAAATATATGAACATGTGAAAAGAAGACATATATGATGGAATAGACAATTGAAGCAAGTTGGCAAGATATGGGCAGATTGTATATCCAACATATAAACATATGTACCATGTGTAATCTAGGATCATTTTGATTTATATAAGGGGAATACGTGACAAGGGTACTTTGACGATGAAATAAGTTTAAACCTTGCATGCTAATACTTGGTAGAGTAAGCACGTACATTTAGTAATAAACTCATATTAGAGTACTCACTTTAATGCTCTAGGGATTAGGAACTGCAACTATGGATCAGTCACTACCAAGGGCACTTAAAAAGCTTACTTTGTAATACAAGTGTTGGATTTATGCCAAAGAAATAGGAAATCAAATAACCTTACATACATTGTTGCACAACATTGGATATTACAATGAGTTAACCGTCTTTCTTTCAGATTATTTATCTTGCTAGAAAGAAACATCACTTGCTAAGACTTGGATTCTTCAAGGTTTAGGTTGTCCTCTCCCCCTTACCTTGATGTTAAATCAGATTATTCACTTGAATTCCTTAAGATGGGAGATGTTCTACCAACTTGTACTTTAAAAACACTTGTTTCCTTCAGATTTTAATGGTGAAGTTGTAGACCAGAACTCTTGGAGCTTCTTGGGAGTAATTTTCTGGAGAATAAGTGATGAAGGAGATGTGATGAGCTTGAGTGCTTTACAGGTACCTTCTGGACGTTTTACTTCATAAAATGGAGAAATAATACGGTCCTTTACTTTAAGCAAGCAGGTGCATCACCTCCTTAATTTCTGCCACAAGTTTTTAAGTAAGTGCATCACTACCCTCTCTTTTCACTTAAATGCAACTCACTTATTCTAAGTAGGTGCATCACCTACTTGCCCCTTTTAACTTAAAATTCAGTCCACTAATTCTAAGTAGGTGCATTACCTACTTGACCCTTTTAACTTAAAATTCAGTCCACTAATTCTTAGTAGGTGCATCACCTACTTGTCACCTAGTAGCATAGTTTAGTCAAGCAAGCACCTCACTTATTTTACACCATTTTCCCAATCTTAGTTTCTTTACAAGACGGTAACACTAATACACACTTGACCACTTTGACTTTTACATCGAATACCACCTTTTACTATCCCGAATTGGAATTGTTTTTGAGTTCACTTAGTCGTATATGTGTTGGAAGGCATGGGGTATTACAACTTTAAATCTATTCTATTGTCAATAGTTGCATAGAAAACTGAGTCCATAGCTATATCACAAGGCAATTTATAAGTGTTATATAAATAGAACTAGTACACGTCGAATATGAGGTGTTACATCCTCCCCCTCTTATGATCATTCGTCCTCGAATGATAAGTGTAGTTGATAGTTGGTTCCTGGAATTTCATTTGGAGATTTGCGAGAGTTTCTTTGTAAGTAGGACTATCCAAAATCTATAGACTAACCTAAAACACGTATAGACAAGTCTCGTGGGACGTCTCAATAGATACGGTTCATGATTAAGAATATGACAAATTAAACCCCTTTCTTGACCATGTAATACACTGAAGACACACAAGTAGAACTCATACTAATAAGGAATTTAATATACCTAAACACAAGACATGCAAATGACATATCAAATGAACATATGCTAGTAGGACTTATGATCATATAAGGGGACCACATGATCTCAGATCTTTATGCTGATGTTTAGAATGAGGAGGGGTATTTAGGATCTCGATCATCATCTATTTCCAAGTATCTTATGTTATATTCTAGTCCTTCCACAATACTTCAATGAAGGTTACACCTTTTGTGCTTAGCTTCCGGGCCTAACAATCAAGAATAACTATAGTATCTCCCAATTTTTTTATATGGAATGGACACATAAAATCATAGGCCTAACCTATCGGGGCTCTACTTTTCCTTCTCTTTTATCTTATAACGCTTTTCAGAGATGAGTCTTATAAGAACGCATAGCTGTTAATATAAACTCTAAAGTTTTACGCCGCACATTCGGATAAGGCATTATGCTAAGTTATTTATCTATGGTTGTGATAAAACCTACATATATGCCCAACCTTTTCTGGTCAAAATCTTCACTACCTAATGATACAAGGAAATATTTTCCCAAGATGTTCAAAACTCAAGTCGATAAGCACAGAAGGGCATACTATACGGATAAATAAGTCACATTGGGTATGACACACAAGCAGACTAGCACAAAAGGGAGTGCATAATATACTGGCATTAAGCTATAGAAATATGTGGTGTATGCGCGCATATGGTTCATATGGTAGCGTGTGAGCGAATGAACTGTAAGGAATCTATGAAGTGGACTAGATGAGCACATGATGCATTAGTACTAAAGCTATGAAATATATAATACGTAAGTAAGTAGACTATAAACGGAATACAAATCACATTGAGCAAGTACATTATATCGCATGGATAGGTGGACTAACATGTCAATAAGTACGCATATAAAATATGAGCAAGTTAGCACATGACACATGGCTAGAAAAGCTATAATGTCTGTATTGTTTAAGAAAATAGGCTATGAGGCATGTAATATATATAGAAATGGTTTATGATGCATATGACATGTAAACAAGTGATATGCGAGTCGTATAATCCACGAGCGCTAATTTTACCCATAGCATATGCTCAATTAGCATGCAGTACCCACATAATATGGACAAGTGACATGTGGAAAGTAACCAGTGCATTAAATAACATGTAAGGAAAAGGTCCTACGAAAATATATAGCAATAAACAAGGGTGCTCTGAAGCGGATAACACTTACATGCAAACATTCTATGGCATTAGGTAACATGTGAGAAAGTAATCCGCAAAGGGCAAATCATATACAAATAGATAAGTTATAGAATATGCAACATGTATAATTATATAACATACCATCTTTGGAAACTACAAGATATCCTATAGAACCACTCTACCATATTAACGACAAACACATTGTCTTAAGCATTAAGTCACAGGTGGGATAGTTCTTCTCATATTCCTTAATCACCTCAAAGCACATACAATTGATTTCCCCATCTACTCTCTTCAATCCCCTAATAATTCTTATAGGTGTTTTGATATTGGGACTAGGCTTCCATCTAGGTTCAATATAAATACTACAGTTAAGATAGAAATAGAAAATCCTCAATAGCTCATCTTTTGGAGTAGGAGGCCGATGTCAACTTTGCCTTCATTACTAGCTTGTGTTATATCACACTCAATGTCTGGTGCTCTTTTAAGGTCGAAATAGAAAATAATAGTGAAGCTTGAACACAACATAAAACATGACCTCTAATAACAAGTAAATGTCAGGTACCTATAAAGTTATATCATTATTCATAACGTTTGAGAGTTTGCCGCTTTGGGCTTAACTATATAGGTCTGACCATATTAATAGATTTTTTTTATAACATGTGAGGGTGATCCGACTCTTTTCCCAAGCAAGGTAGCGAATAAGAATAACTAGTATATGATCAATTTTTCCTCTCCCCTAACTGGACTATGATTGATGAATTACTGCAGGCATATATTAAATGAATCTTGTAGTAGCTCTATTCAATTTGATGGAAGTCTATACATGTGTGTAATTTTCTACTTCTTTTTTGTACTAATTATGTATATGAACTCTATACATGTGTGTAATTTTCTACTTCTTTTTTGTACTAATTATGTATATGAACTAGGTCCATGCATCTTCTATCTAGGTAACATTTCTATTTCCCTCTTTTTCTTGTTGTTATCAAGACCAAATATCAAGACTTGAATCAATACTAAAATGACTTTTCTGTCTAACAAAGGTTCACAAAGTTGTTCCCGGGTGCGCCTTTATAACTCGTTAGGGTTGAAGAGTTGATACCTTATTCTTGCCTCTTACACTTAGCAATCACTATTTCATAGCCACCTATCTCACTCCTCTATAGCATCCTCATATCATCCCTACTCCTATGTTCAGGGGATTTGACATGTCCCATCTCTTTCTAACTAGAAGATTTACGTACATATTCGGTCCGTGTAATTCAACCTTCATTCTCACATGCTTCATATCTAACAAGGACCTTTAATCAAAATTAGTAGTTTCATATACTCCAATCCCACTATGTACAACCTAACTAATCACAAGTTAAGTCTAACTAATCAATTTTCCTTTTGTTAACCTTACCCTTTAGTCACATACTAATACTCTATAGCCAAAACATAGATTATAGTAGGAACTACAATACATATATCATATGCAGCAATTAGCACAATTATCCCTAAGTTTTAATTATACCCATGAAAAGAATACAAATGTTATTAGTACTTATTCGTGGTGGTTGGCACATACCATATAAAAAGCCAACTATTAACATATTCGGGATGATATATGGTGAGAATTTGGGCCTTGCCAGCCAATTAGCTACCTCTCTAGTAACACTATTGCACTGATACATTCACATTTTGAATTGTGCCACTTCCTTATTCCAACTAAAAGAAACTGGTTCAACAACATCAATTTTGAGTACATGTGTAATGCTGAAAATTCTATGTATATCACAAACTAAGAATGAGTGTCCTATATAGGAACAAATCCTATAAATATGGAGAAAAGACTTATGATACAAATGACCAGCTTATCAGTGGTAGAAGAGGATGACCCATGCTAGGCATTTTAACCCCTAGGATATTGTCCTCATAATTCCACAAATTGGGATCGGCCCATGTTAGGCTTTCGCCCCTGAGCTGCCACCCTTCTATACCAATTGGGATCGACCCATGCTAGGCTTTCGACCTTGAGTTGCCGCCCTTCTATACCAGTTGGGATCGACCCATGCTAGGCATTTTCCCCTAGGCTGCCACCCATAATTATATAGATTACTTCACTTAAATTCTTTTATCTTTGAGATTGTTGTTTTGATGTGCATAACTCTTTTGAGATAGTTCTTTTGATGATCATAACTCTTTTGAGATTGTTGTTTTGGTGGTCATAATCATTGTTGAGATTTGGCACTATGGACCAGTAGTAGAAGACATACAAATATGGATTTACGATAATGACAATGATGTGGGAAGCAAATGTGACACCAACGAATACTTAGAAGCTTATATGACTCAATAAGCATTTTGACATCTCAAATTAAAGCACATATCTAGTGAACACATTTAACATTCAGCCAAGAGATTTGAACTCTATATGATAGCCAAATACTCACTAACTAATATCAAATACAAGGTATACATGAACGTGGAACCAAGGGAGAATGTGAACAAATTCAACTTAAGGACGGATACATATTCCAAGTAAGTACATATAAAATGTACAATAGAGCAAGTAGGGATCTTCTGAGGTAACATTATAGTCTTACACAATGGGAGTAATAACTAATAAAGGAAATATATGAACATGTGAAAAGAAGACATATATGATGCAATAGACAATTGAAGCAGGTTGGCAAGATATGGGCAGATTGTATATCCAACATATAAACATATGTACCATGTGTAATCTAGGATCATTTTGATTTATATAAGGGGAATACGTGACAAGGGTACTTTGACGATGAAATAAGTTTAAACCTTGCATGCTAATACTTGGTAGAGTAAGCACGTACATTTAGTAATAAACTCATATTAGAGTACTCACTTTAATGCTCTAGGGAGTAGGAGCTGCAACTATGGATCAATCACTACCAAGGGCACTTAGAAAGCTCACTTTGTAATACAAGTGTTGGATTCATGCCAAAGAAATAGGAAATCGAATAGCCTTACATACCTTGTTGCACAACATTGGATATTACAATGAGTTAACCGTCTTCCTTTCAAATTATTTATCTCGCTGGAAAGAAACCTCACTTGGTAAGACTTGGATTCTTCAAGGTTTAGGTTGTCCTTTCCCCCTTACCTTGATATTAAATCAGATTATTCACTTGAATTCCTTAAGATGGGAGATGTTCTACCAACTTGTACTTTAAAAACACATGTTTCCTTCAGATTTTAATGGTGAAGCTGTAGAGTAGAACTCTTGGAGCTTCTATGGCTTTCCTTGGGAGTAATTTTCTAGAGAATAAGTGATGAAGGAGATGTGATGAGCTTGAGTGCTCATCTTTACTTTCTCAAAACTCAGTTTAAGAACTTAAGTGTTGGCTTTAAAAAGCTTTTCAAAATTTATAACTCAAATCATAGGGTTCATATGGAATTATGAACATGAACGACTCAACTCAGGGATCTTAATAGAAATAAGGAACCAAAATACTCAGAACTCAAGGACTCAATGATACTACTCATCTCAGGAATGCTCGTAGGCTTCATGCAAAATTATGGGCATGAACAACTCAACTCAAGGACCTTCATGGGTAACATGTAGTAGTCACATAATTAGGAATAAAATCTCAAAAGGATGAGGAACTCAATACTCAAGAACTTAGAACTCGAAGATACTACTTTTCTCAAAGATACTCAATTTATGGAGTTCATGCAGAATTATGGGCATGAACAACTCCACTCAAGGATCTCAATGATAATGTAGACTCATGAATACATTATTTTCATTCTTATGCTCACTTACTCGAGTCTTGAAACAAATTATAAGTAATTGTAGGAGACTCTTCGAAAAAGACTCAAAAGGACTTTCTCCAACTTTACTCTTAACTCTACCTCGAATTTGAAGTATGAATTCAAGGATTATGATTAGGATATAGGATCTCTCAATGATTAAATGAAGTTTAGATAGTTGATAATAAAAAATGAGCGAAGACACAAACTGGAGGTAACTGGCGCGACACAGATGATGAATTAAATTTTTGGTCGCGAAATAATTTTTGAGACAGAGGACTCCGTATCCTCTCCGCGACACGGAGAGGGGGTGATCGACTGGATGCTAAAAATCTTAAGCGCCTCCGCGACGCAGACCTGAGCGCAATTATTTGCCCGATCTTTTCTTCCTCTCCCAAACTCGACTCAACTAGCACCCAAAGCAGTTTCATCGACCAAATTCACGAAAATTAAAAAAAAAACAGAATGATTTCAATAAAACACATATAAAAATCTATCATGGAACTCAACTCCTTTGCAAAACTCACACCTCAAGAACTAAAAGACCTTCAATAATGGCTAAACTCAAGAACTTCTCAAGAACTCAATAATTCAATTTAAAAAATGAATTCAACGATAGAATTATACATAATTGACGTGAGGGCGAACAAACCCTACACTATGAAAGCTTACATACCTGAAAGAACAATTGTCTCAAAGAAACTTGAAGGAAAAATCTTGGAAAATGAATCCAAGCCTTAGCGTTTCTTGAAGTTTCTTGAGCGTAAAATTTTAGGAGTGAATGAGAGGGTTTGATTTATGAAAACTGATTTTTCTATACGTTTAGGGTAATTTAGATGACCTCCTAAGGGTTTTAGGAATAAAATAACCTTTAAGAAATAACTAAAACGAGATGGGAGTCAGAATAATTTTCCAGAAGGCAGTGAGGTCCGTATTGGCTCTGTAACGTGGAGTCATCGCGGAGCTGCTGTCAGGTTTGAGCGTCATTAGTAAATCAGTCATAACTTTTTACTCAGACCTCAGATTTTAGCAAAACTTGTGGCATTGGAAAGAGGATTCGAAGACCTTTCATTTGATATCTTATGGGTATTCTAACTCATCATGTGCTAAAAGCTATGGTCGTTTGAAGTTGACCTAAAACATAAAAGAACTTAGGAAGGATTTGAATTCTCTTTAGTTCTTTTTGGAACTTAAGGTGATACATCTAAAGACCTTAACACTCAAGAAAATTTAAATTTCTCGATAAAATCTTACTCACAATGAAGAATGGTTCGAGTCTTAGCTCAAAAACTTTTCGGGTGTTACAAGTAGCCTTTGTTTTATGCAATGTATCATATTCATATTTAAGGTGTTGATACATAACCCTAATATTATTGAATATTCTATTAGTTTATCATGTTCAATATAAATGTTGTTGATACATAAACACTACATAATGTATCATTTACATTTACATGTATCAAGTTCTTTAATGTATCATCAATTTTATTCAAATTTAAAAGGCTATATAGACAGTAACAAATCAGTTGTGTGTTATGTACCTGCACTTTTTAATATTTGTTCAGTTTGACACAACTTAGAATGCGATGTAAATGTACATATTACCCAATAATAATCTTGATACATAAATCATAATGTTCTATAAATGGAGCACTGTGTATCAGATCCAACAATAGGTATATGATACATATCCATTATTTGGCAAACTAAAACTATATGTATCTGATACTTAATAAGTACCACACAGTAATGTATCAATCTAAAATCAAACATTTTACGGACAATCTTTACTTCTCTAATGTATCTGATAGGATTACAATACTTAGCAATTTACTAAATATTTTAGAAATAATAATGTATCATGAGCAATATATCCTTCTTGTCCACAACGTCCACAAGGTTTCTCGTCTAGATGAAATCTAGCACAATTACATAGTTTTCGCTTAAGGCAAACAATGTATCTTCTTCCAGCATCAAAGTAACACACGACGACATAATTTTGTAGCCATCTTATAACATGTACCAGATACATTACAATAACCAATGATACAACCATTCACAAAAATCCAAGATTGATATATATTAATGTATCATCCACATTTTTTCTTGATCAAAACAAGTAATTTACATCTCTTGATTGTTACACTATTTATGTGTACAATATACACAATACTTGTCTGATACATTTATACAAATTTGTGATACACACACTCAATATTCAAAACATATTTGATCCATCTCAATTATATGTATCATATATAATATATTATGTTGATACATTTTTATACAAATCACATCCAGATACAAAATAATGACCACATCATAATCCATAGATACAAAATTACTATACACGCGCGTCGTTTACTACTAATGTATCGTGACTTACATATTCACATCAAAATGATAAAACAAAACATCTTCTTCAACCTTTTGCAACAAAGTCTTAACTTGTCACCTCAATAAATCCTCGTCAGATCCAGGAGTAACCAAGTATTTGGCTTGACTGGTAATCCCTTTTTGGATATTTCTGAAGATGGGGTCTCTAAATTCCCCATAGCAAGACCAACAATGGAGAAATCATTCATTATATCAATCAATGCTGATTGTTTTCTAGTTTTGTTTCTTGATTTCATCAATGTTTTCTTCTCGGATTCTTTAATTTTCTCTTAACAAGAAATGAAATAACTTTTTTCTGAAATCAGACTAAAATTTAATAAACGAATGATGAAAAGGGGGAATAGAAACTTACTAGTTTACAAAGGGATCTTGTTAGCAATGTTAGTAGGTTGTCCAATCATTTTTGCGTAATACATTGAATTCAAATTACTTGACGATTTTGAATTGATGATTTGAAATCCTGAAGCATTTGTCCAATCATCTACAATGACAAATTTGAGATTCAAGATTTTGAATTGATGGAGAAGATGAAAATTTGATTTTTGAATTTTGTGAAGCTGTTACAAATTGGAATGGAATGATATTAATCAGTTTGCGTGATTTGTGGGAAAAGAAAAATAGTTCTGATTTGTGGGAAAAGAAAATTAGTTTTGCATGATTTGTGGGAAAGAAATCAATTTTATGTTAATATTCCATGTTAAGAGCAACCGACAAGTTTATAATGTATCATATATGATATATCTGGATGAAACTTACGTATCCGGATGGCTGATTTTTTAAGGGATTTTTGTAAAATAGAAAAAAGTAGGAATAGAATGTAATTTAGGGTCTTACATTATGAGATTTAGGTATACTTTTTTTTCTATTGAACCTTTGTTAATTTTTGGCTCCTAGTTTTATATTAGTAGAGCTTGTTGAATCTTGGGCATACACCTATATCAGGTGAAATGTCCTTAAGGACAGTTTTTTTTTACATGCCTCAAGCTGTGAAAATTCCTAACATATATTCTTGATGAAGTGTTTTCCATAACAATTTCAACGAATAATTGATTCTCTCACCAAGGGTTTAGTGTAAGTGTCTCTCACGGAGGATTGGATCGTGATAATTTCATTTCTTATATAGGAAATAAAAGATTGTTAGCATCACAACCAATAAGAAAAAGAACAACTGACAGTTAGTTACGATATAACACTCTTTTTACTTTTATTAGACTGTATTTTTACATAGTTTTGTACAGAGCTAAAACAACGGGAAAATTTTCCCAATTCTCTTTATTTTCCTACACACTCGGGCTTCTATTCAAAACACGAATTTAATGGAGTACAAATACTCACAATTGAAATTCAGGTTGTTACGAAGCATAACAACTTTTCTTTTCTTATTGGGGCTTCCTTTAAACTAGTGTTGCATTCAGTTTTTGAGTAAATATCTTAGATAGTCATTCATGTTTGGAAATTTTTCTGTAATATCACTCTTTTGTTTCTTTTAGGACCACAATATCACCCAATTACTATTCCTATTCCTATTTTCCTCAAAATATACGCAACTCTCCTAATAAGATGACATGTCACATTATTATTATTTTTACAAAAAATTCTAACAATACAATAAAAGCTTGTTTAATGTCTCTATAAGCAACTTCTTTTAGGTATTCAATTAAAACATTTACCCCATTCTTGAATTTTATAAAAGGTAATTAAATTTTAAATTAAA
>NC_064290.1:38230218-38337261 GCF_019186545.1 Solanum stenotomum
TACACACTCAAATAAATAAGATAATAACTTTTTATAAGTAATTTTTAAAAATATTGGCAAATAAATAATAAATATTATTTCATTTTAATTTGAAATTTAATTTCCTTTTATAACATTCAAGATTTTAGCTAAATGCTTTATTGAATACCTAAAAGAAGTTGCTTATAGAGACATTAAATAAGTTTTTATTGTAATTCAAAAAGCTTTTTGTTTAAATAAAATAAAATAATGTGAGATGGCATCTCATGAAGAGAAAGGAGTATACTTTGAGGAAATAGGAATAGTTTGGGTGATATATTGTGGTCCTAAAAAAATATAAAAAAATATTATAAAGCAAATTTTCAAACATAAATTACTATCTAAGGAATTTACTCGAATTTGGAAAGTCAAATTTAAGATTATAAATTTTAAAAAACTATTTTAGTTGTTTTATGTGAAATCAAATTATGTGAGTTTAATTAAAATAGGAAATAATTGATATAAGAAGTTGGTTCACATATATTTTGTGGCAGTAGTTCAGCTTTATGTTTACGCTGAACCTAGCTAGAATAGAAGTATATTATAGATAAATATTATTCCACCAAATGCAACCGTCTTTCCTCTAATATTCTGATCCTTACTTTGTTTCTATCTTTATATAAGATATGTTTATTTATTAAATTTTATCCACATATCATGTGAACTTTTAATGTTTGACCAATCGGTGAGGCAAAAGGGTTGGATATGATAGAATAGAATATAAAATACAATCCAATGGTGCTACAAGGCAAACTTTTGTGCCATGGGGTAGGTCAGGGATCAAACTCTTGCTTGGTCTCCAAAGCATAGGACCTTCCAAGAATCAAATCTCTTTATGTTGCTTAACCCAATAAATTACACGATTAATACTGGATTCCCTCTTTTTACTGTATTTAATAGCATTAACAATATTTCATCTGTTCCTATTTACTTATCTATTTTGACTTGTCATATTTATTATGAAAAAATATTATTTTCTTTGTTTTTAATTACTTGTCCACTTTTAAATTGGTACACCTATTAAGAAATTAATTATTGGCATAGTGAGTTTACCATTTTACCCCTATTTATTATGAAGTTGATGAATTAAAAACTTAAGATTTTCAAGAAGTTCTACCTTTTTCAAAGTAATTATTGAGGGTATAATAGGTAAAAATATTTTATCCTTTCTGGATTTGTCAAAAAGGACAAGTAATTAGGGACAACTAAAAAAGGAAAAATGGACAAGTAATTAGGGACAACTAAAAAAGGAAGAATGGACAAGTAATTAGGGACAGAAGGAGTAATAAGTAACATAATGAGTTTACCATTTTACTCCTATTAATTGATAAAATTCCAAAATCAATTACTAATCAAAGAGGTTCTACCTTTTTCAAAAACATTAACTTTCTAAATAAATTAAGGGTAGAATAGGTTTAAAAAATATTTTCTTTGTTTTGATTTGTCGAAAATGACAAGTAAAAAGGGACAAGAAAAAAAGTCAAAATTGGACAAATAAAAAGAACAGAGGGAGTATATCATAATTGACTTGTCATATCATTAAGACTCATTTTTTAATAGATATGATTTCATACCACCATGTTAATATAAATATGATTTCAATAAAAAGTATTATAGGACATGGAATACACATATTATAAAATGATTTGATCACTTATTGAATGCGTTCGAAGATCATACGAATCATATGTGAAGGGGTGGGGGGTTAATGAACAACTCAAAAAGTTCATTCTTATCGACAGAAGATAAAAAAGGATACAAAGACCAAGTAGTTTTGAGTGAGTGGATAATATATGAGATAGATTGAGAAAAAAATGAATTTATGAAATTTAATTTATAAGACTTTAAACCAATTAGAAAATCACAAAAATCAATTTGTTCAGTTTGAACATCAAATGATGATTAATGAAGTTGTATAACGAGTTTCCAAATAAAAATTACGAGGGATATATGAACTTATCTAGCTAGTTCTGAATAATTATTTGAATAATGAGTTCCGGTATTTATATAAAACTAGGAGAAATAAGAAAGTATTGATTAGTTTCCTATCATGCATAATTTTTCTTTCAAAAAAGTATTAAGAAAGAATCATGGTAACCATTTGAGGTAAAAAAAAATTTAGTAATATTATCCATGAATGTAATATTGAACAATATATATAAGTAAAGATAAATTAAACATATGCTATCGATCCATAGGAAAATATTGATTGATTTAGCATCCATCATTAGATGTTAAATTCGTTGAAAAATATGATCAATTGAGTTATGTGGTATTTAGTCATGATTTAATTTAGATTTCTCGAAACCATGCATATACATGGGATTAGCTAAGAAACTTGATAGCCACAAATAAAAGCATAAAGAATAAAAAGAAGATATATATGTGTGCAACTTAACATATAACATATAGTATTTTTGATCGAGCAAACACGGATCACGTACCATTTCAAACTTAGATATATATATATATATATATATATATCAAACACACTAAGCTCTTTCCCTCCAAAAGTTACAAGGGTCTTGAGTCCAAAAAAGAAGTAGACAAGATGAAACTAAGGAAGAAGAAGTATACAATTATTTACATTAGAATATACATATATATATATATATATATATTATACTAATAAGTCTTAATACCCCATTTAGAAGCATATTTGACTAGTTCACTCATCTCTTCTTTGTTGATATATCCATCTCTGTCCATGTCTGCATGATGGAAGGCTCTCCCAACTTTCCATCCACAGAAGCGTAAGCCCATCTCCTTAAAAGCTACTTTTAGCTCTTGCTTGCTTAACTTTCCATCTCCATTCTTGTCATATCTCTTCAGAATTCTCTCCACTTGATCCTTAGTTAGTGCTATGCTTGCATCTTTATTAATTAACCAAGGCATATTTTTCTTCTTGATGACTTAACATTAACTAACCCTCACTTCCTATATATAATACCAACCAAATCTCTGTCCCGACTTATGTGACACATTTTGGATAAATTCTAAATTCAAACAATATATCTTTGACTGTCGTAAATTTTTCATATAATACCTTTTACATACGTAGTTTACAAATATATAAATTTAAATTTAAAAAATTGAAGATTCCATAAGGAAATTTTTGATCAAACTCAAAGTGTTTGACTCTCGAAAAATGAAATGTGTCATATGAATTGAGACTGAGGGAGCACTATACTACATTTGGCCATTTGTATCTTTATATGTGCATGCGATGGGATAGAATTTATGCTCCTTGCAATCAATTTCATATTTTCGAATTCTTTATCCATTTGTTAGGCATGCAGGATGAGTATATATGGAGACGTAGGGTCATCATTATTCTAATTTATCATGAGGTATAAAGAAAAAATATACTCTACTACTTCAATTATTGTCTAAATATCTCATTCCCTTCTACTTGAAGTATCTTTGAACACTTTTTACTTCTCACTGAATTCTTGATAAAAAGATGAAATATTCTGCCAGTTTCAATTCATGTCATACATTTTCGAATAAAATATTTTAAAAGAAAGAAAACACTTTTAAATTTATAATCTATAAAAAATATAAATAAATTGGGACTGGGGAGCACTATACTAGGCCATTTGTAGATTTACATGTGCATGCGATCGGGTAGAATTTATGCTCCTTGCAATCAATTTCATATTTTCGAATTCTTTATCCTTTGAAATATATAATCTTTGTGAAGCTAAAAATTATTTCACTAAGAAAATAAAAATAAATTAAAATACTTCATCCGTTTTATTTTTTTTATTTTTTATTTTGACTCGACACAAAGTTTAAAAAAATAAGAAAATATTTTTGAATATTATGGTCTAAAATTAAATATATGTTGATTGTACTCAAATATTATTTAATCTTGTGATCTTAAATATAATACAAAAAATTAAAATTAAAGAGTTGCTAAAAAAACTCATACTTTAAACAGACTAAAAATAATATATCAAAAGAAATTAAAATGAAAAGAATACTAAACATAAACGATTCGTTTATCTTTAAAATAAACTACAAAGTGAAATGCATCACATAAAGTCATAATAAATTAAGATAAAACGAAAGGTAGCGGAAAGTTAAATCTTATGATTAATTTTGTTGAGAGGTTAATGTATTTCCGTTGAGATTCTCTTATAAGACGGAGTTTGGAAGTTGAAGAAGGCAAGTTTTTGTTAATATGTCTGTTTCAGTATGGACATTTTTAAATTTTTTTTTTTTTAAAAAAAAGATTAGCAGTACTAATATGATAAGACCTGCTTTAGCTTCAGTCTTTAATTTTAAATTCATATATCCTTTAGTTGTAACTTTTATTATTTTGAATGTCGCTAATATTTATGTAAATTTTATAACTATTTTGAGTAAAAAAATTAATTGTTGAAGAAGAAAAATACTTTAATTATGACATTCCAATGGATCGCTTCTACTCCACTTTTCCTTATCGTGAAAGTTGTCTTATTTTTCAAATATTGTATTCTCTTAGAAGCTCTTGTACATGTTCAGACTAGTTCCTAAAAAGGATTCCGTTTATATTTTTTAAAGATATTGTATTTTTATTAAAATTGATAATAGGTCTTCATAGCTAAATAGGGTAATATATTAATATTTTGTTTACTTCTGCAGTTTTTCAATTTAATTGGATGATAAGAATTCTTTTATCTTAGAGTTAGAGTAGGTGCTCGCACAACCCGATGACCTTAGATAGTCATAAAGAAATTCATTGTGACAAAATATATTATTTGTTTTATCCAAAAATTTTATATGTATAGTTGTGCTCACATATTAGCCTCGTAGTGTAGTATTTATGTTCAACTATATTTTTGACTATATTTTCTATTGTATTCTAATTTTATTGATGAAAAATTAATTTATTAATGAAAATAAATTACTGTTGCAAATTTTATTTTATTTTTAACTTACATTCATGCATATTTTTAGAACAATCAAAACAAGGACGACATTACACTCTGTAAGAAATGGGGATGACATTCGGCCCATTAATGGTTTTGGATATGATGAATTTTAGGATGATTATAAGGTAGTCTGTATTTTCAAAACTATAAATTCAGATCAAGTTGAGGCCAGCTTATATAGTTTAAACACGGATTATTGGAAAAGCGTTGATGGTTGCCCGAGTGAGGGGCTATCAAATGTTTCAGGTAAGTTTGTAAACGAAAAACTCTACTGAGCTGCTTCTACTACTGATCTTAATGCATATGAGGGTGGGTACATCATTTCTTTTTGATTTGGGTAATGAGAAATGGGGAAAGGTGGAGAAGGGCAGCTATACCGAAGGAGGTAGGATTATGTCGGTGAGAGTGTTGGGAAGTGATCTTATTGCGTTCTCTGATTATCCGAGAAGTCATGCACACATTTGGGTTATGAAAGAGTATGGGTCTAGAACAAAGATATATAACATGCAGACAATGTTAGTGCTTGATTTGTTCAGCTTGTAATGAGTTTTGACACATGCTAGAATCTACCCTTGGAATCTTAATACTATTATATTGAGATGAGCACATATGAAAAGAGCATTTACTTGCTAGGCATATCTTCTCATATGCTAAAACATTCTATATAGAATTTACTTTGTCTTGTTCCACACTAGTGGCAGAAGATGAATACAAACATTTAATAAGAGCTCAACTGACACTGTATATCACTGAGCTTGAGTTTGTAACCCAAGTGGAAGCAGTAAGATGATTGGGACAAGACAAATCTTTAACCCTTGACACAAATAGTTTTGAAGATTTGGCTTTTCCCGATCATCTTATTGCTCCCACTTGGGTTAGCTCATGTTATTGAGCTCAGTGATATACAATGTCTGTTGAGTTCTTATAAAATATATGTATTCGTCATCTGCCACCGGTGTGGGACAAGACACACACTAAATTCTACATTGAATGTTTTAGCATATGCAATGCACTAAATTCTACATTGAATGTTTTAGCATATGCGATGCACTAAATTCTACATTGAATGTTTTAGCATATGCGATGATGAAGACAAATACATATATTTTATAAAAACTTAACAGACACTGTATATCACTGAGCTCAGTAGCGTGAGCTTGTAATCCAAGTGGAGCAATAAGATGATTGTGACAAATCAAAGCTTCAAGCCTTGACATAAATAGAGTGTTCGTTTTGGATTATGTGATATTGGTATAGTATGAAGTATTGTTATTCCAACACTAATAATACTTTGACATAGCAGTGTGAGTAGATGGGGTAACTCGCCCCCCCTCCATCTTCCACCAATCGACCCCTAATTTTTTTTTGTTTTTCAAAAACAAAAAAAATGTTTTTTCAAAAGGAAAAAATTACCCTCTCCCTCGGGCACCCCTCACCCCCAGGCCCCCCTCCTTCCACCAACCTACCCCTATTTTTTTTTGTTTTCCAAAAAAAATAAAAATCTATTTTTTCAATTAAGTTTGAAAATTAATTGAACTTTTGAAAATTAATATTAAAGTTTTTATTTTTTAGCAGAATTAAGAATTTTGAGTGGAAATGAAAACTAAGTGATCTATTATGGGTCAATATGGATACCCATATTTAACTCATTTTGACCATATTTGTAGAGACTCTTAAAATAGCTTGAAGCCCATATTTAACCAATTAAAATATGAGTGATCCAAGTCATTAAATATGGGCAAAATGGACTCATTTCATTAATATGGGCTGAAATTGTCACCCCTAAGTGCGAGCAACTTGGGTACTAATTGGTTTTGCTGGTTTTCCTTGTTGCTCACATATAAACTGTTATGTGAAATATCACTCAGGTGCTTTGTTAACTGTTATGTACTTTTGATATTTCAGGAGGTGGAAAGCTGATGTTGAAGAGCAATTATTCCATCCTCTGTCAACTGCACGAATCAAGACTATGCTTCCCTATTCTTCATATTTGCTGAACTTAGTATTACCTATGTTGTTGCTGTGATAGAAGTTGAAAAAATCTTCTCCTTCCCTTGAATATCAATTGTATGTGTAGTATCTTGAGACTGTCGTGACGAACGGTTGAACAATATTCTCCTTCCTTTGAATATCTGTTGTATGTTGTATCTTGAGATTATTACGATAAATTTCTTTTATATATATGACAATGGTAGTGTTTGATTTGTTTAGCTTGTAATGAATTTCCAGTGTACATTATTAAAAGGGATAAGTTTTTGATGTCCTGTTTTTTAGGACAAATGGACAAGGATCTTATCTCTTGTACCAATATGAACACTCAGTTCCATTACCAATCAGTACTATTCGTTCAAAAATCTAAAATTCCACTCATGATTGGGGTAATAAGAGCTACCTGATAGTAAACCAAACAAAAGAGTTTTGCAGTACAGTTTATAACACTCTACATTCAATTATATCTTTTTTTTTATCAGGCATCAAGATTGATTGTGGCCCGTGGCGTTATTCTATTGAATATCTATTGTATGATGTATGCTGTATCTTGAGACAAAAGGTTGAACTAGCTTCTCCTATGCGTAAATTTCTTCATACCAATGACATTGTTAGTGCTGGTAATGAATTTCCAATGATACATGCTTTAAAGGGAAGAAACTTGAAAAATGGTTATTCTTGTGCTTTGTTTGAGAGTTTTTTTCTTAGCTGACAAAATTCCTATATATAAGGTTCTAGTTTTCGAGCTGTTAGTCCTCTTTTTACAATAACAGAAAAAGTTAGAAAATTAATGTATTTATTCAACTAATTTGGAGATGAGCATATATGGAAAAAGCATTTGCTTGCTAGGCATATCATTGCATATGGTAAAACCTTAGTGCGTCTTGTCCCACACTGGTGCCAGAAGATGTATACATATATTTTATAAGAATTCAATAGACACTGTATATCGTTGAGCTCAGTAGCGTGAGCTTGTAACCCAAGTGGGAGCAATAAGATGATCGGGACAAAACAAATCTTCAGCCCTTGACACAAATAGTGCGTTGGTTTGGGTTTATAATAATAAGAGGTTCTTGTTAATAATATGAAGTATTATTATTCCGACACTAATAAATGTTGCCAATCTGTGTTTAAAACAGTAGCACTGATTACCAGAAACTTTGCAGAAACACAAAGTTACCAAAGTTTCCAATGAACCAGTGATGAAACAGAATAAAAGAAATTAATTCACAATAAACTAAAATCTGTAAAACAAACCAGAATCTGGAAAAACAAAACGGAAAAAGATCAAGCCTACTGAATGCACAGTGTTCCTGAAAGTTGCAACCTTTCAGAACAGTCATTTCCAACGGCGGGAAATTCAAATAAAATGGGTCGCGCGCGGATCCTTGTCGGGGTCGTTCAAACTTTGTCCAAAAATAATCTCTCGATCGATCATTTTCCAAAGCTGGAGCCGAGCCGAGCGATGATGGCGCGAGGGGGTCCCTTTTTCCAACCCTTTTAACAATTAATAGAAGTGTTTCTCTATTTAAACTCTTCTATTTTTCTTTCCACCATCTATGAGGGAGAAATGCCTTTTTACTAAAGCATAAGAGGACTTTTCAAGTTCCTCTCTTTTCATCTTCCCTCCATTTTCCATTAACTCTTGCTATATACCCAACATTAAATAAATAATAATAGTACTTTCACATGGCAGTAAGCAGTGGGAGTTGATGGGGCAACTCGCCCCTCATCGGCTGGGTTAACAGAGCAGCGCTCTCATTGTCTCACATTACATGACATCTAGTTTGATGCTGTCAAAGACCAGTTCACGCACACTCCTGAGTCAACACTAGAAATGTCAGGTTGTTACCGGTTTGGACCATCATCTTTTTATTTGACCAAAAATTAGACTTCGAAATCCATTCCAATCATACAGGTTTCTCATGAACCGAAACAGTTTTGGGTGAGAGTCGACTCCTACATACTTGAAAGGTAGTTCCCCACAGTAAGTTCAATATTTCCTTAAGTTAGCCTTTAATCCCGAAGCCATATATAAATGTTAAAACAGATTTGTATGTAATATCTTGAAATTGTCGTGACAAAAGGTTGAACATGCTTCTCCTACGCGTAAAATCCCTTCATATAAATGTATGACAATGTTAGTGCTTGATTTGTTCAGCTTGTAATGAGTTTCGAGCTTAAAAGGGAAGAGACTTGAAAAGGGATCATTCAGTAGTATACTTGTTGGTAAAATTCTGGCATTAGTTTAGTGTCATTAGATCTAATGTCGCTAAAGACTTTAGGGACATATACAAAGATTGTTATTACCGCTAAAAATACATCTTTGGTGGAAATTAAGCTATCGCCGTTAATTAATTTCCATTAAAGATCATTTTTGTTGTAGTGTTTATGCCATTTCCGTTTGAGAAAAGGCTCATCGATGTCATTATTTGATAGCAAAGATAACACACATCGTTGTTGTTCGATCTGTTGGGGGCGATGAAACCAATATAATATCGTTAATCCCCTAGCCTGCTTTTCGAATGAAACAATTATGAAATATTCGGGCTGGGTCTTGGGTCCATGTGTTGACCCCAGTTACCTACATGGTAATGGATTTTGATACCTTTTGAACAACTGTTATGTTACTTCCTTACTTAATGGCTCTGTTGTGATTGAGGAATACAACTTAGATTATAGCACCCACAAAAATGTTTCAAATGAACCATCTGAAATGGCTCATCCATGTCATCTGTTAATAGTTGGGATTATTTATGCTATCGCGTTGATCGAAAGTGCAATATTCGTGCTACCTTTCACTAACCGCTCAAATGAACGATTTTAAATTACCAGAAAATATAAAAAAGATACCAGATTAGACATGTGGCCTTCAATTAAATGCTCGACGACAGTCACCAAAATTAAAAACTAATCCCACATTTATTTGTCAAGATTTTAAGTCTACTAAATCTCTTGTCCCACATCAGTTGCAAAATATGATTACATCCTTTTTATAAGAACTCAACCAGACACTACATGTCGTTGAGCTTTAGTAGCGTGAGCTTGTAACCCAAGTGGGAGCAATAAGATGATTGGGACAAATCAAAGCTTCATCCCTTGACATAAATAGAGCGCTCGCATAATCACAAATCATCACTAGATATGTCAAGTTGTTATTAGTCTAGACCATCTTTTTTTTATTTGTCAATTGTTCAGTTCAATCGGTTATTTTATAAAATTTGTACCAAGATCAATTTTCGGGTATTTTTATTTTGTATAACCAAAGAATTACACTTCCAAAACCATTCCATTCGTATAGGTTTCTCTTGGATATTGGTACAGTTTGGTTAATTTAAGATATTTAAAAAAAAACATTATCTAAGAACACTAGTAGAAGTCGGAACGCTATAAAAGTAGGGTTCTTTTAACTGTAAACAGAACATAAATCCATCGTACTATGCAACTGTCATTGTATTTGTATACTCATTGATATTCATAAGAAAAGGATGTTCTTCTATTTCCATATTTGTTTGTGTCCACTTTATTTAGGCTAAAAAGGTATGGAAATCTTGGGCAAAGGATAAGGTTTTTTATGTCAATTGTATAGGGTATTCATCTTTACAATGGAACCTTTTTGATTTCATATACACTCAAACATCTCTTAACGTCATCGTTTGATTAAATACATTTGACTGCTATAGAGAAATGTTAGTATAGCGAACATAATATAACATAACATGCAACAATTTATCTTCGTCACGAGCTGATTTTTTTCCCGACCAATTCAAATCTTCTTTATACCGTCATAAATTTTAGATATGAGCTCCTCTAGATGTTTTGATTACATATTATCCACTAGAAACAATTCATGTTTGTGGCAGGTCGAATTTCAAATTTGAGCTTCGAAGCTCTTTAATGACGGATTTTAATGGATATTCAACTCAAATCTCTGCTAAACAATCCTGAAATTTTCATGTTAACTCCTCTCGATGTTGTGATTATATATTATCCACTCGAAACATTTCACGTTTGCGATAGATTGAATTTTAAATTTGAGTTGCAAAACTCTTTAATGGCGGATTTTAATGGACACACAACTCAAATCTCGTCCAAACTTGTCCTGAAACTTCGATATGAGCTCCTCTCGATACTTCCAATTCATTTGATTTATTACTTAGTCAAAAAAATTTACGACATTTGCGGCAAGTCAAATTTTAACATTTCAGCTTTCTAGTATTTCTAAGTGAAGCAACAACAAGGTCAAGATTTAAGTATAGACATAGACCTGATTAGTTAATGACCAAATAGATAATGTCACGCCCCGAGCCTACACCCTTGGCATGACCGGCACTTGAGAACCATTGTTGGCCCCAAGTGAACCCTTGGCCTGACTCAATACTCTCAGCGGAAGACTAACTCAACATTTAAAAGAACTCAAAAGATAAACTCATGTAATAAACTCAGAATGTTTTAAAGGAAAATTTCACTGGCCAAAGAGGCAGCTCAAGTCTTTAACATAACAACTAAAATGAACAAGACTCATGAACGAACGTCTATCTATCTATGAAGCCTCTAATACTATGAGGGATGTCAAGACAAGACCCCCAATCATCCTAACAAAACTGAAATGATAAAACATAATAAAGGGATCCTCCAAAAGCAAGGAGGCTCACCAAATAACTCTAAAACTCAACTGGATGAATGAAGCGCTGGATGCTGATCCTGGTTACTTGTATCTGCATCATAAAAGATGTAGGCCAAATGGCGTCAGTACATGGAATTTACAAGCATGCGAGATGAAATCTAAAACAAGACATAAGCTTGAACTGAAACTAAAGAAACACTTACCTTATCTCAACTCAACTAAACCTCATTTCAATATAAAGCAATAGAAATAATGCAGTATAAAGAAAAGCTTTAAAACAGTAGATAACAACTCAATGTATTATAAAATATAATATAAACTTTGTTTTTATGCAAAAATACAAAGTAAACTATGTTTGGGAGATTCTCTAACCGACAACCATCAATATGAGCTATGTGATGATACAACGTCTAGCCCACGTTGCCAGAAATGTCCTATGTTTTAAAGAAAAAATTTCCTCTTCCTCAACTTTGAGATTATTACTCAAAAGGTTACTCTAAAAAGAGATAATACTGAAAATTGTTCATGAAATCTTTGGAAATCGGTGTTTCCTCTCATCTTAAATGTAAAAACAATTGCTCTTGGGAATACTTAGCTCCCATATATCATTTTAAAGAAAATGAACTCAGTTCTACTAGTCCTCAACTTAGTGCTCAAGTCATTTAAAACAAGATTAAAAGATTTGTAAAAGACTTCTTAAAATGACTCGAGGAGCTCTAAAGACCTGACCCTTAACTTTCTAGATGTTTAGAAGTAGTTTAGAGTAGTTAGAATCGCTAGGGAGTGAAGGAACCCTACGAAAGAACTCAGACAGCTTAAACAACGGAGAATGGGTGGAGGCAGGTGACCCTGGCGCACTAAGTGGCGTAGGGCACCAACCCTCAAACTTCAGAGAAGTGTTTATGGTGCACTGCTGGGGCGGCGCGCCAACCCCAACCTAGAAAATCCCGACGACTTTTCTTTCTCGTTTTCTGACCACAACTCGCCTAGAATCGAATGGTTTCTTCCCCAATCACTTATAATCAAATACTCAACATATGTACACGATAATCTATTCAAAACCACCCTCAAATCACTAGCTTTTATCTCAAGAATTCATCAAAATCCCAACAATCAAGATTACTAAAGAAAATTCTAAGAAAACTCAACCAGAACTCAAATCCTTCAATCTTTTGAACGAAATTGCATGAAACTAATATGATTGACGTGTGGGTAAACGAACCCAATAATATGAGAACTCACATACCTCTTAGTGATCAAACCCTTGGCGAAATCTGCAACACAATTCAAGAATCTTGACGAACGCCTTGAACTTTTCTCCTTTTCTCCTCTTATTGAACTCCTCTCAAAGCCCTAAGCATAAATTGGATTTGTGAAAATTGAACCAAATCAGTTTAGACCCCTAAATATTACCAAATTTGGTTTTAATCTGATTAGGTAAGGAAAAGACCAAAATACCCCTCATGTTTTCGGATAACTTTTCTTAAATGGACAGCCTGGCTTCAAACAAGTATATGTCCCTCATACGAGCTCAAAAATTAGCAAACTCAGGGGCGTTGGAAAGAGGATACCAAGACCTTTCATTTGATATCTTATGGGCCACCTAACTCATTATGTACTGAAAGTTATGGTCGTTTTAAGTTGATTCAAAACTCATAATTTATGCATAACTTGCAAACTTTCAGAATTTTGCTATTTCCAATTTAGTTCTTTCTATTTTCAGCTCTTTCAAATACAGAGGTGTTACAGATAATTAGCTTAGCCAAAACTTGGGCTATTTTTTGGGTTAGAAACAAAAACATAATTAATGTTATTTTTCCTAATTAAAAAAAAAGAAAAAAAACTAGAATTCAGGGCCCAAAATATTATTGTCCCCCCTTTTTAGGTCTTCATTTGTGGAAAAATAGTTTCCTCCACAGCAGAACTACAAAATGGATTTTGAAAAAGATGAAGTCTTCAAAGGCAAAATCATTGTCCATTCAATCTGTACTCTGCCACCAGAATTCGTCACTGAAATCCTGTTAAGGCTTCTAGTGAAATCCCTTTGGAAATTCAGGTGTGTATCGAGATCTTGGCTTTCTTTAATATCGAGCCTTGAATTTATCAAGAATCATCTTAAGAAATATCAAATCTTAGAAAATAACAAAGATTACACACAACATAACCTTGTGTTGAAGGCACCCCCCTATTAAGGGATATCAATACTTTCTTAAGAACTACTTTGTTAGTTGATTACTTAATGACTCTGTGATTGAGCATTGTAACTTGGATTATCCAATGAATGACGTGGGAACACATGTTTGGGTTGTCGGTTCAATTAATGGATTGTTTTGTCTTGCAATTGAGGAAGCTGGAATGTTTATGTGGAATCCGTCAATTAGGAAGTTTAAGCAGTTTCCTAATTGTAGACTTCATACTAGTCACATATATGGTTTTGGATATGACGAATTTCGTGATGATTATAAGGTAGTGTCTATTAATAAATCTGAGAGTCCACTTCAAGGTGAGGTTAACTTATATAGTCTAAAAGCTGATTCTTGGAAAAGTGTTGATGATTGCCCGAGTGAGGGGATATTAAATGTTTTTGGTAAGTTTTTGAACGGGAAGCTATATTGGCCCGCTACTGTTGTTGGACTAGATACATCGGTTGATTGGTCCGTAGTTTCTTTTGATTTGGCTGATGAAAAGTGGGGAAAGGTGGAGAAGCCTTGCTCTCAAGAAGGAGGAAGTTTTTTGTCGGTATGAGTGTTGGGAAATGAGTTTTTTGTGTTTTATTTTAGGGAAAGTCATGCAGATGTGTGGGTTATGAAAGAGTTTGGGTCGTTGAAAAAAAATTTACCATCAAATATCCTGCTGATTTTGACAAACGCTTCTTTACTTCTGTTATTCCTTATGTTATTTCTACGACACTATGTATGTCAAACAAAGGTGAAATATTGATTCTGTCTAAATTAAATTACCTGATATACAATCAGGAGGATGAATCGGTCAGATATACAAAGGTTGCTAAGTTTCATCGCAGTATTGCGTCAAACATCTACATTGAAAGCCTAGTTTGTCTCTTTTTACAAAACAAATGAAGCACGAGTGAAGGCTGCAAAAGCTTAGAGGGATGACAGTGTTGTTGGTAATGACTTGTAAGAGTCCCGCCTTATATATTTTTATGTTTCTTTATCATTATAAAAAAAACTTTGCATATGCTATGCACACCTTTACATCTCATCTACTTGGAGATCTTATTTGTCTTTTTCCTTTTTGCATATTTCCGTGAGACAACTATTTGGGTGTAATGTTTGGTATCTTCAACACTCAAAAGTAAATGCCATAGACATTTTAGCTCTTTTTGAGCATTGTTTTAAGGGGATGTTATGCCTCTAGATAGAATTAGAATATAGAGCGCGAGGGACATGGAAATCATGACGTGTAATAAACACGCCAATAACACTAAGCATATGATTGTTTTGTTTGATACAAGACCTTCATTAATAATCCTTTTTAAATTAAAACTTAATTAATAAGGAAACAAGAACATTAATGTTAATAGAGTAAGGTCTAATAAAAAAATAATTGTCCAAACCAATAACAGCCTGAAATCTCTAGTGGTGACTTGAGATTGTGCGCGAACTGGTCTTTAACAACATCAATCTAGCCGCTTATTAATGTAAACCCAAACCAACACATTATTTGTGTCAAGGGCTGAAGATGTGGCTTTTCCCAACTATGTTATTGCTCTCACTTGGGTTACAAGCTCATGCTACTGAGCTTAGGGATATACAATGTATGTTGAGTTCTTATTAAATGTTTGTATTCGTCTTCTGCCATCGATGTGGGACAAGACACACTAAATCCTACATCATATGTTTTAGCATATGCAATTTTGACTTGCTAGGCATATCAACGCACATACTAAAACATTCAATGTAGAATTTAGTGTGTTTTGTCCCACACCAGTGGCAGAAGACGAATACAAACATTTAATAAGAACTCAACAAACACTGTATATGCTGAGCTCAATAGCGTGAGCTTGTCACCCAAGTGGGAGCAATAAGACGATTGGGACAAATCAAAGCTTCAAGCCTTAACGTAAATAGAGGGTTCATTTGGGATTATGTGATACTGGTATAGTATGAAGTATTGTTATTCCAAACTAATAATACTTTGACAGTGCAGTGTGAGTAGATGGGGTAACTCGCCCATCATTGGCTGGCTTAACAGAGCAGCTTTCTCGCATAATCACAAATCATCGCTAGATATGTCAAGCTGTTATTAGTCTGGACCATCACCTTTTTATTTGTCAATAGTTCAGTTTAATAGGTTATTTTATAAAATTTGTACCAATATCAAATTTTGGTTATTTTATTTTGTATTGGCACCCATGTTCATACTTGGATCCGTACGTCCGAATCTTAAAATTTACATTAGGAAGGATCCAACTTCTAGACCTTCATCCTTATCGAACACTTGCACCCCAGTGTGAGCAACTTGGGTACTATTTGGTTTTGCTGGTTTTCCTTGTTGCTCACATATAAACTGTTTTTACTAGTCATCATGTGAAATATCACTCAAGTACTTTGTTAACTGTTATGTACTTTTGATATTTCAGGAGGTGGAAAGTTGATGTTGAAGAGCTATTATTCCATCCTCTGCCGATCTGCACGAATCAAGACGATGCTTCCCTATTCTTCATGTTTGCTACCTATGTTGTCACTACGATAAAAGTTGAAAAAAGCTTCTCCTTCCCTTGAATATCTATTATATGTAGTATCTTGAGATTGTTGTAACAAAGGGTTGAATAAGTTTATCCTTCCTTTGAATATCTGTTGTATGCTGTATCTTGAGATTATCGCGATAAATTTCTTTTATATAAGTGAGTAATTGCCAGCTTAGTACATCTCTGATGGAATTTGAAGCTCTTTTCTTGCTTAAGTCCATTTAGAGATGTACAGTTTGGTAAAATTTTGATATTTCTTAAAAAACATTAAATAAGAGTCGTCACTTCTGGATGTTAGAACGTGATAAGGCTATAAGTCATATTGGAGTTTGGTGAAACTCTATAAACATTATAACTACTATTAGAATTTTCAAAAATATTCGAATCATATTGGTACTATTCGGTTAATCATTGATCTTTATTTAAAAATGTAATGAAAGAGTCCTCACTAGTAGAAGTTAAAACGCGATAATTAAGATGAGTACTCACATTGGACTTTGGCGAGACTTTCTAGACATTTTTTGTATCACATGCTAAAAGTTATTATTATCTTGTTGGTGTCATGATTTGTTATTCAAAATAGATACCGTCAGGCTCCACTTTCCATTTGCATTGGGTAGTATATTCTGGAACAAAATCAATTGCTTCGTTAATACAATAGATTGGATTGAATTGTTAAATACATCGAATACACTTTCTTTATCATCCCACCAAAAGTGACAAAAGAATGAAGTGTTACCCCCACACTTTAAATTGCCAATCCAAATACTTTCACACTTCAGGGAAATGATATTCAAGATCGTCGTCTCCAGATGCACAATGAACTTCTAGTTGAGTAGAAGGTTCAGGAGTACAAAGAAGATTGTATATTCACACCTTGTGCTTCTCTCCATAGAACGGCCTACGTGGCTCCCTCACAAAATTAGGAAAGACATTTATCTTTTCCCACTTCTGATTGCGATTTGTTTCCTTCACATTCTCTGTTTACTCTACTATTTTGCCCTTTGCTTCCTTTGTTTACTGCGCCATTTGCTTGTTTGGTATAAGCATCCAAAGATAAACTCTATCTTTTTCTAACCCTTTACAATCCCTTTAATTTCTCATATACGTATCTAAATAAAATATTGTAATTACTTGGACCAATATCCAGAAATGGATGTCAACAAAGTTTCATTGGTGTACAAAATCAAAAAGGTAAACGGATATTATCGCACAATCTTTAATCATTAACCACAAATAATTGTACGTGGTGACTTGAATATACATAATTGCGCAAAGCGCATGTAACTCACCTAATTTATAAAATATAAAGAATCATCTTAGTGTATCTGCTGATAGAAAAGATTACACACACCACATTCCCAACTCATGAGGTATTTACATGCTAATAGATATCGATCCGTTTTCACAAAATGTTCTATTACTTCCTTACTTAGTGACTCTGTTGTGACTAAGGAATATAACTTGGATTATAACCCCCGCAAAAATGTTTTTGTTGTGGATTAAGTTATCAGATTGATTTTTTTTGCCCTTGGGTTCACTGACATGTTTATATGGAATCTGTCAATTAGGAAGATTGTAATGTGGCCTTTTGTTTGATTGAGCAAAGTTATTTTATCTTTCTTTTGTGAAAGATTTGGAAGCCACAAATGTGGAAATTTGGCATCCATATTTTTCAAAGATTTGGCAACTATATTTGTCAAAGATTTGGAAGCCACCATATTTGATATATTCACATTGAGATGTTTAGTATTTTGTATCTTCCAAAGACATCATCCATGACATCAACAAGCCTATTTTTTCCTCTATAAATAGGGAACTTAGACATTAGTTGAAACACACCTTCAAGCATATGAAAATATTTCATTGTTTTCTTTCTTTGTCTTTCCATTAAGAGTAATTTTGTAAGAGAGTTTGTGTTTGGAAACACTTGTGTGAACCCTTTCTTTGGAGAGATCTTGTGAGGTTATTTTCTTTGGGTATTTGGGATTAATTAGAGCATTTACTCTAATTTTATACTCTCTTTTGTACTCGTGTTGATATAGTGAAATTGCTCCTCTCCGCTTGTGGATTAGTCATACCGATCAAACCACGTTAAATTTTTGTGTCTTCTTTAATTGCTTTACTTTCGTTATTATCAACTTACTATTGTCTTTGTTATTGTCATTATAACATTGTTTGGCTAAATTCTGCACTACCCTAGTTCACGATCCTAACAAATTGGTATCAGAGCCAAATCCAATCGGTTAATTTCAGTAGCCAAAAAAAATGACAGTAACAAAGACTTATGTTGAAAAATTTGACCGAAGTGCAAACTTCGGGATGTGACAATTAAAGATGGAGGCTATACTAATTCAAGATGGCCTAGATATGGCACTAGAAGGAAGGAGAATAAGCCAGAAAATATGATGGACCTGGAGTTTGCCGTCATAGACAAAAAAGCAAAATCAGGTATCATTTTAAATCTCTCAAATGAGGTTTTATGTGAAGTATCTGCAGAATCCACAGCCAAAGGCATGTGGGAAAAAACTAAAAACCTTGTATATAAAGAGGACAGTGGAAAACATACTATACCTAAAGCAAAAGCTTTACACATTTCGTATGGTTGAAGGTAC
The DNA here is from genome assembly GCF_019186545.1 of Solanum stenotomum. Classification (NCBI taxonomy): domain Eukaryota; kingdom Viridiplantae; phylum Streptophyta; class Magnoliopsida; order Solanales; family Solanaceae; genus Solanum; species Solanum stenotomum. The sequence goes on from NC_064290.1 coordinate 38,249,098, forward strand.
TTCTATACTCTCACATCTTGATGCATTTGATTCTATTCTTATGGATTTGAGTAATATTGATGCTAAAGTTAATGATGAGGATCAAACCGTCTTATTACTTATTTCCTTACCCCAATCATTTAAGCATATTAGAGATACTATACTTTATGGAAAGGATAATATCTCTTACAGGGAAATCAATTCTATCCTAAAATCAAAAGAACAGATAGATAGAGATATTACTGGAGAAAGTAGTGTAACCCATGGGAAAGGTTATTTGTAAGAGGTAGATCTAATAAGAAAGAATCAAGTAGTGAGAGGTCTAAATCAAGGTCAAAGTCCAGATATAGAAATGTGGTGTGCAAATATTGTCATAAGAAAGGTCATATTATTTCTGAATGCTATAAGTTTAAAAACAAAGAAAAGCATAAGGAAAACAAACATGAACATCAAAATACTGATCCCGCTGAAGTAAGTATAACTAATGATGAGTCTGATGGAACAATATTTTTAGCTACTAGTAATAGTTTTAAATCTAACGATGAGTGGATTTTGGATTCGGGTTGTTCTTATCATATGTGTCAGAATAAGGATTTATTTGCCACATACGAACCTATTGGAAGTGGAGTTGTCTTGATGGGCAACAATGCTCCTTGCAAAGTTTTTGGTAAAGGTACAATTAAACTCAAAATGTACGATGGTGTGGTAAGAACTCTCACCGATGTTAGATATGTTCCTGACTTAAAGAAAAATCTCATCTCTTTGGGCACTCTAGAATCTCTTGGGTGCAAATACACAGGTGAATGTGGAATTATGAAATTATCTCTAGGTGCTCTGGTGATCATGAAAGCACGTAGATCTGGTACGTTGTACACTTTGTTGGGATCCATCGTTACAGGTGCTGCTGCAGTTTCTACCCAATTTGATTCCGACATCACCAAATTGTGGCATATGCGATTGGGGCATATGAGTAAGAAAAGTCTTTCCATCCTCAGCAAAAGAGGTCTTCTTTGTGGAAAAAGTACCGGGAACATGGAGTTCTGCGAACACTGTGTGTTCGGAAAGCAGAAAAGAGTCAACTTCAAATCTCCAGCAATTCACCAACAAAAGGTACTTTGGACTATATTCATTCCGATCCTTGGGGTCCTTCTCGTACCTCGTCAAAAGGTGGTGCCAGGTATATGTTAACTTTCATTGATGATTATTCAAGAAAGGTTTGGGTTTATTTCCTGAAAAATAAAAGTAATGTTTTCTTAACTTTCAAACAATGGAAAGTTTTGATTGAGAAGCAAACAAGAAAACATGTCAAGCGGCTCAGAATGGATAATGGCTTAGAATTTTGTAATGATGAGTTCAATGAATTTTGCAAAAATTAAGGAATTATTTGACATCACACTGTGAGGATGACCCCTCAACAAAACGGTGTTGCAGAAAGGATAAATAGAACTCTTTTGGAAAGAGCTTGTTGCATGATTTCAAATGTTGGGTTGACAAATTCTTTTTGGGTAGAGGCTATGTCTACAACTTGTTACATTGTCAACCGTGCTCCTTCTGCACCTTTGAACTTTAAGACTTCGGAGGAAATGTGGTCAGGTACTAATGCTAATTATTCTGATTTAAAAATCTTTGGTTGTCCTGCATACATGCATGTGAATGATGGTAAATTAGAACCAAGGGTAAAAAGGTGCATTTTCCTTGGATACGCATCTGGGGTGAAAGGATACATATTGTGGTATCTTGGTCCCAAGTCACCAAAATTCATAATTCGCAGAGATGTAACCTTTGATGAATCCTCTATGTTACACCCAAGAAAAGAGTCTTGTAGTTCTAGTAATACAAATAAGGAGCAGGGTATACATGAGTAAGTGGAGGTTGAACTTGGCATTCCTTCAAAGCCAAACTCATCAACCCTGGAGCAAAATACAGTTGAAACTCTTGAAGTTGAAGCTCCAGAAGTTATGACTTCTAAAGTACCAAATGAGTATTCTATAGACACACACAAACTAATGAGACAAATTCAAAAACCTGAAAGGTATGGAGATTATATTGCATTTGCCTTTTCAGTTGCACAGAAACTGAAGAAATTGGAGAACCATCCAATTATTCAAAAGCAGTTTCTAATGTTGATTCGGCCAAGTGGCTGGTAGCAATGAATGAAGAAATTGAATCTCTCCACAAGAATGGTACTTGGTGTCTTGTGAAGCCGCCGTCAGGTAAAAGAATTGTTGGTTGCAAATGGGTCTTCAAGAAAAGAGATGGAATTCCAGGGGTTGAAGATTCGAGGTATAAAGCACGATTAGTTTCAAAGGGCTATAGTCTGATACAAGGAGTTGATTTTAATGATATTTTCTCACCTGTAGTTAAACATAGATCTATTCGTGTCTTGCTTGCCTTAGTTTCCATGTATAATTTGGAATTAGAACAGCTTGATGTTAAGACAACTTTCTTACATGGCGAACTTGAGGAACAAATATACATGCATCAACTTGAAGGATTTGAAATTGAAGGAAAAGAAGATCATTTTGCTTGTTGAAAAAATCCTTGTACGGATTAAAACAATCTCCAAGACAATGGTACAAGAGGTTTGATTCCTTTATGTTGGGTAATGGTTATTCGAGGAGCATGTATGATAGTTGTGTTTACTTTCGGAAGTTAAATGATGGTTCATTTGTTTACTTATTGTTATATGTTGATGGCATGCTCATTGCTGCTAAGGATTTGACAGAAATTCACATTTTGAAAAGTAAGCTGAAAAGTGAATTTGAAATGAAGGATTTAGGAGCAGCTAAGAAAATCCTTGTCATGGAGATCAAAAGAGATCGAGGAACCAAAAGGTTATTCCTGACCCAGAAGAAGTACTTGGAGAAGGTCTTGGAGAGGTTTGGCATGAAAGATGCTAAACTAGTGAGTACTCCTCTTGCTGCTCATTTTAAGTTATCAGTTACTCAATCACCGCAGACATAGAAAGAAGAGAGGTATATGGCACATGTACCATATTCCAGTATTGTTGGCAGTATTATGTATGCAATGGTGTGTACACGTCTAGACATTTCACAAGCATTAAGTGTGGTAAGCCGATATATGGCTTGCCCTAGTAAAGCACATTGGCAAGTTGTGAAATGGATCCTCAGATACTTGCGAGGTACGTCAAACACATGTTTGGAGTTTGGGAGAAATCCTAACACTTTGGTTGGTTTTGTAGACTCTGATTATGCAGGTGATCTTGACAAAAGAAGATCACTAACATACTATGTTTTTTGCATTGGTGGTTGTGCTATCAGCTGGAAAGCTACATTATAATATGTAGTAGCTTTATCTACTACCGAAGCAGAATATATGGCAGTGACCGAGGCGATCAAAGAAGTCTTATGGTTTAAGGGTTTATTTGCTAAACTCAGCTTACACCAAGGTGGTATTATCATTTTCTGTGATAGTCAAAGTGCCATTCACTTGACTAAAGATCAGATGTATCATGAGAGGACAAAGCATCACTTCATTCAGGAAACCATTGCCGAAGGAAAGGTCTCTGTTAAGAAGATTAGAACAAGAGACAACCTTGCCGACATGTTCACGAAGTCTCTTCCGGTCAGCAAGTTCAAGTTTTGTTTGAACTTGATTGACATTTATGAAGAATAATTTAGCCCATATGGGCTTCTGCGGAGAGAATGGAGCAAATTTACTATTTTCACCAAACTCAGGCGAAGGTGAAGATTTGTAATGTGGCTTTTTGTTTTATTGAACAAAGTTATTTTATCTTTCTTTTGTGAAAGATTTGGAAGCCACAAATGTGAAAATTTGGCATCCATATTTTTCAAAGATTTGACAACTATATTTGTCAAAGATTTGGAAGCCACCATATTTAATATATTCACATTGAGATGTTTAGTATTTTGTATCTTCCAAAGACATCATCCATGACATCAACAAACCTATTTTTTCCTCTATAAATAGGGAGCTTAGACATTAGTTGAAACACACCTTGAAGCATATGAAAATATTTCATTGTTTTCTTTCTTTGTCTTTCCATTAAGAGTAATTTTGTAAGAGAGTTTGTGTTGGGAAACACTCGTGTGAACCCTTTCTTTGGAGTGATCTTGTGAGGTTATTCTCTTTGGGTATTTGAGATTAATTAGAGTATTTACTCTAATTTTATGCTATCTTTTGTACTCTTGTTGATATAGTGAAATTGCTCCTCTCCACTTGTGGATTAAGTCACACCGACCGAACTACGTTAAATTTGTGTCTTCTTTAATTGCTTTACTTTCGTTATTATCAACTTATTATTGTCTTTGTTATTGTCATTATACTATTGTTTGGCTAAATTCCGCACTACCCGAGTTCACGATCCTAACAAAGATAAAGAAAATTTCTAATCCTACACCTACATCAACGAGGCCTGCGTATCGGCCCATTGATGATTTTGGATATGATGAATTTCAGGATGATTATAAGGTAGTCTGTATTTTCGAAACTATAAATTCAGATCAAGTTAAGGACAACTTATAGAGTTTAAACACGGATTCTTAGAAAATCGTTGATTGTTGCCCGAGTGAGGGGCTATCAAATGTTTCAGGTAAGTTTGTGAACGGGAAACTCTATTGGGCTACTACTACTGCTGGTCTTAATCCATATGAGAGTGGGTACATCATTTCTGTTGATTTGTCTAATGAGAAATGGGGAAAGGTAGAGAAGGCCAGCTATACAGAAGGAGGTATGATTCCGTCGGTAGGAGTGTTGGGAAGTGATCTTATTGCGTTCTTTGATTATTCGGGAACTCATGCAGATATTTGGGTTATGAAAGAGTATGGGTCTTGGACAAATATATATACCATAAAATATCCTGCTTATGTTGAGGACGGTTTGTTTACTACTATTTATTCTCCAACAGTATGCATATCAAACAAAGGTGAAATATTAATTGTGGCTAGACCAACTTTCATGATATACAACCCAGAGGATGAATCGATCAGGTATGTATCGGTTCCTAAGTTACATACCAATATTGCATCAAACATCTAAATTGAAAGCCTAGTTTGTCCCATTTTACAAGATGACTCAAGCACACATCAAGACTAAAGACTGAAGGAGCTTAGACAGGTGACAATGCCGTAGCTAATGACTTTTAAGTAAGAATACCGTCTTATACATTTTTATTAACTTATATATTATTTGTTTTTGCTGCTTTTCCTTGTTGCTCGCACATAAACTGTTTTTACTTGTCATGTGAAATATCAAGAAGGTGCTTTGTTAACTGTGATGTACTTTTGCGATTTCAGGAGTTGAAAAGCTGATGTTAAAGAACAATTAATCCATCCTCTGCTTACTGCATGAATCAAGATGATGCTTCGCTATTCTCCATGTTCGCTGAATGTAGTATTACCTATGTTGTTACTGTGATAAAATTTGAAAAATACTTCTCCTTCCCTTGAACATTTGTTATATGTAGTATCTTGAGATTGTTGTAACAAAGGGTTGAACAAGTTTTTCCTTCTTTTGAATATCTGTTGTATGATGTATCTTGGGGTTATCGTGATAAATTTCGTTTATATATATGACAATGTTAGTGCTTGATTTGTTTAGCTTGTAATGAATTTCCGGTGTACATGCTTAAAAGGGATAAGTTTATTATGTCCTGTTTTTTAGGACAAATGGACAGGGATCCTATCTCTTGTACTAATATGAAGACTCAGTTCCATTACCAATTAGTACTATTCGTTCGGAATTCTAAAATTCCACCCGAGGTAACAAGATCAACTTGATAGTAAACCAAACAAAAGAGTTTTGGGAACTGTTTGAGAGGTGGATAAGATTCATGCCAAAAGCTCATCTTCCTTTCGTCTCTCAACAGAAAATTCTCTCAATGTGACCTGGTTAATTCGTTTTCTGTACTAAGAATCCACAAGAATTAGATGGGGACTATGTTATCCACTGATTAAGAATCCCGAACTTGGTTTTTATGACTTTAAAGGGAAGAAACTTGAAAAATGATATCAGAGCTATGGATGAAAAGAAATATAAGAAGAAATATACTAGTAGAAAGTTAACAAAAATAAGAAGAAAATTAAACAAATTATATCCAGAATACAAACAACTCAATATCACAAAAACTGATAACGAAAAATTAGATCAATTAATAGATAATATATCTAAAATAGAATATAAATATATTCAATATTTAAAAATACAATGAATAACGAATATAGACAAAAACTTACTGAAATAATTATAGCGAAAAGACAAGAATTAGCACATAGGCAAAGTAGACTTAACAGTAATATATTCGTAGGAACTTGTAAAAAATCTATAGTAGCACAAAGGAAAACTATTTTATATCTACAGATACAGATAGAAAGTTTAGAATATAAACTTCAACACAATCTATAAATGAATAAGGAAGAATATGCCATAGACGAAAAAATATATGAAAACTATGAAGGATTAAAAATAAAGATAATATTTTCTAATCTAGGAAGAAGATACAAGAAAATAGGTGACAATATAAGTTTAATGTTAGAAAAAGAAATGGTAAAACTAGAAGATAGTTTAACTGCTATGATAAGAATAACAAAAGAAAATGAAGAAATAGATAGAAAAACGGAAATTGAAAAAATAAAACAACAAGCAAAAAAGGAAGTACAACAATTAGAAGAAGTAAAAAATACTAAAATAATAGAACTACAAAAAGAACTGACAATATTAAAAGAAATGTATGAAATTAAACAAAATGAAAAAGAACAAAAAACAAAATTAGCAAATGAGATAAATAAATTTAAAGAAAAATTGCCATTAGAAGAAGAACTAGAAGAAAAAGAAGAAAATAACAAAGATAATCTACCTGAAATAAAAATTGATGAAATAAATAACGATGATCTAGATGAACAATATTCGGAAACAAGCAAAACATATACGGAACTTTTAGCAAACATAGATAATACAAAGAATTTAGAAGTAAATACAGGAGACGTAGACATGGATGAAAAACCTAGTACATTAGGAATAAAAAAACCCAAAAAATTTAAAATATTATAATGCAAACTATGGACAATATGATAAAGAAAAAACTATATGGGATAAAAGATTAAATAAAAAATGGACATCTAAACCAATAACTGAACAACATGATTTTTTAGATTTAGACTGTGTAGCATATATAAATAAAACAATCCAATTATGGATGGGATATATATCAAAACAATTAATAGATAACAAAATAGGAATGACAGAAACACTAGGATAAATAGAAAGAACACTTATTATAGGAACAGTAAAATTATGGCTACAAAATTTATCAGATGAAAGTTTAAAAACTCTAAGAAGTAATAAAAAATCTAATGGTGAATTAGCTACTACAACTATGGAAATATTATATAAGTACGAAGTAGCTATAAGAAATGAATTTAGTAGTATGACAACAAAAGTAGAAGAACAAAATAAAGAAAAAATCATAAATCGGAATCTAATGATAAAATTAGCAATATGTAATATGTGTTATATAGATGAATATACATGTGCATTTAGAGAATATTATTATAAAGGAACATAGCACAGAACAAAGTAAGGAAATAAGAAAATTATATTTTACAAAATTACCAGAACCTTTTAATTCAAAAATAATAAAAAGTTGGAATGAAGCAGGATTAACAAATACCTTAGGAGCTAGAATAAAATTCTTACAACGATGGTTTATAGAACTATGTGAAAAACATAAAGAAGAAATAAAAATGGAAAAAATACTAGTAAAAAACTTGGCATGTTGCAAAAATAAAACGGCACCCCAATTTGGTTGTACGAACAAATACTATAAAAAGAGATATAACAAAAAATATAGATCAAAATATAAATAGAAAAAACCAAGAAGAAGATACTATGTAAATAATTACAAAACCAAAAGACCATATAGACCAAAAATAAAACTAAAAGAATGTACCTGTATAATTGTGGAAAATTAGGACATATAGCTAGAGATTGTAAATTACCTAAAAATCCAAAGAAAAAATAAATATCAGAAATAATAATAGACGATGAAAAATATACGCAGATAGAGTACATATATTATGAATTAGAAAGTGAAGATAGCATATATGAAATAGATAATGTTATAGAAATAGAATCAGACAATGAATTCTATAATATAACAAATGACTTAAATAGATATACAATAATAACTAAAGAAGAACACCAAGACGAAGAATCTTTAGAACAAAAAATAATATTTGATAATAGTATATTTGAACAAATAAGTCAAAGAGAACATATCATAGATTGCAAATACACCAAAGGAAAGGCTAAAATACCAATAATAAACAAATGAATAATCAATAAAGAAATACAAGATATTAAGGCTAAAAATCCAATTAAATATGTACATTTATGAGGAACGGTAATATTAATAAAAACATGTTATAGAGAAGGAATAGATACACCCATAAAAATATACTTAGCAGATGATAGGATCATACAACCTATAGAAAAAAGTATAATAAGTGCAGTATACCAAAAATTTAAATTTATAATAAGTGCTAACTACTCAGTAGCAATAAATGACAGAAACATAGATAAATCACTAGTATTATATTGAAAAATGTCAGGGATAGAACTAGCCCCAGGAAGTAAAATATTTACAGCTAGATGTAAAATCTTATATGTTTTAACAACAAAACATAAAATAACAGCAAAAAATAAAATAAATAAAATAAAAATAGAAAATCCTTTTGAAAAAATAGTCACAGTCATAGATAATAATGACTATAGTTATAATCAGATTGACATAGAAGAAAATTTAGAAATAGTAAAAGAAAAATTAAGCACATAAAAAAGAATAAACTATGAAATACCACAAATATCATAAAAAATGAGTACCTCAAGAAGAATAGATAAACTCCACAAAAATCAATAGAAGAAGAAATAAAACCAAATTATTACTACATAACGGGAGTAATGGAATAGCGAAAATATTTAATATTAATAAATACAAGACAAGAAGAAAACTATATTACAAGAGAATTAGTAACAGAAGATGAAATAATTACTATCGAACAATTATGCCCTGAACTACCAAAGGCACTAATATATTACCGAAAAAACTACAGAAAAGGAAATAATCATTGGAGGAGTACCAATAGTAATAAAGGTTAAAGTATATCAAGGAGATAAAAATATCACTTTAGGAATAAAATGGTTAGAACAAGTAAAACCATATAATTTAGAAGACAAACAGTTAACAATAAATTATGATAATAAGAAAAAGGACTTTCTTATGATAAAAACATGAAAATATATATACTTGCAAAGATAATAATAGAAGGATATTATAACATATATTATACACCAATGATAGACATAAGAGCAGAAACTAATATATGTAAATATAATTGCTTACCAGAAGATAAATGAGAAAAATTAAAAACACCGATAGTAGTAACAAGATTTAATAATGAAGGAAGCATGATCACATAAGGCAAAAAATATAAAAATACAAATATGGAATAAGATATTAACTATAGAAGAAATGTATAACTTCGAGCTTACAACAAAAGATATGCTATTAGGAATGCCATTTTTAGAAAAATTATACCCACATATAATAACAAAAACACATTGGTGGTTCACAACACCATGTAAACAAAAAATAGGAGCAAAAAGAGTGAATAATAAAAAACGGAAAACAACAGAATGGATAAAAGGAAGTGAAAAAATTACACAAAAATTAGAAAATATAAAAGAAGAAGATCCTAAAATAGAATTAATTATATTCTCTATAGATAAAGTAAAAATAATCCAAGATAAGTTAGAATTGTTATATAGTGAAGATCCTTTACAAGGATGAGAAAAACATAAAACAAAAGTAAAAATTGAGCTAATTGATAATAATAGCATAATAACCCAAAAATCATTAAAATATAATTTTAATGATTTAACAGAATTTAAGATACATATAAGCGAATTACTAGAAAAAGAGTATATACAAGAAAACAATAGCAAGCATACAAGCCCAGTATTTATAGTAAATAAACATAGTGAACAAAAAAAGAGGAAAAAGTAGAATGGTTATTGATTATAGAAATTTAAATGTAAAAACTAAAACATATAATTACCCAATACCAAATAAAATATTAAAAATAAGACAAATACAAGGATATAATTACTTTAGTAAATTTGACTGCAAATCAGGATTTTACCACTTAAAGTTAAAAGAAGAATCTAAACAACTTACAACATTTACAGTACCACAAGGATTTTATGAATAGAATGTATTACCATTTGGGTATAAAAACGCACCAGGTAGATATCAACCTTTTATGGATAACTACTTTAAACAACTAGAAAACTGTATAGTATACATTGATGATATATTATTATACTCTAAAACACAAGATGAACATATAAGGTTATTAGAAAAATTTATACATATCATAGAATACTCAGGTATAAGCCTAAGTAAAAAGAAAACAGATATAATGAAAAAACAAATAGAATTCTTAGGAATACAAATAGATAAAAATGGAATAAAAATGCAAACACATATAGTATAAAAAATAATTAACTCAAATGAACAACTAGACACAAAAAAGAAATTACAATCATTGTTAGGACTAGTAAATCAAGTAAGAGGATACATACCAAAATTAGCAGAGAATTTAAAACCATTACAACAAAAATTAAAGAAAGACATAGAATACCAGTTTGATAAAAAAGACCAAACACAAATACAAAAAGTAAAACTATTATGTAAGAACCTACCTAAACTATATTTTTCGGCTGAAAACAAAAAATTTACTTATATAGTAGAATCAGACGCCAGTGAAACAAGTTATGGAGGAGTCTTAAAATACAGGTATGATAAAGAAAAAATAGAATGTCATTGTAGATATTATTCAGGAACATTTACTAATACAGAAATGAGATGGAAAATAAATAGGAAAGAATTATACTCAGTGTATAAATGTTTACTATCATTTGAACCATATATTGTATATAACAAATTTATTATAAGGACAGATAACACACAAGTAAAATGGTGGCTAACAAGAAAAATACAGGATTCAGTAACTACAAAAGAAATAAGAAGATTGATATTAAATATATTAAATATTAAATTTTACATTTACTATTGAAGTAATAAAAACTGACAAGAATGTTATTGCAGATTACTTATCAAGACAAAGCTACTCAAACTGAGAAAGAAAATACAATTGAAGATATTCAAAGCCATTACTACACTTAGTATCAAAGTGGACAGTATGGACAATGAGATACAAAAGCTAAAGATTAATGAAGATAATCTGAAGTCTAAAGCTAGTACAAGTCAGCAGCATGACTATAAAAATGCGGAGCTAAGTCGATCGAAAGACTTTAAAAATCCAGAGATAAGAGGTGACGTTGGGAAACACCTTAAAATCCATAATGATTGTCTAAATATAGCTGCAGGTACAAGAAGACCAATTATTGAAAAACAACGAAATGCAAATTTAAATCTGTTATTTGAAAAGCCATTTACACAAAAAACAAAAAACCCATTAACCATAGAACCACAAACCTCTACCTATGCAGATAGCCTACAAAATGAGAAAAAATTATATAACCATGTCACGAGAACATATATTGAAAATATATACAAAATCCAAACATATTTAAACCGTAATCCTAGATCCACTACAACCAAAGAACCAAATCAAGACTACCTAACCCAAAAATTACAAGGTTATAACAAGCTAATCGCATAACCAAAAACTAACGCCAATTTAGTAAGGACATGTTATAATTATGGACTATTAAATACTGTATACATACGACGGAGAAGAAATAAGTGGAATACCAGAACTACACAAGGCATTTATCACATATAGAAGAGTTACCAAGGAAAATTTATTTTATGTAAAATTTTATACAGCACCAGCGGAGATATTATACAAAGAGATAAAATCCCCAATTCAACTTATTAAAATAGGACTAACCAAACATATGATTATACCTAAAGATATTGGACAATAGGAAGAAATACAAAAAATAGGGATACTAAGTTTTTATGCCAATAAAAGAATAATTGGTATATCAACTATTATACAAGAGTTAGCAAACAATTATTTGAACGAAAATGCTATATGGAGTTACTACTCTAGAGATCAGTTAATGATATATGCAAATTCGACAGAACTAAGAAGAACATATATGGATGAAGTCCAGCGATGGATTTTATCATTATTAAAACCAGAAGAAAGACCTACGACAAGAGCACTCAAAGCAAGATTTATTTCACCAGAACTATTAACCAGATATTGCAAGCTAATTGGACACAAATATCCTGATCATCTATGTTCAAAATGTAATGGAGACGACAACGTGATTCCAGATGTCCAGCTAGAATTAAGTCTAAAGAGATAAGAAGATAAAGAAGATAGAGACAACTAAAGAGATAAGGCAAAGAAAAAATATTTGGCCAAAAAAGCCAAAAGCAAATTGTATAAAGTAAGAATAAATCATGTAAATTAGTCAACAAGTGTTGGGTAGTATATATTATTAAAGTATGTGCATATTAAATGATAGATGTGCATTATTAAAGTAGTATGGACAAGTGTAAAGTGTGGTAGGTGGTGTGCATTATTAATAGGATAAGTGTAAAAGTAGTAGGTATGCATTATTGTAAAGTAAGTGATAGTGCATTATTGTGCAGTAAGTAGTATAGTACGTGCATTATTGTGTATTATTGTAGACATAGGATATAAATTCCTTTCTATATAAAGGAATGTACATGTAACGTAATAGGCAGTCCTTGAAGCCTTCAATAAAACGAAGCAAACTTTCTTAAAAAAAAAAACACTCTCAAATACTTAAGATATTCATACTTAATAGATAATGGAACAACCTTCAGATATCATGGATAAGCAAGAGACAAATGTATATTGTTCAATAAATATGCAGAACTAATTTCATATATTCCTGAATATCATATATATGCTTGAATAAATTTATGTTAGTTATTATGTATTAGAATTATTTGAATCATGATTTCTAGTTTATTAGCACACTGGAAACAGGGAGAAAGACGCAAAGGTATATTGTTCAATAAATATGCAGAACTAATTTCATATATTCCTGAATATCATATATATGCTTGAATAAATTTATGTTAGTTATTATGTATTAGAATTATTTGAATAATAATTTCTAGTTTATTAGCACACTGGAAACAGGGAGAAAACTTCTATACTATGTCATCCTAATGTTGAAACCGGTAGGCAAGAAAAGCCATTTAGGGGAGTAAACAAAGTTGAGGCGCTGATAAGAAGGAAATATCCGCTAAAGTACGATGCTAGTAGTGACAGGAGAATATGATAAACAAATAATCTAGTTCATAATGATCTAATATGGATTTAATCAATTATGAATATGATAGGAAAGAATAATTGAAAATAAAAAACCTGCATAACAACGAACATGACTACATACATGCATGATGAAATAATAAAAAACTATGAAACTTTAATTCTATATATACTTAAAGGTATAAAGATAACTGAATTAAGAAGAATCATATGGGAAAAAATATTTAATGATAAATCAGAAGATATATTAAGCCAACAATGGTATGAAATAGACCTACATGATTTAGACCTCGAAAGAATACAATGGTATGATTTAGAAATAAATTCAGATTAAAATGAACTACGAATATTTACAATATTGGACAGAAGCTATGAAAGACATAAAACTATTAGAACAATTAATGAAAAATAATTTACATATGTACCAAAGAACCCAAGATATATATGTTGTATCTAAAATACATCACAAATAATATTAAAGGGATATCAAGATTAAGACAATTAGCAAAAGAATATTATAATAAAATCTTTAAAATGGATTCCTCACCTACCACACTACCAAAAATATCTTAGTATAATGAATTTATCAGCTACCAATAAAATGAATTCCGCACCAAAAAATGGTATATACTTCTGGTGCTTTGTTTGAGAATTTTTCTCTAAGCTGACAAAATTCCTATATATAAGGTTCTATTTTTCGAGCTGTTTGTCCTCTTTTTACAATAACAGAAAAAGTTTAAAAATTAATGTATTTATTCAACTCACTTTGGAGATAAGCATATATGGAAAAAGCATTTGCTTGCTAGGCAAATCATCTCATATGCTAAAACCTTTAGTGCATCTTGTCCCACACCGGTGGCAGAAGACGTATACATATATTTTATAAGAACTCAACAGACATTGTATATCGCTGAGCTCAGTAGCGTGAGCTTGTAACCCAAGTGGGAGGAATAAGATGATCGGGACAAACCAAATCTTCAGCCCTTGACACAAATAGTGCGTTGGTTTGGGTTTATAATAATAAGCGGTTCTTGTTAATAGTTTGAAGTATTATTATTCCGACACTAATAAATAAATAATAATAGTACTTTGACATGGCAGTAAGCAGTGGGAGTTGATGGGGTAACTCGCCTCTCATTGGCTGGCTTAACAGAGAAGAGCTCTCACCGTCTCACATTACATGACAACTAGTCTGATGCTGTCAAAGACCAGTTCACGCACACTCCAGACTCACCACTAGAAATGTCAGGTTGTTATCGGTTTGGACCATCATCTTTTTATTTGACCAAAAATTAGACTTCGAAGTCCATTCCAATCATATAGGTTTCTAATGAACAGAAACAGTTTTGGATTGAGATATTGAACTTACTGTGGAGAACTGCCTTTCAAGTACGTAGGAGAGTGATTGAACTTACTGTGGAGAACTGCCTTTCACGTAGGAGTTGACTCTGATCCAAAACTGTTTCGGTTCATGAGAAACCTATATGATTTGGTTTGTCCCGATCATCTTATTGCTCCCACTTGGGTTACAAGCTCATGCTACTGAGCTCAGTGATATACAGTGTCTGTTGAGTTCTTATAAAATCTATGTATACGTCTTCTGTCACCGGTGTGGGACAAGACGCACTAAGGTTTTAGCATATGCGATGATATGCCTAGCAAGCAAATGCTTTTTCCATATATGCTCATTTCCAAAGTGAGTTGAATAAATACATTAATTTTCTAACTTTCCTGTTATTGTAAAAAGAGGACAAACAGCTCGCAAACTAGAACCTTATGCATAGGAATTTTGTCAGCTTAGAGAAAAATTCTCAAACAAAGCACCACAAGTATACTACTGAATAATCATTTCTCAAGTTTCTTCCCTTTAAAGCATATATCAACTGGAAACAAATCAAGCACTAACAATGTCACATTATGCTTTGTAAGTATGAATGTTATGAAGCTAAAACCAATCTGCAGACCTTAGTTTTGTAAGTTTAAAAGCTTGATTCATAACATCATCAAACATAAATAGAATATGAGTCAAACAAGTGAAAACTTACAACCCAATCACCATAACATTATTAGAAAGCTTAGCTTACAGTTGCATAAATATGCCAACATTGAAGTCTCTCTTTAAGGTACTCATAACAATTTGTCAACTTTTTATTCAAACCAATTTAGTGAGCAAAGCAGGTTAGCACCCCTTAAGATTAGTCATGAGTATGTTTTAAATCATGAGTCAAAAGCACCTAAATCCAAAAGGGCACTTAGTTTAGTGAAACCTTGATGCAAATTTCAGCGATCAAACTTAACTAATAAATAAGTTCTTAAGATTTTTTCTTTTTGAGTAAAGAGTTGAACAAGTGACTTTTTATCCTGTTACATTTGATCTTATCAACTTCTAATTGAAATTATTGAGTTTAAACTAAAACAAATAAGAAAAACAGTCAGGAACATAAAACTTTGGTTGTTAATCTTAGCTATACAGTGAGATAAGCATAAAAATCTCACTCAATGAACATTCTCTAATGGAGAAAAATCCTCCGTTTTAGTTGTGACTACCAAACTGGAAGAAGTAACAAGCTGCAACAATATTGCAACAGAGAAGAGAAAGTTAAAGAAAAATAAAATTGCAGCAGCAACTATATCACAAAAGAGATCAGGAGAAGAATAAGCTGGATGTTTCAGATTCTGAACTACAGTTTACCTTGAATTTCTCAGACTTCCAATATTTAAGGAGCTCTCTAAACTGACATTCTGGAATATGGCCAGGCTTTTTTGCCATTCGAATTTCATCATTGTCATATGGATCGTAATAATTTATCTTCAAGTCACTTCTATGTCTTCTCCAAGCCTCTCGAATTGTTACCAAAGCCCAATCTTTTGCAGCTTCAGGAATAATGTATTTCTCCTACAATTTGGTGTCATTCAGTTCGCCAATTGAAGTAAAATAATTCTACAAGAAGTTAAATATTGAAAACTCCAAACCTTAGTGTAATCCCATAAATCCTTTTTAGTATCCATGCTCCTCCAATCAAATATATCAAATGGGCAAAGAGTCGCGTTTCTTGCCAATGTACCTAGGAAGCTACTTAACTCTGTCACAACGTCCTCAGTAGGACCAACTGGTTGATTTAGCCTATTCAATAAGATCAATTTACGCTCTTTTCGTGCATGTACATTATGCATTTGCGTTTGACCTCTTTTGTTTTTACTGGAAACACCTTCAGCTATAAGAAAATATAAGAAATTAGAATTCATAGATGAATTTAGTAAGTTTCTAAGTTTATATGTTACCTTGTTCTTCAGGTTGTTCACCAGTTGGAGGAGTGACAGAGTTCATTTGCACTTGATCTTCTACAGGTTGCTGCTCACGAGGCTGCTCAAGAGGCTGTTCACGAGACTGCTCAAGAGGCTGCTCCTCTACAGATTGTCCATTAGCTTCAGATTGTGGTGCTACTGGTTGTTTTTCAATTAATTTAAGCAGCTGTCCTTTCTCTGACTCTATAGCTTGAAAAAATTCATTTGTTGTCAATAACCGTCGTTTTTTATTTGCCAAGAATGATAATGATCCAGGTTTAGCATATGTCTTATTTTTTGCTCTTTTGTTTCTTTTTGAAGACTCTTGTTGACTCATGACTATCCAAATCTGTGTAAAAATAAGACAGAAGAAACCTCTTAGTGCAGAATTTTCAAATGTGAATAACAAAAACAATGAATGTAAGAAGAACAAACAACAATAGGATCTGTACTAATATATCTATAGTACCAACATTAGCAAGAAAATATTTCAAAACAAATAAGCAGAAATCAAGCAACTAGCAGTAGCAAATAAGTAGAAATCTAAATAGAGTCCAATCGACATTCATACTTTATATGATGCAACTCAAAAAGGTATTTATTACTCACTACAAAAAATATGAAGAAGAGAATGTATTGAACAAGTTAGGAAAGATCCTTTGTCAATCATCAGCCTCCATCCAATCCCAATCAGTGTCATCAAAGTCATCCTCCTCTTCTGATGTTTGCATAGTTACATCTTCTGAATGTTGTGCAAGGGCAGACAGATCAATGATATCAACAGGGAGATCTTCTCTCGACCATCTAACATCTACATCGAGTACTCTTTCTGATGAACCAATGTCATCGTTAGTCTCTCTCCAAAATGTTTCTTCAATATTAGGACAATTCTCTTCCTCCAAATCATACAAATCCACTGGAACTTTATGTCTTGCATAATATACATTTTTCTCAATTGGGTCTTCCACATAAAAAACTTGATGCACTTGAGATGCTAGTACAAAAGGATCATTCGTGCTGCATTTTTTATTGAAGTATACGCGAGTCAATCCATATTCATCAACTTCATTATGAAACCAATCACATCTAAAAAGTACAACACTAAAGCAACCCCAATAATCAATCTCAATGATATCCTGAATAATTCCATAATAGATAACCATTCCATCGATAGGATTTTGGTCCCTAGCGCTAGCAAAACTATCTGTTGTTGCTGACAAAGTCACTCCACTATTTTGAGTCTTGCAAGGGACATCCCGTGTCTTTGTATGAAATCTATATCCATTAATGAAATATCCAGTATATCTTTTAGCCACAAAATTAGGCCCTTTAGCTAGCCATCTTAAATGATTGGACACTTCAATATTTTTAACTTTATCCCTAAACCAATCACTGAATTCTCTACTGTGGATTTGTGCTTTTACCCATGCATTTCCTCTAGTACGATTATCAATTAAATTCTTATGTTCCCTGCAAGAATGATATGCAATTTAATCAATCTAACCTTATTAATGGAATTTAAATTTAAAAGCAAATGACTATTTTATCTTACTTGATGAATGTCTCTACTTTTTCATCTCCAGTATTGAACAAAGCATATCGATGAGCTTCAAACCACTCATTATGCTCCATGTTAAAAGTCTTGCCTTTCCTTTTATTCATACTTCCAATTGGATGACCTGTCTTAGGAAATAAAGGTGAAGCATCACCTTCCCCTGTTTGAATGTCCTCATCATCCTCGGTTTGATACCTACTAAATGTTGTCTTCACCATATCAGGTAGGTATCTCGAAATAAAGGTCAAACACTCTATAGCTGAAAAACCCTCTACTATTGCCCCTTCTGGATTTTTTCGATTACGAACAAGCCCCTTGAAGTCACACATAGTTCTTTCAGTAGAATACATCCAACGCAAATGAGTCGGGCCTCCAAGCTTAATTTCATCCACTAAATGGATAGGCAAATGTGTCATTATATCAAAAAAGGATGGAGGAAAAATCTTTTCAAGCTCACATTCTATATCTATGATTTCAGCCTTCAGCTTATCAAGATCGATTCTTCTAATAACCTTACTACATATGGCTCTAAAATAATTCCCCAACCTTATTAAGATCAAAGACACATTCTTGGGCAACACTTTTCTAACAGCAACCTGGATCAAGTAATGTAATATAAAATGAGCATCATGGCTTTTGTAACCTGATACTTTCATATCTTCAATTTGCACACGACTTGATATATTAGAGGCAAATCCTTTTGGTAATTTGGCATCTTTTAAAACAGTGCAAAATAACCTTTTCTCATCTGGTTTCATAGAGAAACAAGCTTTAGCCAAATGAATATTTCCAGTATCACAATCTTTTACCGGTTGAAGCTCTTTGCGTATCCCCATCTCATGCAAGTCATAGCGAGAATTTATATGATCTTTGGACTTTCCAAGTATATCCAATAAAGTCCCAAGCAAACTGTCACAAATATTTTTCTCTATGTGCATCACATCAAGATTATGCCTCAATTTGTTTGTTGCCCAATACGGCAACTCAAAAAATATGGATTTTTTTTTCCATGGACCATCATTCTTTCGTTTTCTTTTCTTTTGGCCCTTTCCAAAAACATTATTGAATTCACGAAGTTCTTCAAGAATTTGTACGCCTGATAAAGGAGTAGGTGCAACTTTATGCTCCTCTTTACCATTAAAGGATTTTTTATCTCTTCTATATGGATGATCATGAGGCAAAAATGCTCGATGACCCAAATAACACATCTTATGACTATGTTTGAGATATTGGGAATAAGTGTTATGATTACAAGTGGGGCATGCCCATTTCCCTTTGGTACTCCATCCGGAAAGCATTGCCAATGCTGGAAAATCACTAATTGTCCACAATAAAGCTGCACGCATCATAAATGTTTGATTAGTTACAATATCATATGTTTCCACTCCCACTTCCCATAGTTCCTTCAACTCTGCAATCAGTGGTTGTAAGTATACATCAATATCATTTCCAGGAGACGATGGACCTGGAATAATCATTGACAACATTATATACTCCGATTTCATGCAAATCCATGGTGATAAGTTATAATTCATCAACATAACCGGCCATGTGCTATGGGAAATGCTCATAGTTCGAAATGGATTAAAACCATCACTTGAAAGACCCAATCTAACGTTACGAGAATCACTAGCAAAGTCAGGGTGCAAGGAATCAAAATCCTTCCAAGCTTCTCCATCAGCAGGATGTCTTAAATTTCCATCTTTGGGTCGTTCAGTATCATGCCATCTCATAGCTACAGATGTTTCAGAACACATGAATATCCTCTGAAGCCTAGGCTTTAAAGGAAAGTACCTTAAAACCTTTGCTGGAATTTTAGTGACCTTATTAGTCAAGTCATCACGAACATTCTTCCATCTAGAAGATCCACACACTGAGCACTTGTCTAACTTTGCAGTGTCATTCCAGAATAACATGCAATCGTTAGTACATGCATGAATTTTTTCATAATGAAGACCCAAATCTTTTATCACCTTTTTTGCCTTGTAGAAAGACTCAGGTATCTGAGCAAAGGGAAATGCCTCTTTTATCAAGTCTAACAAATCTGAAAAGGCTACATTACTCAACTTGTGAATGCATTTAAACAAGTATAATCGAATGGTGAAATTCAACTTAGAAAAGTTCTTACACCCCGGATACAACTCTTGTTTCCCTTCTTCCACTAATTTAAAGAATCTCTTTGCATCTTCAGATAGTCCCTCTCTTACTCCTTCATGCCTCAAGTCATCTGCGACATTTCTAAAAGTATCTTGAAGTAGTTTATCAATACCGTCTTGCCTGTCGAAATTTTCATCATCATTGGTTGGATGTGGCGTATTTCTTGAGGAAAACCCTTCTCCATGAAAAACCCATTTGGTGTATCCATGAACAAATCCATGACAAATCAAGTGATCCTCCACCACATTTCGACAATGCCAATAACGATTAAAGCACTTCTTACAAGGACATAATATTTCATCTCCTTGGGAAGCTCGTTCAAATGCCTTATCTAGGAAATCATTAACTCCATGGATATACTCATCGGTGGATCTTCGGAGATCCATCCAACTTTTATCTCCAACATCCATTAAATATCCTATGTTACATGAGTAAAACATTAAAGAAAACAATTCATTAGTACAAGCAGTATCAAGAGAACTTTACCTTTCAAAGTTTCAAGATATTTCTTTACCTTTTTGTTTCTAACAAAATCACAATTGTAAATGATCTAATTTAGGTCATTAGGTAATTGAAATTTAGTTACATAACCTATATTTTACTTGATAGTATAATTCCTCAATTTATTCTATAGTACATTGCAGGTACTGCCTTACTACACAGAAGAAGAATTATTATAGATAATAAGGTAAAAGTCATTCACAAAAATGGTAGAAAATGTCCTGATGAGATCATTGTAGATCACTTTAAACTATTAACCAAACAACAATACATATAAAAGTATCTCAGGGTAGTACTGATCCTAGAGCTATTGAACAACAGTAGAGTAAATCTAGTGACTTGTCTATTGAGTGGTTTTTAACAATTAGAGTCTTTATCTTTTATCATTTTTTAAAGATTTTATTTATTACATGATATGTTACCTTTTCAAAAGTATATATATTATTTCAAATAAGCACCCAATTCTAGATATTATTTGAAATGTGGGTGTCTTATTTTCCTAAAATAAAATTTTGAATGCCATCAAACTATAAATGGCAGATTGATATCACAGGGGACACAACATCTTGACTGCATCTGCTACATATTCAGTCACAGCAACTACGATAATATTCGGTGAACTCACTAGATTGAGGAAAGGAGAAATGATCTGGAACACTAGTAGGCTGCATAGACGAAGAGTTATATTATGCTTGGCCTTTTCAGAAGTTTCCACAACAAAATAAAATGTTCCACTTAAAGGGGATGTGAAGTTTCTATCCCTTAGAGGACAGAGATGTCGAAAACGTACTTCTCATCAGTCATAAAACTAGAGAAATCACTAGAGTCATAAAGTGATGAAACAGATGCACACACTGTCATTTGCCAGAACATGAAAGCTTAGGAACATGAAATTTTTCCAGCACATAAACAAACATACTAGAACAGTCATTACGTAGATACTATAAAAAAGTAAAAGAGATAACATGAGTAATAGGTTTCAACATCCAAAATCCAATAAAATGGAGTTTTCACCAACTGTTTTATATATATTCCCCATCAGTTGAAAAAAATGTTTTGTTCAACTTAACTTATCATCTATGAAAGTAGCTATATCAGTAAACTTTGAAAACATTCATAATGATATGAAAATTAAAGTTCACAATAATAACTTCAAACTTTCGACCAATGGGAAATTTTAGTTCACATAGATAGATCAAACTCAAAATGCAAATCATAATACTCAAAGCCCTAGGACAAAATCAACTACAAATTAGCAGTTATTTCATACAAACGAAACCCAGCTTTTCAATGATTTTCACAGATTTATCAAATCTTCACAAAATTTGAGTTACAAAGTCTAAAATACAAATGGAGTATATCAAACAGACCTAAATCAGAACAAATAACAAACATTTCAACAAACCCATTTGTTATTCTTTAAGATTTTTTTAGAAGCCCTTCAATGAAATTTCTGATTTTGGAAAATAGTACATGTATAACAAAATAGAGTCAATGAGAACTTAGAAATCACCTTAAGAACAGTACACCTTTATATGCAGAAGCTTAATGTTGAAGAAGACTACTTTTGGAGAAGAAGACCACTGAAGATGAACACTTCACACCGGAGAAGAAGACAACTGTAGGAGAAGGAATTGATTCTTCACCGAAACTCCAAGTTTACTGTCGAAGAAGACCACTTTAGGAGTCACCGAAGTTCTGGAATGATAGGGCAAACTCGTCCTTTCACTATCAAAGAAGACCGTTGTTGGAGTCACCGGAGTTCTGGAATTTTAGGGAAAACTCGTGCTTTTGCTATCGAAGAAGACCGCTGTAGGACTCACCGGAGCTCTAAAATTTTAGGGCTAACTCATGCTTTGATTTTGCTTATTAGAGAAATGAAATGGGTATTTGGGAATGTATTTTGAGCTCTTATTTCACTGAAATAAGAAAAGTGCGGGTCAACTAAATTTGTGGAGGGAAATTAATTTTTTACACATAAAATTCGCGGGTTTGGCAAAAAAAAATTTAATTTTCACTTAAACGAACTGTTGCCACAGAGGTTTTTTTTGCCACGGTTAATAAGTATGTGGCCATAGATAATCTATAGCGACGATTATATAGATGATACCACGGTTTATAGTAAGAATTGTTCTATTACATCTAAGCATATATCCCAACGGTCATAATTGTTGCAACACATACTCTATTGCCACGGTTGTAAAATTGTTGCTGAATAAGCGTTGCATTAGGTCAAATTTCTAGTAGTGCATGTCAAAGATATTTTACTGGATGGATTACCAGTATATGAAGATACTCCTTATACCTATACAAATTTTGAAGGAAATAATTATAGTTGTATAAAAATGGTAGACTTGCCAATATAACTAGACACAATAAGAATAACAACATCCTCCTAGAAAATAAGTTTGGAAATAAAAGTTCATACCAAAAAGGGAGTTTAGATGACAAACTCATTCAAGATTTTCTAAAAAAATAAAAAATTGATGAAATAGAACAGTCTAGAATAGAAATTCTAGAAACAAAAACAGGAGAACAATCTAAACAAAATGAATGATCTAGAAGAACTAGTTTATGCAATGGAAGATCTTGATCTTTCAAATCAACAACTAAAAGTTCTTATGAACAAAGGAGACACAGGAGGACCCCAAGGAAAATTCGATATAGGGAATGGATCAAAATCCATAAAAGAAGAAATCTTACAACATGATATAGAAGGAGAGTTTGTACCTAAAGCAAGCCAAAGAAAAGATTTCATGAAGCAATATCATAATGATAGTAAATCAAAATACATGCCAAACAGACTCCCAAAAGGAGATGTAGGAACAACCCAATTCCTGGATCTAGATTGTAAAAGAAAACCAGAAATGGATCTAGACATATGGGAACACAACACATTGCTTTACTTCCAATTAGGAAAAGATTGTCAAATGATGCAAAGAAAATCATTAAAAATAATACAATAGAAGGATTCCAAATCTCCCTTTTAGAAGGAATAAAAAACTTAGTACAATTCATAGGAAATGAATTCCTAGGTGGAGAAGGAAATACTTCTAGTAATAGAGAAAAAATGCGAACAATAGCAAAAGAACAACTAGAAAAATTGCAAATATGCAAAATGAGATATATTCAAGAATACACCTATGAATTCGAAGAATATTATTATAAATACCATTTAGTTGGAGCTGTCTAGAACAGGGTATGCAGAACTTATGTTGTATAAAGCACACATTTTTTTAATATCCTTTTAACATTTTTGTATTCAAAATACTCTTATATTCTAAGCATTTTCATTTCATGAATTGCTACTATGAGTTTTGTAGATCTTAAGCTTGTGCTTAAATATGCTTTTTCCATTTCAGGAATTGCTCTGTTATGCGGTGTTTCCATGCTCTTTTCTTTATAATATGTAAGTGATATTGAATGTCTTTCAACATATTTATATGTTTGTGCTACAACAAGCATAGATGATAGGCAAATACTGTATACACATGTTATATGTTTGATTTAAAAAATATTTTTTAATTTCCCTATAGGTACTAATTATTTTCTTTTTAGTTCTAACTATTATAAAATATGATATAATTTGTCATGTAAATATAATAATTACGAAATACATAGTTTAGCATGTATACCTTCCTCCTTTTGTTCAGAGAACAATCTCTATCACAACCACAACAGTTCTCCATCAGGCTATGAACAATTTTTCACCTTTACGACCTCAGTCTACGGCTACTTCTCTACTCTTCCTCCTTAAGGCTGAAGATCGCAATCTTCACTTATGACCATTCATGGAATTTTAAAGAGAGAGGTATATAAACCAAACTGTTTATTTCATAACATTATATTACACACAAAATTTATTATATCTTACATATTCTTAAGACATAAAATAGAAAATACTTTTCCCTAGCGGGAGAAGTTCTCACTCACTTCTAGAGGTACCTATTTTTTTTGTCTCTAATGGATGTTTTAAAGGAAAGATGGTCTGCCTCCCTTAAGTGAAATTCCTCTCCTTTTATAGATATAAAGAGGGACTGATTTACAATTTTTTGTTTTGCAGGGACTTCCCTCAAAACTTCTTTATTTCCTCTTTCGTCCTTTAATCATCTTGGTAAAGATGCATGTGGCCGACAGATGTGATGTCTCTTTTTGAAAAGGAAATGACAAAGAGATAAGATGCTCATTTTTCTTGTCCTTTACTTGACGTACGTGCTTACGCCTTTTTTCTTCTTCTTCTAATAGTCTACATTTTTGCTTTTACAGCTGTCTGTTTCCAGCTATATGTTTCTTATTCAGACTCCTCTTCTGGTACTGAATGTTTGTGATTTAGAAACTTGCAAGCAAGCTCCCATGTTTCTTCCATAGCTTCTAGTCTGTGAGGCTCAATGTCAAGGATCTTTTCTTTTAATGTTTTTGATTTGGACTTTCCTTTAGTCATTAAGACCCAGTCATGATCATGGTCTAAGACTTTAAAATCCTCGTTGTAAAAACGCTTGAGAATAAAATATAATTCTTTAATTCCCAAAGCTCGTCTTGTTTGTATCCATTTTTTATTCAGGTGTGGAAGTTTTTTATCAACACCTGTTGCTTTGATATTAAATTCTCTTAATTTTTCTACTATGATGTAATTAATCGTTGGATAATATAATTGCAAGTCTTTGCTTTCCATGCTGATGCTAAATAATCTGCAGTAGACTCCTTCACCATGTGCATAGTCTTTTACTGAATTTCTCAGTTGTATTGGTAGTTTGGATATTTCTTGTAAATTCGGTTTAGTATAAACTCGATCTAGGTATCCCAATTCAAATAATTGGGCCGTGAAACCCGGTGATCCGTTAGAAAATATGGAAATTCTTGGGAACATGCTGGTTGTTCCTAGGACTCCGAATGTTTCTCCACTTTGTTCAGGGAGGTTGTAGATATATCTTGAAAATGCAAGATACTCTTCTTCCTTTGGATTTTGTTTTCCAACCTGAAAAGATGAAAACACTTTTGTTCGTGAAGGAACTTTGTTAGTGCTACTTTCTGGTTTCCCAGAGATAAATTTTTTAGTTTTTACTAAAGATGTGCTTTTTTCTTCCTTAGAAAAAGTAGTTTCTTTTGATTTCTCAATTGCTCAGCTTTTCCCTCGTCTTTAGACTTAGGATTCGGAATCTCCGTGCTTACCGATAAGATATTTTTGGCACTAGGTGCTAGTGGGACATCTCCTTCCACTTTGTTGGGAGTGATATTCCCTTTAGGATTTGAATTTCTTTTTGGACAGGTGTCCAAATGTTCACACAAGAGTAAAAATGCACTCATGTTTTGCAGCTTGTTCAGTATTGAGTTGTTGTATCCCATACTGCATCATCCTTGCTTGTTCTGACAAGCTTGCTAATTCATCACAAATTTTGAATAGCTTTTTGCTTTTATCATCTATGGATTTCTCCACAAGTTGCATTCTTTCGTAAATCTTGTTAACCATGATTTGAGTCTGATTGTCCATATTGGACGTTTCTTGATAAAAAATCTGCAAGAAAATTCTCACCTCCTTTAATGTATTCAATTTTGAAAGAATAAAATGACAATAGCACCTACCATCGATGTAGTCTTCTGTACTGAGGTTCGGACGGAAGTTTGTTAAATATCAAACCTGATACCTGGGTATTGTCGGTTCTGATAGTGAATTCTTTTGGTAAAACAAAAGTAGAGAACTTTCTTATTCCCCTGACAATTGCAAGTAATTCCTTTTCGTTAGTTGAATATTTTACTTCATCTTCATTAAATGTTCCGCTGGTATCTACATATTTCATTTAAATCTGTTTGTAATAATGCTCCCCAATGATAGTCGGAGGCATCTGTTTGTAGAATTAGATTATCCTTTTCATCGGGCAATCTAAGTTTTGGCAATTTGGAACATTCTTCTTTTAATTTTTTAATACATTGAGTATGTTCCTCAGTCAATCCTAATCGATTAGACTTTCTTATCAATTTTTGTAGTAAATTCCTTTTTTGGGCTAAATCTGGAATAAATTCTCCTGCATAATTTAGACATCCTAGAAATTTTTGTATTTCCTGTTTGGTTGTCAACTTATCAGGAAATTCTGTAATCTTTTTTGAGATATGAGTTTGGAGCTCAATTCCATTTTTTGAAATAATCATTCCTAAGAATTCTATTTCATTTTTATTTATTTCTGCCTTTTTCTGGCTTAGAATAATTCCATTTTTTAAACACATTTTTGAAAATTCTTTCAGATGCGTTAAGTGTTCTTGATATGTCTTAGAACATATTAGTATGTCATATATGTAGACTATTAAAATTCTTTTTCCGAAAATATTTTATCCATTTTTCTTTGAAAAATATGTGGGGCATTTTTTAATCCAAATGGCATGACTATCCATTCGTAATGTCCATTAGGCGTACTAAACACTATTAAGAGAATAGATTCCTCTGCTAGTTTTATTTGCCAAAATCCACTTTTACAGTCGAATTTCGAAAAATATGTTTTTCCTTTTGCAAGGTTTATAAGATTATTTTTATTTGGAATAAAATATCCATAAAAAATGCAATTTTTATTTAGCTGTTTATAGTTTATAACCATTCGAGCTTTTCCTCTTTTTATTTCAGCATGGTTTCTTACCATAATTGCTGGACAACTATGAGGACTTTTACTCATCCTGACTAGTTGTAGGTTGAGTAATTCTTTGAGTTGTGTTTTAAACTCCTTTTTGTCATCTTCATTATAAAGCATAGGCTTTACTCTGATGATGATACTAGGGTCTTTAAGACTTAAGGTTGCCCTTTCGTGTTTTTGTTCCCACTTTTTCTAATAGATTTTCACCATAAGATTTTTGTAAATTTTCTTTTATTTTCTCAAGATTAAGACATTTACAAGAGATTTTTCTTAGCTTTCTAAGTATTTTCTCTTATAATCTCCATTATCCCTTTCCAAACTATAAGGATTTTGCTTTCTTGGGACTCTGATAAAATGTCCACAAGGGATTTTAAGGCTCATCATATATAACGTCTGATGATAATCCTGAAATTGTTGAAGAAAATCATTTCCTAATAATAAATCAGTTTCTAATTTATCATAAGCGAATATTTTATTTATAGAAAAGATTTTTGATCCTAAAATGATTTCTACTTTTTCCTTTGACTGTGACAGTCATTCTTTATTTCCTGTAATATCAATCATTGATATGCTATTTTTATTGTTATCCCATTCTTTCATTAAAAAAGATTTTGCCAAGCTGGCTTCGTATCCATTATCAATTTGACAACATGTTGTTAATTTTGTTTCATAGAAAGTTATTATTATAAAAACTGATACCTTGAAAGATATTTCTTTAGGCATTTTTATATTTTTGGTATGCAACAAGTTTCTTTTTTATAATTTATTTCTATTCCATTTTTTCCTATACTATAGTCTTCTAGACTATTTAGGAACAAATTTCCTAAGATTAAATTATGATCACCTTCGTGATTTGTGATATGATAGGATGCTGTTATTCTTATTGTGTCTAGCTGTATTGGCAAGTCTACCGTTTTTATATAACTATAATTATTTCCTTCAAAAGTTTTATAGGTATAAAGGAGTACCTTTATATACTGGTAATCCATCCAGTAAAATATCTTTGACATGATTAGCAGTTGCTCCTGTTTGTAACAAGATTTCTTGTTTTTTCCATTCAATTCCATTAAAGATTCTTCATGCAATTCTAGTAATGTTAGGAACTTCAAAAATCCTTTTTGGATATTTATTAGATATACTCTTTTTTATGGAATTTCTTCCGTATTCTATCGAGAGTCTTGGATTGCTTCCTGAGCTTCCTATTTCTTGTGTTTTTCCAAAATAAATTTCATATTCATCCGAAATTTGTGCTTGTTGAATTTCTGCTTCAATAATTCTTGCTATTCTTGTACATTCTTGATCAATTTCTATCATTTCTTTATTTTTATACACATTTCCATAATTGGAGTTTGTTATTGTGTATAATGCTTGGTAATATATACTCATGATATGATTACCTGGTTTAAATAGGTCGTTTCTTTTGACCTGGAAATGCAAGCTTAGTGCGTCAATAAAATCTGCATCATTCGGTGAAATACAATATTTTGGATAATAAGTAAATAAAAGTTTAGTGTAGGCTAAATTGCCTTCAATTATGCCAAGATTTCCTTCTCTTGCATTGATAAATCTTTCATCTGAAAGATTGATGACTATAGGGCAATTAATCCCTTCTTTAAAAGTCGATTTGACTAATATTTGGATTCCTCCTATATGAACATAATTCATTTTCTTTCTTTTCTTTTCAGGAATTTTTCTAAGGATTTGTTCTATCTATTACATTTTCTATTTCCTGATATTCACGATAGGAAATTTTATGTCTTGCAAACATTCTTTGTATTTTGTTTGTTATCTACTATTTTGAGATTTAATTTTAATCCTTGGATTTTCTTGAATAACTTTCCATCGAATGTTGCTTTGAGGGCATAACCCCTATGATCTTCTTCAGCTTCTAGAATTTGAACTAAATCTTCTTCTCTTTTCTGTATTTATTTACTCATTTTATTTAGATTCTTCTGAACTAGTTGAGTGTTCTTTGTATAATTCTTCATAAAAGTCGTCACTTTGTATTAATTTTATTGATTCTAGGTCTGAATCAATTTCTATTCTGTCCATTTTTAAAATTTTTACTCTTTTCTTGTTACATTCGTAACTTTTGTGACCTTCTTCGCCACAATTATAGCACTTGCATTTGTCTGCTGGTTTTGTTCTTTTAAAGTTGTTCTTTTTTTTCTATAATACTGGTTTTTAGGTATATAATTTTACTTTGATATATTTTTCCTTTTAGTTTAGCTTTTCTTAAGCTTTCTTTTTTTTTGTAGATTTTGTCATTTCATCCCCATTGGGTTGCTGCATTT
Organism: Solanum stenotomum; assembly: GCF_019186545.1. Classification (NCBI taxonomy): domain Eukaryota; kingdom Viridiplantae; phylum Streptophyta; class Magnoliopsida; order Solanales; family Solanaceae; genus Solanum; species Solanum stenotomum. Next base: position 38,278,808 of record NC_064290.1, read on the forward strand.
GTGTACAAACAATAAATATGGGTATTTATTCTTTTAGCTTTTTAATATGCTGTTAGCATTTTTTTATTCAAAATACTCTTGTATTCTAAGCATTTTCATTTCATGAATTGCTACTATGAGTTTTGTAGATCGTAAGCTTGTGCTTAAATATGCTTTTTCCATTTCAGGAATTGCTCTATTAATATGATGCAATGCTATGTGGTGTTTCCATGCATTTTACTGGCAATTTGACATTTTAGCCTAAGATATGCTTAAAATGAACCTTAGGAGTTTCTGCAGATTGTTCCTGCATCACCCCTGTGAAGATTCCAGGGGAAGAGGGTGGATGTGGTGGGTGTTTGAAGGATGGGGGAAGGCGGTAAATTTAACACTAAGTAGACCAGACCATACAATAGACAGTATATTCTACTTGAACGAAATGATATCTAGAATTTTTTGGAGATGAGCAGCTCATGTTTTAATATCTAATATTAGTATCATTGTGTAAATTGACATATAGTGGAAGGTGTGGAACTTTAATTGTATCTAATTTTATGTAGCTAGATGGATAAGCTTATCAGAAATATATTTCTTACACTATGTTCATAAGCCTGTCATATCCTTATATTCTTTACCGGTTAGATCTTTACTTGGAGGAAACTGACAACTATTTCTGTGAAGAATAATTTTCTGAATATTTATGAATAATAGGCTACAATTTTAAAGTTTAGAAAGGCCATGCGACTTATGTAGTGCGTTGAGTGCCTGTTACTTCCAACTGACACAAAAGTTAGAAAAAAAAGAAAGATAGAAATCAAAGTTGTTGCTTAGACAAGGACTACTAAATACATTTTTTGAGTTCAGATTGTGATAATATTTGCCCCCACCTCTTCTGGAGGCAAGGTTGAGTTGTTTAAACTTCATGTTAATCAGTTCTTATTTATAGAAGAAGATATAGAGGTTAATTTAGTATGTGTTGATAGATATTAGTTGTTATATGATCTCTTCATTTTGCAGATGAAAGCTTGGTCAAAAGCACAGAATATTAATAGCTCAAGAGACAAAATTTTGAACTCATTATCTGTAATACTTTTGGTTGCTTTCATTTGCAGGTATGAGCCAAGTACAAGTTATTTCTCTGTTTCCATCTTTCTGTTTGTTCTTGATTACATATTATGCAACTTGCATGCTGATCACTTTGAGTCAATGCGGATTGTACCTTCAACTGAATGTTTTGTTATCTTGGTTAATCAGTTTGCTAGTGTAGGAGCTACTGGTGATTTAATACTTTACATAACCTTACCCAACGTAAAATTTATACTGATAATAGCAATGAATAATGTCTTTACCCTATGATAAGAAAATTGACTTTAGTGAAATGCGCATAATATGCTATCAGCAGTATCCTTTAAGGAGGCTATTGTATGCACAATAAAAAGCCAGTTTGTTACAGTATTCTTACAACACCAAGTTTGTATTGTTTCAACTTATAAAACACCAAAAGTAAGAGAAATTTACTTTTTGTACTTTTGCAGACTTGCAGTACCTTCTTGGTATTATTTAATGAAATTTATTTTGCCTTATCCAAAGAAAAAAGGAGAAAGAAAAAGATGGTTTGGTGCACCTTTTGTAAAGCAGCCTCTTATACAAGCGGACATCGGTGTTACTCTTATAAACTTCTTCTTGTTGTATTTAACCCTTTTTGTCTAGAAAAACAAAAGACCATGCTTTTTAGGAAGGCCATAGCTTATTAACTTCATCTCAATTCCCCCCCTCATGGCCTTAGCTTATTCAGAATGACTTTCAAAGTTTCTGAATGCCTTTTTGCTTATTTGTTTTGTATGTGTATATTTTATTTCTAGAGGGATATTAATGTAGTTGTTTAGTTAATAATCTGTTTTTTTTCTTTTTCATTTGGGGTCATCTGAACTTCACAGGCACGAAATCCTCCAATACTGCCGCCATTTTCTGCCATATTAGAAGGTAACTATGAACCATTACTTTTTTAGTTATTGAACGTCTTTTTGAAGGGATGTACTAATTTTGGTATCAGTGTTGTGAAGTACTGTAGTAGAAAACAAAAATTCCCAAGAATCAGGACCATGATAGAAATACTTCTTATGAAGAAATTTATAGGACCCTAAGCATCAGAGCTGGATGTGTATGAAAAATATTTCATTTGTGAGGCTGCAAATGCAGTGATACATACTCATAATTCTTTTTCTTATACAAAACCTGACAGTTCTGGTTTTAGCACTTGTTTCCTTGTTTGAGTTTTGGATCTTTTCTCTTTGCTTTAGTTTTTTCATGAGAGTTTTTTTTTTGAGTAGCTCAGTAATATTTCTTGGCTTGTAAATGTTCTAGATGACACTAATCCAGATGCGGTGGCAAAGTCATTGCATAAGTTTGTGAACTATGGGATGAGAAATAAAGAGTCGGTGGCTGAGTTGGTAGTTACGGTGTTAGTCAAAGTACTGTGAATCCAGTAAATCTGGCCTAATCTTAAAGAGACTCCGTATCCCCAGCAAACATCCAAATTTCTGGCTCATTATGGTCTCATTTCATTGCAGTAATTGTCAGTTTAGAAGCTATGGGCCAAAGGACTATGTGCAAGTACATACGAAACATCTTGGCTATCTAAAACACAGGACTCCAAAGTTTGCTGCATCAGTGTAGTTATCTTTCACTTATTGATGTCGTTTGTGCTAAGTAATCTTTGAAGTGCTGTATTAATGAATTATCATGATCTTTAGAGGTTGAGGATTTCACTGATCGGTCTCAAAATGCTGCAAGGGCTGTTGGGAAGGCAGAAGTGAAACACATATACAAGTGTATCTAGCGTACTAGCAAATACATTTCTGCTTTTTTGGATGGCCTTGTTGAAATATCCACATTAAAATTTCAGTTTTTTGTACGTGCTACCCCCTTTCATGATGGTTCTGAGGCAAGGAACATTATAGAAGATGGAAATACAACCACTCTTCCTTGTAGAGATATCAAGAAGCCTGAACAAAGTAAAGAAAGCCAGAAAGGAATTCAACCAGCTATACCTTCTGAACCTATCAGGACAAAAAGAAAATGGTTTATCGAAAGTTGGAAAGGATTAACTTCAGTGAGCTGTGGACAGTCAAAATGAAAATGGTCTACTGAAGGTTGGGAAGGAGTCCATTCAGCGAGTTGGGGACAACCTAAGGAGGATGGTGGACCACCCGGCTCTCCTTGGTCAAAAGGAAAATGGTCTACCAAAGGTTGGGGAAAAACGTCTTTAGTGAATTGGGGATAATCAAATGGGGATAATGTACCACTAGACTCTATCTGGACAAAAAGGAAAAGATCAGATGAAACCCAAGGAGGAACTTCTTCTTCTCAGTAGTTGAAAAATTAGACACAAAAAGTTGGCCCAAAAGAAAGCACAACAATAAGCACACACCTAAGGCTAAGTGGTAAAAAATGCAGACATGTGGTTTGGGAGGAAGCTAAATTAACCATTTGGTTTTGGATTAAGTAGGTTGTGCGTATCTAGTTGAATCATCTGCAACAACTTTTACATTCTTGCTAGGATGTACAGAGTATTTCTTATGAGCTAGGTAATGTACCCGTCGTCATCCTCTTATTTTTGTAATGGTTCGTTAGGACATTTTGTACATATCGACCTAGCAATGACCTTAGCAATATGGAATGTTAACTGCTCAATGTACATTTAATTTTATGTACCTTATGACATCAATGAATTGAAGGAAAAACAGATTCTCAAGAAGCCAATTCTCTCTCTCTATGTCTCTCTAGATCTACTTTACTATGATAAACAGAGGACATAGTAGATTTATTCACGTTGTTAATAAATGTCTCAAATAAAAGTTACCCAATTTGCTGTGTAGAGTTATTCGATACTTGTGTTGGCAAGAGATAGCAAATATTCAATATAATAGTCGAAATGTGTGCGATCTGAACCCCACACCATCATTATATATATATAAAAAAAATCAACAAAGAAAGTCAATCAATCAGAAAAGTTTCATCAAATTTATATTACAGTAAAAACTTGATAAAAAACATACTAAAAGAAACAATGTTTTTAAGTTCTAACTGAACTTAACAAGTCAAGCTCGGTGCATAAATCATTCTACATTCACGTAGCGTTTAGAAAATTTATTTAACAATATAGTCTGATATAATAATAATAAAAATCTAAATTTTGTCTCCTGTATCATTCTTAATATCATCAGCAATAGCTCTAGTATCCATTCAAATACTAGCAATCCCTTTTTTCAAATATCCAGCACAGTATAGACCATTCTCTCCTTTCCAATTTATCGGTGTGCTATCTTCAAGGAATATTGAGCTATAATTCCGCATACAAAAGAAACAAATTTGTACATTATTTGAGACAATGATGGTATAATTAATACTAAGTTAAATTAGTAACAAGGAAAGCTTATCGAGAAAAACTTATCCGCACACGATATTTACAGGCAAGTGAAAAATTTCAAGACTCAAATTTAGAATTACAAAGAAAAGAACATAGTGATAATTTACAAAACGTACCTTTAGCCATTTGGTAGCAATATTATTGTATCTAGTAGCAAAAATGATTGCATCAAATTGATGTTCATCTCCATTGTCAAACACTACTGTATGTTCCTTTATTTATGATATTCCAGGAAGTACCTAATAATCAATTGACCAAAAGTTATTTCACAAAAAGAAACAAGTGTTATTTCCTTTTTTATAATAGATTATCAATGCATATTAGATGAACTATTTACACAAATATCCTGTATTATCCAAAATTACTAAATTCTACCGATTTCATAACTATAACAGTTCAACTGTTGCCCATGATAATGAACATGTATTATTATTCTTCTTCATTAAATACTACTACTAGGTTCTTGGTAGTAGTCAAATTTGAACTCGTGATGTGCACCTAGCCATACATCACATGTTGTATTTTACAATCAGACCAAAACCCTCGAAAAAACTAAACCGATCTATTTTTCACATAATATTTCTCAAAATAGAATGAAATAAAATAAAGATAGTATCATATGTTAATCTGTCCAAGTTTAATCTTGTCAATGGCACCAACATCAATTACTCGGGATCTACCTTTTGATATTTTAACAGAAAATGAGTCTTCTTCTGGTTGTGGTATTCTTAATTCTGCTAAATTTCCAAGCTTAAATTTTGTGTACTTTGCAATTACAGTATCAACCAAATATATTGGTAAATATTTTAGCAACAACATTGCAATATACACCAACTCCTTTGCTAGAACATGAATCTGCAAAAACACTAGGACAAAATATATTAAAACTTTTAGAATTACCAACCATATTTATCAAAAATATAATTAATTGTGCATGTGAAAAATTTGCATAATTTAACTATAGAAAAGTTATAGCACTTTGGGAGAACATCATGAACTATAATATACATATTTACGGGTGTAAGTTTCATATTTTGATGATATAATAAAAAAGAAGTACAAAATCAGATCAATTATAACCTAATTGTATATAACTTGTAGTATTCAAAAACATAGATCAAAGTTGGTAACTGGAATTAGCAAGGGTTCTAAAAAAAGAAATATATATGAGTAATGCACGATAGATTATATTAAAAGAGAAATCTAAGTTTCATATACAGTTAGTGCAAATAAGTTTTTGTACTATCATTTATCAAGTCATCAAACTGATATCTATAGACAAGTTTCTTCAAAATTATGAGATTCAAATACTTAAAATGTAAAATATGTTATCTGTGCAACATGTGAAATGACGATGTATAAAATTTTTAATAAGACAAACTTAGCAAAATTAAAGATTCTACTTATAATAAAAAGAAACCCTAGTTCTCTTTCTTCGAATTCAGTTCCTCAAAGTAAAAAATATATGAGTTTTTTATACTTATACTAAACAACTTGTCACCTCTCCAAATCCTACTCTTCTTTTTCTCACGATAATATATCCGATGAGACCTGAATTTAAATTTTTTAATTATGTGCGATTTAGAAATGGAGTAATGAGATCTTTCTATGTTTTTAGGGTATTTAAATATCTATCCCAAATTTTTGTATTTACAATAATCCAATACCATATTCCTTAATCACTTTCAAGTCAACCAGTATTCCCTTTTTAAAGAACAACTGATTTTATTAAATCAACTTTGAATTTAGAATCGAGGTTGATTTTGCAATTTTGTATAGTACTTGGAGAGTATGTTTGTGAAATTTAATAAAAATGACGAATCGGTGGAAATTATTGGTGGTGAAGCTAATTCAAAAATAATTTTTTAGATAAGAAATGCCACAAGAGTATTTATGACTCAATGGATAGTCAATAAAGTTGAATGAAAATCATGAGAAATCATGTTCATATTCCGGCCTTTTCACATAAGGGTATGACCTGGTGTTGATGGTCAAGAAACCCATACCCAATATCTTGATGAATCGAATTACAACATTACAAATGCTAGTAAGAAGTAACAGGTACCATGTAAAATAGTTGATGTACAACTAAACTGATCGAACACCACCATTTAATTTTTTTATAACAAACACAAACCTACTCACATGCAAACAAATAGCAATAAAAGTAAAGATAATGCATAAAGAGATAGAGAGACTTACTGGACTTCTAGAAATAATGGACGTGTGGCTTTCATAATTTGAAAGATCAAAAGCTATTTCTATCCCAGAATTTCCTGATCCAACGACCAATACCTTTTTATCCTTATATTTTTCACCAGATCTATAATCACTTGAATGGATTATTTCGCCTTAGAAATTTTCTATTCCTATCATATTTGGAATATAACCTTCGTTATTTTCTCCAGTAGCCAAAACAAGAAATCACTAACATATATTTCAATTTTTTCGCTAGTCAAATTTCTTGATTTGACATTCCATTTCTTTTCCCCACTGTTGTAAAAGGCCGATTCAGCACAAGTTTGAAATTTTGGCTTGATGTTGAAATGCTCAACATACTCATCTAAGTATTGAATAAATTCTTTTTCGGCATATACTTAGGTGATGAAGTTGCATGTGGCATAAACAGCAATAAAAAAAAGTCCTTTGATAGATGCAAATGAAGTCTATCATAAGTCTTTTTCTTCCACAAATAAGCACAACAATTTTGTTTTTCTAAAACAACATTGTTTATGCCAAATTTGTTTAAACAGGTTGATACAGCTATACCAGATGGTCCAGCTCCAACAACAATTATGTCAATTTATTCCTTCGTGAAATTACCCATTGCAAAATTTTCAGAAAATTAAAGATTTTTTTTTTGAGAATGTTGAAAAAAAAATTGCAATAAGATTTCAAGAAAGGAAATTTAGACAATGAGGTATGTATATATGGTCTTCAAACAGGATAAAGACGATATTTCTTTTTCCTTTTTTAAAAGTGTAATAGAAAACAACAGTTACAAGTAAATGCAAAATTTTTATGATTGAAACAAAATCTGTGTTTCTTCTCAATTCTTTGGTAGATGTGAAAACATTTAATTGAAAGTTATCTTTAGCTTAAGCTAAAATGTGTCATACTCATTTTTCTATAAATGAATTTGGTAGTTTCAAAAATAGACAAATTACAAAAATTTAATTGAATTTGACTAAAGTTTTTTGACCGGCTAAATTCGAAGTATATTTTTTTTGTCGTTTTATCTGTTTCTTTGATTTTTAGATAAACACTCAACTAATTAAATTATATTAATTAATTTATATTAGAAAAATATTTTCTATTTTAAAAAAATAGAATTAAGAAGAAATATGATTTTCTAATATATTAAATAGGAAAAAAGCTTAAATATGCCATCGAATGTTGAGAAAAGGGTCATCTATGCCATTAATTTGAGCTATTTCTCAAATGGAAATGACATATGTCACGCTCCGAGGCTACCCACTTGGCGTAAACATGGTACCTAGGATCACGAGTGACCCCAAGCTAACCTTGAGTTGACATATCATAGCATACTAAGATAAATTGAAACAAGAAATACTGTGCGGAAGCCTTAAGTCATGAGATAAACTAAAATGATGGGGAAATACCCAATCTAAGCCTGAATATAAAAGACTATGAGTTTAATAACAACTGGAAGATCAAACTCAAAACCAAAACTAAATCTAATTATGTCTGAATAAAAGCCTCTAACTGACTAGAGATGCTGGGACATGTCCCAGGCTAACTCTAGCAAAACAAGAAACTGAAAGACTGAAAGTAAAAGAAAACATGTTTATTGTCCTCGGAGAATAAGGACTCACCACTGATAATGCTGAGTACGTGTAACGACCCGAGAGCACCCCCTAGCCGTTACATGCGTATTCGACCTCTCGGAGGTCTTATACAAGCCTTAGCATTCATTCATTGCATAGATCATAAAAATCATTAAGAATTTAAAACTTTTATTCAATAAAACCATAAGACTTCAGGAGTCATCAACATTTGAAGACATCAATACGCAAGCAGAACTACTAAGTCTCTTTAGCCAATCTTAGACAAAAACTTAAAACGTACTAAGGGACACGACCCTTTACAAATGAAATGAAACTTAAGTGTCTATAACAATGACTAAGAAACTTCTAAACATAGTCCTCGAATCTTGTGGACATACCAAAGACTTGGATGAGTGAAGCAATCCAAGCAACTCCAAAGCACAATCCCCTCCTAGTTACCACAACCTACACTTGTAGTAAAATAGAAGAAAGGGGTTAGTACAACACACGTACTAAGTATGAGGATATGCAAAACATGCTAAAAAGGACATTTTTTTGGAAGTTATGCTTTCATGCCATTTTGATAAAATCTCATGAACATCAACATAATAGGCACCTTACAAGTCACAACCAAAAATACAAAGTCATATGCTTCACAATACATCATAAACATACGTAACCCATTTACCTTTACCTTCTTGCCTTGGACCTCCACCTTAAGTAACTCTTAAGCAATACCTTTGTGCAATGTATGGGCAACGTTCCATACCATCACCCACACTAAGGCACCACCTTAAGGTCACACAAAGTGCACTTACCATGCATACCTCAACCTTCACCAATTAATCACATAAGACATATAAGCAGATAAGCCAACAAGTCACTTCATAAAGCTAGAACACTCATCCCAAGATCCACCTAAGTAAGAAATGGTGAGGCAGCCCATACTACCTCTCCATACCACACCCAAGTGATCCTTAAGGCTACACAAGACAAGCTCTATTTACATAACAACATAAATCGTTGATTCAACTTAATGCATTTAGACAACTTCATTCACTAGTGACATAAGATCATCACATACATTCAATTCAACATAAGCACTTACATTCAATTCATTATGACTGACTTTCACATTAGCATGCTCAAAGACCAATCCTTTCATTAATTAGCCCAAAGAGACTCATAAATTCATTATTATTACTAAGACACACCAAGATCTCCCTTAAATGTCTACTTGTGCAATGTCTAGATGATGTCCCATTCCACCACCTATCCTAAGTAGTACACCCTTAAGAGACCTTATTTCATTCATTCATTAATGTGGGGGAAGAGCCTTAACTGACATAGACCATGGAGCTTGACATGGAATCCCGGTAGTACCCCTTACCGGATGAGGGATCCCCACTTGCCTAAGGTAGGGTCATTCTTTTAGCCTTTACGTGGTGGAGACCACTAGCTAGTCCTATGTGGGCACATAGTTAAGGGATAAAAGGATTGCTTCTAAGTACTCTCATCTCAACTCATGAAGGAGCACCCATCTTAAGGGTTGCTACTAAATACTCACATCTCAACTAACGAAGGAGTATCCACCCATCTTCATATCCTCTCGGTGCTAGACATTACTCCCCCATGGAGTTGGACATTCATTTCATTCATTCATTTAAGGATATGGATTGCTACTAAGTACTCTCATCTCAACTCACGAAGGAGTACCCATCCTAGCCCAATATTCATTTATTTAGGGATAAGGATTGCTACTAAGTACTCTCATCTCAACTCACGAAGGAGTACCCATCTTAGCCCAACATTCATTTATTTAGGGATAAGGATTGCTACTAAGTACTCTCATCTCAACTCACGAAGGAGTACCCATCCTAGCCCAACATTCATTCATTTACGAAGCTCTTGGATTCAAAGATGAGAAAACCTTTCATCTAGGAACCCCATTTATTCAAAAGAGTACTTTATGAGACTATCCTTACAATAGACCCCACTTTCATTCATTAGCATTAACTCCCATTCTTTTCATTCATTCTCACATTCCTCCATTATTTTCATTCATTCTTCACTAGGTGTTAGACTAGGTAAACATAGTCTATCCTAACCTCACCTTCATTATAAGTCATTCAAAGAAGACAACAACCAAGCATAACACATAAAGTCCCTACACAAGGTCACCTTTCATACTCTTAGACCATACACAAATTCACATCATATCACATTACCTTCAAATAATCAACATTACTCAAAACAACAATCATCCAACTTTGCCTACAAGACCATGATCACAACATGCTTATAAAGTAAACACCTCCCCACTTTTAAAAGGATCAAACCTCACAATTCTAACATCTACAACATATATATATATATATATATATATATATATAAAATACTAGAATCAATAATCTATTTACAACTTCATCATCATCATAAACCTTAGGTCACAATTGCCCATTCAAGGCCAACATCCAATATAACACAATTGACCATAAATTCCTCATGATTCAATATAGAACAATACATAAATCAATAGCCCATAACAACCTACACATTAATATCACATTATTAGCTCATAATCAATAGACCCACTTTAGACCCAAAATTAGGATTTCAAGATATGCAAGGGTTCATGGAGTTTTTGATCTTAAAACCATCAATATTAACATAAATCATCATTTGAAATACTTTCATGCAAGAACCCAAGCTTAGAATTAAAATTGGAGTTTTTAATGTTTTGAAAAACATTGAAATCACTTTGATTTGGCTCTTTGATTGAAAGGAGAATCAAAGATAAAATCCCCATACCTTTGTGATTAATTTCCTTAGGAATTTGAAGGAGAAATCAGTAGGAACCCATCCCCTAGCTTGAAGCTTCATCAATGTCTTCCATGGAGTTCTAGAGAGATAATTTATTTGAGAGGGAAGGTTCAATTTGGATAATGAGGTCTAATTCTAGGTTTTGGGGTTTTAACCAACTTAGAATACCCTAAAATAGGTAGAATAACCATTCATAATAATTCCCCAAAGTACCCAAACCACCCCACTCAGTTGGACCTTTTAAACAAGTAAAACTTGAGTTTTATTTTCGTAGATTTTGTTGGGGAACAAGTCCGCGACGCGGAGGTCTTCCCACAAGTTTCTGGAAATTAAATTTCGAGATAGTAGAGTCCGCGGTGTCTCCGCGATGCGGAGCCACTTTTTGGCCATTGGTGGAGCAGGTCCGCGACGTAGAGCCACTCCCTCCATGAATAACTTCAAGCTGCCTTGGCAGCTTGTTTGGCCAAGGGTGGGGGTCCTCCTCGGGGACCCTTAGGGTGGTCCCGGGGAGTCGTAGCCAAACTTTTTGACCCTAAAAACATTTATTAAGACACTAGGGTCACCTCCACTAATTTTAGACTTCATACGACACGTAAAAACATGCAAGATACACTTGAACAAACTAGCACGCAAACAACTAGTTTTCGAACATCTTGAACCTCTCTTTGACGTTGGACTTCAACTCAACTAAGCTGACCTATAAACTCATTTTCAAACATTTATACAAGTTTATCAACTACTAACACACATGTGAAGCTCTAATTATCCTATTGCATTTTGAGGGGCGTTACAGTACGGATCGAGAAGTGATCTACACGCGATCTAAATGATATGGGCCTGAACCTACATCACGAGAAAATGTAGCACAGAGTATGCATCAATACATGAAAGTATTGAGCATACAGGGTAGGATAAATCTGAACAATATATACATAACTGAATAAAGCATACTGATCAATGATATAAGATGAACATGAAAATATACTGAACATGAACTAAACAGAATGCAATGACCAAGCTCATAACATACTGAAACTGAATACTGAAATATAACTGGTAACCTAGTCAATGCACTAGAATTTGACTGTGGGAGTTACTATTAACCCACATAAAACCACGTGAGCTAAACGTAGAATTCGATCTATACACCCCATCGAGAGGACCTAATATACCTTGCCAGGGAGATAAAGGCATGACTAACGTGATCACTAAATATAATGCCCACAGAGGGGACTTAACCTACGGGGGCATGTAGTTTTGGGAATATGAGGGTGACTGATACGTACAAACCTACACCTCAATTAAAAGGTATAAACTGTCGAAGTCAATTTATAGAACTTAATGTGAGTTGAGGTCGATCCCACAGAGAATTTCTTTACAAAAATGATTTCACTATTGCATTTACCCAAATGTTGTTATTATTTCCTAAAGAGACCAATTACGGAATGTAAATTTGGGTGTAGTTGTGATGTTCTAGTAACTAAGATTGGTAATCAAAATCTAGATTAACAGTTAACAGAGTATTAAGTTCTAAAGATGTTTCAATAATTAAATGAAACTAGGATTGTGTTCCCTATAACGTTGGATCTCGTATTTTTTGGTAAATGAGTTTTAGGCAATTCATCTCTGCAAAATACAGGCGATATAAATATATCTAACACTTCTGAGCCTAATTAGATAACTTTTACTCAAGCCCTCTCGGTCCTAGAGTGTTAACAAGTTTTACCCTCACTTACGATAGTGTTAGAGTTCTTTTCTCTCTTCTCTCGAACTTTGACTCTATTTCTTCAGGTTAATTTAGCTTTTTCCCAACTATCATTTTTCTCTCAAACAAATGACAGATACCAGCTCACTCTAATGTGTGCACTCATTATAATAAATGAATAAGAAAAGCTAAATTATAATCTGCAAATATAAATGGCCTTTCACTCGTTTTACGAAATTACACTTAGATTTAAGTTAGAGATCCCACAATCCCAATTGTGGTATTTAGCCACTCATGATTTCACGTAGACGTACGAACGTATCTAATGAAAACATGACAAGAAAATACTACGAAAATAAGCAAAATCGATAAGCACTTTGATAATTCAAAAACTCGAAATCCAACTTCCAAACTTGATTCGATGTTAATGTTCAAAACCAAAAGCTAAGAATTTTTCCAAACTTCGTTCCAGATAAGATAAGATAAAGTGAAAGAATGCCCTAATTAATTCAAATAGAATGTTTAAAAAGAGTCCTACTCGAAGTAGGACTATTCTGTCGCGCAGCTTCATGACTGCTCCACGATCCGTCAACGGCTTTACGGTTCGTGAAGCACCGTGAAGCCCTTCGTTGTCTTCACTTGCACTCATCCAAAATAGGTTCTTCTAGTTTTGTACACTGGATCATCACCACGGACACCACCACGACTCGTGACAATGACCACGGTCCGTATAGTTGTCGGTGGTCTTCACTTGACCAATTCCATCTTCAACTTTTCATTGCTCATTCACTGGATCATCTTTGCGACTCTCACCACGGATCATTGTGAGGACTACGGCCCGTGGGGTTGTCCATGGTCTTCACTTGGTTCAATCATCTTTCAGCTCCTCCAACCCTAAGCACTGGTTCAACTCTACGAGCAGCTTCACGATCAGTAGTGAAGACCACGACCCGTGAGGTCGTCCGTGGTCTTTACTTTCTTCTATTCACTTTCACTGAATTTTCTTCTTTTCTATCTTCTTTCATGTCCACCTGTTTCACCTGTACAAACACTACCAAACACATCATATACACATAACTACATCCGATTTTAGTACTAATTCTTAGTTTTCAAGCATCAAATGTGCCAATATTTCGCGGAACATCAACACCCTCAACTTAGAACAATTACTTGTCCTAAAGTGATGAGAAAAAAATAATACATTCAGCAATCAAACATTCAAAATCGTTTTGACACTGGGCAACACCTATCTCAATCTCACATTATATCCAAAACCATCAATCTAACATGCAAGGATCAATATATGACATCCCATTACTCACAGTCTACCATGCTTATGCCTGTGTACTATCAGCTAACACAATCTACTATCAAATGCAATCATTGTGTCCTCACACCAAAGAAGTCCCTCACTCATGATAATTGGGACTAGGTTCTACGCTCTCACTCTCAAAGAACTTTGAACACTAATAACAAAAGACCATAGGCTTGCCCTTGCTTTCTATTCTCTATCTTCCAAACACCCGGAATCGGATCACTGTAGGACTTTATCGGCTTGTAACATAGGCTTAGGCTAGGGAATGGATATTTGGGTTTGTGAGTGACTAATCCCTTGGTTCTTCAAAGTTTCGTTTGCACACAACTCTTTCTAAGCAATTCCCTCTTTTTCTTCATTTCAGTACCTCCCAGCAACCATTTTTTTTAAAAATTTTGTTTTTGTTTTTATTTTTTATATTGTGCTTTCAGCTAACTAGTTGAACCTTCTTCTTCACTTTTCCTTTCTGCCCGGGTTGCAATCACCCTCAACTTAGGTCTTTGGCCTGAGTTGTGACATCGTATCTTTGGAGACCCAAGGATATGACATTTGATGGGTAAGAACAAAATTGGTTTTCATGCTCAAATTGGGTTCAAGTGATAAGCTTTTTATTTGGTTGTTTCATTTTTTCTTGGCTTTTTAATGGCTTAGCAAAAATGGCCTACTGATCCTTCCCTATCCAGTTATTCTCAGATTTAAGTAAGACTATTCGGGCAAGTTCTAGTTTCTACTCCTAGCATTAAACTTCAATCAAAATTCACACACACATGACACATGACTGCATTCTCTAGGCGGGGTCAATGAAAAAACTTTTCCCTCAAAGTCAATGAAGAAAAATAAAATAGGGCAATGAGGAGGGGTCATACCTACGACGCTCTAGGCGCCGGTAGCCGGGTCAGTGTCGTCATCCTTATCAATAGGTGTAGTCTCAGAAACCAGCTCTGAATTAGGCTGGCTATCACTAACCAGGACATGTACTCCTCTACCAGAAGCGCTAGCTAACACCACATCTCGCTATTATTGCGCGAGTGCTTCATCTTCTCTTGCCTTCTTTCGCGGTGCCTTGCGGGCTTTCTTGTGTTATCGTCTTTCTGCATTAGACTCTCTGCCTTTGTGTTTTTTCTTACCGGATTTACTCTTGGGTAGTTCACCCCAGAAATCATTAAGTGATTTAGTGGTAGGTGGCTCATCAAACAATTTCATCAGTGACTCTGACATGACCGGAGTGGGCACCTGTACCGGCATCTCAGCCACTTTATCAACTTGAGCTTGCATTTCAGACAATTGCTTCTTGAACTCATCATTATCAACTGAACTTGCAACCTGCAAGACAAGGACCTCCAAACCATCCATCTTGTCTTTTAAAGCAGCCAGCTCATTTCACATCTTAGCTTTTACCTTTTTTTTCACGGCTAACACATATCACTCTATTATCTGGGGCATCTGGTGTACAATTTGGTCGACTAATGTCCTGGTTTGACAGTGATCTGCAACTAATTTCTCAAGGAAGAGAGTAGGAATACCTGGAGCCTGTAAGGCTGAAGCTGGTGGCGATGGTGCCTCTGTAGATGGCTGTGATGACTATCCTTGCTCGGGTCCTCTCTCTGTATGTGGAATGTCAATTGGTACATGAGGAACAACTGCCAAAGAACTCGCAGCTCCAGAATTCGCACCAAAGTGATGGTTAGAAACATCTTTGATTTTATAGGCCTGGGTGAGTCTGAATGCCTCACCCCATCTATCAACTAGCCTATTTGGGGGAATATTTGCTTGTCGACACAATTTCCCTATCAGAAAGGGAAGTGGAAGTCCGGATCTCTCATTTAGTGCCCTGTCTCTCATCTCAGTCGCTATGATCCGCCCCATATTTATCGGGTAAGTAGCCATGAGGAATGCTACCAAAGAAGCTAGTGAGGGAGACAAGGTGTTATCATTACCTGTTGGTTTCAATTGTGCTCGGACAACAACCCACTAGACCTTGGCCGGAAAAGACAGTGAAGCTTTAGTGATGAGTGGCTGTGCTCCCCAAGCTGCATTCTCCCCCTCTGAAGCAATTTGTCTTGCAATCCAATGCAACACTCGCTCTCGAGAACTCTAAACCTCTATCTCAGTTTCACTGGTGACCGCATGATGTTTTCCCTAAAAAAGGCCAACTGAAGCTGGTGTTGTGTATTCTCGGACATGCATCATACGATAGTAGTCTCAAAGATATCTATCGATTTATCCCGAACCATAATTGAGTTGAGTGGAACTGGCAATGTCTTTCTGCCCCCGTTTAGTTATCTCAATTTCTGCAGCAAAGTTCATCAATGTGGCTGCATAAGACACATAAAATCTCTGGTCAGGTGGCTAGAATATTCTCCAGGTGCGTTGTTCATCCGGTCAAACTGATGAAACTAAAATATCCGATAAATGTTGGGGAATGATTTGATATCAACCAGCACCACTCTGGTCTTAGGCATGATCGGTCTATTTTTGAAGCCGCTAGACTTGTTGACAATTCCATTATTAAAGAAGTCCTCGCATCTGTCCACAGTCCACATAGAATGAAAACAATCAATCAGCTGCTGTCTCGCTGTGGGATCAACTTCATCAATGTTCACATATTGGACCATGGTGTCATTGGTGGTGATCTCTTCGTCTTCTCTTACAGCACCTGCCTCTTCCTTCCTGTGCTCCAGTTTCAGCTTCTATGTTTACTGCAGGCTGAGGTGTGATTACATTTTCCTGAGAGCCGCTTGCAGACTCTGAACTATCTTCTGATCCATCAGCAGACTAGCTACCCAATTCCTCGCCGCTACCAGAACTACTACCTTCCTCTTCAAACTGGGAAAAAGTATTTTGGAGAATTGCCCTCGTTGTCTGGGATCTAGTAGCTCGAGGTGAGTGCTCCTCAATGGTGGTATTTATCTGAACCTCAGAACAACTAGACTCTGCAGCATTATGACCTTCCGATTGAGAAGCAGTAGGTGAGGAATGCTTGGTTGCGTTCTTTCTTCGAGGAGCCATATTACCTGAGAAATAGAAAACCCATTAGTATGCAAACAATAAAATGACACACTATTGGGTACTCAGACTTCTCCTCTGTAATTACAACGCGACGCCTTGCCTTAAGAACGCCGTCACCCAATCTATCACTGGGAAGGGCCATAGAATTAAAATAAAGAAAAGAAATAAAAATACAAAAACAAAACTAAAATAAAATAAAAGTATTTTATTTATTTATACAGAAGCTCACACGGGCCGTGTGGTGAGTACCACGGTCCGTGAAACCTCTCATGGACTTAAGACAAAATTAGTGTGCAACAAGTGGAGTGAACCACGGTTCGTGATAATGCTCGTGAACATATCCATTGCGTGTATGGAATGCCTAAGTGTTGTCCACGAGTGGTTTCAAGGCTCGTGGTGGCTTCCACGGTCTGTGAAGCCTATCGTGGTCTTATACTTTGGCTAATAATTCAGTCATTGTATCCCCCGACTTCACTATAGGATGTGCTTACAACACCAACCACCTATTTTTAGCACAAGATCACAACGTGAATGATTTCGATTCCTCACTCTGCATAATTTACATTGTATCAATACACATGGTTATGTTTGCTTATATGCAATATGGACTCAATTTCACACTAATGTCAAAATTTAACACTAATTTCTCCCAATTTCATGATACCCATACACAAGAATCATCAAATTTACCCAATTCACACTAACCCACAATAATTCAATACCAACCAAGATAGTTCATCACATAATCATTCTAAACTCGACTAAATTGAAGTAAATCTAACTTGTTTTTAGACAAGATCAAAC
Organism: Solanum stenotomum; assembly: GCF_019186545.1. Classification (NCBI taxonomy): domain Eukaryota; kingdom Viridiplantae; phylum Streptophyta; class Magnoliopsida; order Solanales; family Solanaceae; genus Solanum; species Solanum stenotomum. The sequence goes on from NC_064290.1 coordinate 38,296,660, forward strand.
TTATAACAAGTTATAAAAGGACTTACTTGGAAGTAATGGAAAATTTCGCCCAAAAAGAGTGAGATGAACTTTGACTTGAATTTCTTGACAGACTAATTACTAGTGTTTCGATTCTCTGATTATTGGAGACTTTATGGATGATGAAACATTTTTATGAAGTTGATAACCGTTATGGCAGAGAGAAAGGGGAGAAAAGCCGACCTTTGGCACTTTAGGATATAAAAATACGTTTAATTTTAACTTTAAGTCCTTCGCGGGTCGGGTCGGATAATTGGTACTGCTGGGTCGCAGGCGATGGACCGTGAATTTTGCCTGTGAAGGACATCACGGTCCGTGAAATTGTTCGTGAACATGACTTCAAACAAGGTACTTACCTGAGGTTCACGAGAGGCTAAACGGTCCGTACAAAGCTTGACGGACCGTGAACCCTTTAGTGAACCAATTTATGGCAATTTCTAGTAACCTACTTTGGCTACTGTTGTGGATGACGGGCCATGAAGTTGCATGTGAAGGGCACCACAGACCATGGGACTTCTCGTGAAGAGTGGTCTGCACCCAATTATGCAATTCTTAGTCCAAATCATTCCTGCATAACTCAACACACAGTGAATCTATAAAAGAAAAGAAAAATGAGAAAAAGGAAACTACCTATTACATTTACAATCTTGGGTTGCCTCCCAAGCAGCGCACAATTTAACGTTGCGGCGCAGCACATGTTACTTGATTACTCTGACATCATCAAGTTTACATTCATCCACTATCTTCACTTCTTCTAGAACCCCAAGTATGCCTTGATTTGCTGGCCATCGACCTTGAACCTCTCACCCTTGTCATTCTCAAGCTCAATAACTCTTGACTAGAACACCTGAGTTACCTTAAAAGGCCTAGACTATTTGGATCTCAGCTTCCCAGGAAATAGACGAAGTCTAGAATTGAAAAGTAACACCAAGTCACCAGGAGTGAAAGTTCTCTTCTCAATATGCTTATCATGATACAATTTCATCCTCTCCTTGTATAGTGTAGACCTCTCATATGTTCTCAAGCAAAACTCATCCATCTTATTCATTTGATCCAACCTCAAGTTTGCAGTTTCACTCTAACTAAGGTTCAACTTCTTTAAAGCCAGAGTGCCTTATACTCAAGCTCAACTGGCAAATGACATGTCTTTCCAAACACCAATTGATATGGAGAAATACCAATAGGCGTTTTGAAAGCTGTCTGATATGCCCATAGAACATCATCTAACTTTCGTGCCCAATCTGTCCTGTTGGCATTCACAGTTTTTGCCAGAATAACCTTTATTTCTCTATTGGACACCTCCACTTGGCCACAGGTCTGTGGGTGATAAGGTGTTTCCACTTTGTGTTGTTTAATCCCATATTTGGCTACTAAAGCACTGAAAACCTTGTTGCAAAAATGGGAACCGCCATTACTGATAATAGCTCTGGGTGTGCCAATCCTTGAGAATATATTCTTCTTCAGAAAGCCAGCAACACTTTTGCCATCATTCTCAGGTAAAACAACCGCTTCAACCCATTTGGACACATAGTCCACTGCCACCAATATATACTTCTTCCCATAGGAGCTCACAAATGGGCCTATGAAATCAACTCCCCATACATCAAATAGCTCCACCTCCAGAATAGGTGTCTTGAGTAACTCGTGGCGCCGAAAGATTGCTCCTTACTGCTAGCACACATCACAACTCCTTACTATATCCATCGCATCCTGATGAATTGTGGTACTGTAGTACCCATACTGAAGTACCTTGTGGGCTGTCCGAGCACCTTCATGATGGCCACCCATTGGAGAGGAGTGACAGGCCTCTAGAATGTGCAACATCTTAGCTTCATGGATGCATCACCTGATGATATTATCAGCACACACCCTGTACAAATAAGGTTCTTCCCAAAAATACTTACCCACATTATGCATGAACCTCTTCCTTTTCTGAAATGTCAGCCCCTTATGCAACAAGTCACTAACAAGGAAGTTAGAAAAATCAGCAAACCAAGGAATAAGATCAAGAGTTGCAGCTAATACCTGCTCATCCAGGAACAAATCATTGATTTCGAGGTCAAGTTCCTCTTTCTTTTCAGCCTCCAACCTAGACATGTGATCATCTACCTGGTTTTGCACAACCTCTACTATCCTTAACCTCAAAATCAAAATCTTGAAGCAGCAACACCCATATGATCAACCTGGACTTGGCATCTTTCTTTGCCATGAGGTATCTCAGAGCTGCACGATCCGTGTGGACTATCACTCTAGTACCTATCAAGTAAGCTCTGAATTTCTCAAAAGCATACACCACAGCCAGTAGTTCCTGTTCAGTAACTCTGTAGTTTCACTGTGCTCCATTTAGTGACTTGCTAGCATAGTAAATCAGATGAAACATCTTATTGCGCTATTGCCCCAACACAACTCCTAAGGCAGTACCACTAGAATCACACATTACCTCAAATGGCTCAGCCTAATCTGGGCCAATAATCACTGGGAAGAAATCAGCTTCTCCTTCAGGCATTCAAAGGCGCTTAGACATGCCTCATCAAAAGCAAATTTCACCTCCTTCTCCAAAAGCTTGCACAAGGGGTGTTCAATTTTTGAGAAGTCCTTGATGAAACACCTATAGAATCCGGCATGTCCTAAGAAGCTTCGAACACCCTTCACACTAATAGGTGGAGGCAACTTTTCAATCACCTCAATTTTTGCTTTGTCGACCTCGAATCCCTTTTCCGACACCTTGTGACCAAGGCCTATACCTTTCTTGACCATAAAATGGCACTTATCCCAATTAAGCACTAGATTGGCCTCCTCGCATCTCTATAAATCCCTACTAAGATTGAGCAAACAGTCATAAAAATATCACTTACCATTGAAAAGTCGTCAATGAATACCTCCAGAGTGTCGTCCACCATGTCCGAGAAGATAGACATCATACACCTCTGGAAAGTTGTTGGTGTATTACATAATCCAAATGGAATTCGTTTGAATGCGAAGGTGCCATAAGGACATGTAAACATGGTCTTTTTCTGATCTTCAGGAGCAATTGATATCTGGTTGTATCCAGAGTATCCATCTAAGAAAAAGTACCATCATTTTCTAGCCAACCTTTCAAGAATCTAACCCATGAATGGCATTGGGAAGTGATCCTTCAAGGTCCACTTATTCAGCATCCTGTAGTCCATGCACACTCGTCATCCAGTGACTAGTTTCTGTGGGATCAACTCATTCTTCGTATTTGCAACCACCGTCATACCACCCTTTTTGGGCACACATTGCACTGACTTGACCCAATGACCGTCAGAAATGTGGTACACAGCCCCAACATCTAACCACTTGATGATCTCCTTTTTGACCACCTCTTGCATTGGTGAATTTAACCTCCTTTGGTGTTCAATGATTGGGCTGCAGTCCTCCTCAAGTTGGATCTTATGAGTGCATATTTATGGAGGTATCATGTTGATGTCAACAATGGTTCATCCAATTGCCCTTTTGTACCTTATCATCACTTTGATCACAACTTGAACCTGTTCATCATTTAAATCTGCAGCCAAGATCATAAGTAAAGTGCTGTTAATGCCCAAAAATACATACCTCAGGTGACTGGGTAACTGTTTCAGTTCCAACATAGGTGGATCCTCAATGGATGGTTTTGCTGGAGGACTTGGCCTGTTTTTCAGATCCAGGTCAAGTTTCTTTGGAGCATAAGAATGTGCTCCCATACCCTATAAGGCATTTACAATTTCCACATAGTCAGTCCGGAAATCCCTTTCAAAATTCATCAACATGGCTGCTAATGTTTCAACAACCAGCCTCTCTTCAATGGTCGCTCCAATCTGTTCTTCATCAAAGGTCTCTATCGCAAGCATCACATTCATGTCATGCGACTATTTCATTGACCTGCAAATTTTAAAATTTACCTCTTCCTTGTTGAGTTTGAATTTTAGTTCTCCTCTCTCAACATCTACTAATGCTCGTCCTGTGGTCAGAAATGGTCTTCCCAAAATTATGGGAACCTCAAAATCCACTTCGCAATCCAAGATCACGAAGTTTGCCGAAAAGATGAAAGTTTCCACCTTTAGGAGCACGTCACATAAGATGCCCACAGGTCGTTTTACTGACGTATGTGCCATCATCAACCTCATTGCTCTGGGTTTTGGAACTCCTAACCCCAGTTGTTTGTAGATGGCCAGTGGCATCAAGTTTATACTGGCCCCTAAGTCACACAAGGCCTTTGCGAATTTGATTGATCTGATGGTGCACGATATGGTGAATGCACCTGGATCCTCCTTCTTCTGTACCAGAGACCTAGTAGCAATAACACTGTAGTGATGAATATTATCAGTAAAATCAATACTTACAACTCTTTTTTCGTGACCAAGTCCTTCATGAACTTGGCATATCCTGACATCTCCTCTAGGGCTCCCACCAATGGGATGTTCACTGATTGCTGTCGCAGCATGGTTTAGAAAATTTCCCATCTTCAGCTTTATTTTTAAGCCTTTGAGGGAAATGAGGAGGTGGTCTTGGTATCTTCTGTAGAGGCATAGTTCCCTGAACCTCTATTTCCTTTGCTCTTGCTGGTTTCGCTATAGGTTGAGCGTCCTCCAAGTCATCTACCTGTTCAGCTTCGGCCTCCTCTCTTCCAATTTGCTACAACACCTGATCATGCTTAGTACCTACATAAATTGGGTCAATAAGAATCTTATCACTCCTGGTGGCGATAGCCATGCACTGCCCGTCCTTCTTAGAATTTTGAATACTATCACTTGGAAGCGACCTACTCTTCCTCTGGTTTAGTGATGTTGAAAGTTGCCCCAATTGCTGCACTATTAGCTTGATGGAGGGGGTGTGAGAGTCTACCAGTTGACCCATACTGGAGAAATCACCTTTTATCTTCTTCACCCCTGCATCAGTTGACTCAACTTTTTGGAGCACCTTGGCCAACATGTCTTCCAGCTTAGACCTGCTGGAACTACCACTTTCCCAGTCTCTATTACCTGGGGGCACATACACACCACTGAGATCATTTCTATACCCATCTCTGTTCTGCCAGTTTCCTTGCTCTCTATTTGCTGACTTGTCATACTTTCTTTCTCTGGAGTAGTTCCAACCTGCATTTCCAGAGTTGTAACCTTGGTTTCCCGAGTTATAATTTTAGAAACCTCTTTGGTTGCCCAAGTAGTTAGCCTCTTCATCTAGATCGATGTCCTGATCTTCATACCTGTTTGGAGATCCTACAACATTTACCTCTTCAGAACTTGCCACAATATGCTTCGTGAGAAGATCTATCTGGGTCCTCATGTGCACCATGTCCTGATCCCTTTCTTCTTCTCTTTTCTTTTGTTAAGATGAAAGTTCGAAGGTGAACCCAAGATCTCCTACATCAGCATCCCTGGTGTACCATCTCTGTTGTTCTTAGATAGTTTATCCAACTTCTGCATGCTTTCTTCAAATGGCTTCCTCATGAATGATCCTCCGCACACTACATCAACAACATGTTTAGTAACATAATTCATAGATCTATAGAAAGCATGTTTCAGATGTCTCTTAGTGAGACCATGGTTTGGATACTTCTTCAGCTTTTGGCTGAATCTCCACCAGGTCTCATGCATCACTTCTCTTGGTAATTTCTTGTGGGCACTTATCTCATCCTCCATTTGTAGCTCTTTTGATTCTAGAAAGGATCATTCCACGAAAGCCTCCTTCAGCTCAGTCCAACTCCTGATTGAATAATCTAGCATCTCATTCAACCAATTGGTCGCCTTCTCAGTAAGAGATAATGGAAATAAGCTCAATCTCATTGTTGTTTGGCTAACTCCAGGAATTTCTTGCAATTTACATATCGCCAGAAAGTTCATCAAATGCTGATTTACATCATCACCAGCTGCACCCCTGAACCTACCTTTCAGATTCAACAGTTGAATCATAGTGTTGGTGATTGTGAATTTCACACCTGGAGGTAGTGCAGGTAACACTATCGCTCTAGTGGCTCTAGCTCCATCCAAATCTAAGTCATCATCTTCGTACATCATGTGAGCTGGGTATTGTGCTAGACCCCTTGGAGCTAGTGGTTGGCGGTGGGGAGGAGCTATTTCTTCCATCATCCTAGGCAGGTTGTTCATAGCATTCTGCTGAATACCTCTTGCATTGGCTTCAGCTTTCAATCCCAGTGTTTGCCTCCGAGCTTCAAGTTCTTGTGCATTCACCATTTTATAAATTATTTTCTGAAGTTCTGGGTCGTATGGGATCAATGTGGCTCCCTTACTTCTGGTATTTGGCATACATAGTCGAACTCACCTGTAAGAGATACAGACAAAGAACAAGACGTAAAATTAGGAAATATAACTACACTTTGAATAAAATCTAGTAAAACAGTTCTGAATTGAAATTCCTCGGCAGCGACGCCAAAATTTGATACGTCCAAACTTACACCTCAATTAAGAGGTATAAATGGTCGAAGTCAATTTATAGAACTCAACGTGAGTTAAAGTCGATCCCACAGAGAAATTCTTTATAGAAATGATTTCACTGTTGTGTTTACACAAATATTGTTATTATTTCTTAAAGACAACACTTATGGAATGTAAATTTGGGTTTAGTTGTTATGTTCTAGTAACTAAGATTGGTAATCAAAATCCAGATTAACACTTAACAAAATATTAAGTTCTAAAGTTGTTTCGATAATTAAATGAAACTAGGATTGTGTTCCTTATAACGTTGCATCTCGTATTTTTCCATAAATGAATTTCAGGCAATTCATCTCTGCAAAATACAGGCGAGATAGATATATCTAACACTTCTCAGTCTAATTAGATAACTTTCACTCAAGCCCTCTCAGTCCTAGAGTGTTAACAAGTTTTATCCTCACTTACGATAGTGTTAAAGTTTTCTTCTCTCGAACTTGAACTTTGACTCTATTTCTTCAGATTAATTTCGCTTTTTCCCAACTATCATTTTTCTCTTGAAAAAAATGACAGATACATGCTCACTCTATTGCGTGCACTCATTAGAATACATGAATAGCGAAAGCTAAATTATAATCTGCAAATATAAATCACCTTTCACTCGTTTTACGAAATTACACTTAGATTTATGTCATAGATTCCACAATCCCAGTTGTGGTATTTAGCCACTCATGATTTCACGTAGACATACATAAGTATATAATGAAAACATGACAAGAAAATACGCACGAAAATAAGCAAAATCGATAAGCACTTTGATAATTCAAAAACCCGAAATCCAACTTCCACAATTGATTCGATGTTAATGTTCAAAACCAAAAGCTAAGAATTTTTCCAAACTTTGTTCTTCGTTCTAGATAAGATAAGATAAACTGAAAAAATGCCCTAATTAATTCAAATAGAATGTTTTAAAAGAGTCTTACTCGAAGTAGGAGTAATCTATCATGCAGCTTCACGATTGCCTCCACGATCCGTCAAGGGCTTCACGGTCCGTTAAGCCCTTCGTGGTCTTCACTTGCACTCATCCAAAATAGGTTCTTCAAGGCATGTACGTTGGATCATCACCATGGACACCACCACGACTCGTGACAATGACCATGGTCTGTATAGTTGTCCGTAGTCTTCACTTGACCAATTCCATCTTCAACTTTTCATTGCTCATTAACTGGATCATCTTACGACTCTCACCACAGACCATTGTGAGGACCACAACCCGTGAGGTCGTCTCTGGTCTTCACTTGGTTCAATCATCTTTCAGCTTCTCCAACCCTAAGAACAGGTTTAACTCTACGAGCAGCTCCACGATCAGTAGTGAAGACCACGACCTATTAGGTCGTTCGTGGTCTTTACTTTCTTAAATTCACTTTCACTAAATTTTCTTCTCTTCTAGCAAGTGTAATTCATGAACTAAACGATTCTACACAACTAGGGCTCTAAATTTCATGCTATAATTAAGTAACATGGTTACGAAAATGTAATATTCTGATTAGGATTATTCTATCAGCTAAATCACAACAATTATCTGAAGTTCTAGAAACCCTAAGTCTAAACAATATTAAGGGAATCAAGAATCTGACTGAATTCTAGGGACCTAATGGGTGAAAGAAACCCACTAGTCAAATCCCAAATACCTGGTGACGAAATCCACGGAGAAATCCTTCTATTTTGGGTTGAAACTTGAAAGAAACCTATTGATTGTTCTAAGGAAAACTGGCACCTCTTTCATCTTCTTTTGTTCTAAGTGAAATATGCATAATATGCTAATAGCATTATCCTCTGACCTCTATTGTGAGAACAATAAAATGCCCAATTTGTTACAGTTTTCTTACAACACCAAGTTTGTATTGTTTCAATTTATAAAACATCAAAAGTAAGAGAAATTTACTTTTTATACTTTTGCAGACTTGCAGTACCTTCTTGTTATTATTTAATGAAATTTATTTTTCCTTATCCAAAGAAAAAAGGAGAAAGAAAAAGATAGTTTGGTGCACCTTTTGTAAAGCACCTTCTTGTACAAGTGGACAATAGTGTTACTCTTGTAAACTTCTTGTTGCTGTATTTGACCCTTTTTGTCCATAAAAACAAAAGACCATGCTTTTTAGGAAGGCCATAGCTTATAAACTTCATCTCAATTTTCCCACTCATGGCTTTAGCTTATTCAGAATGACTTTCAATGTTTATGAATGATTTTTTGCTTATTTGTTTTGTATGTGTATTTTTTATTTCTAGAGGGCTATTAATGTAGTTGTTTAGTTAATAATCTATTTTTTTCTCTTTCAGTTGGGCTCATGTGAACTTCACAAACATGAAATCCTCCAACACTGTCGCCATTTTCTACCATATTAGAAGATAACTATGAACCTTTACTTTTTCAGTTATCGAATGCCTTTAAAAGGGATGTACTAATTTTAGTATCAGTACAGAGTGTTGTGAAGTATTGTAGTAGAAAAGAAAAATTCCCAGGAATCAGGATCATGATAGAAATACTTCTTCTGAAGAAACACATAGGACCCTAAGCATCAGAATTGGATGTGTATGAAAAATCTTTCATTTGTGAGGTTGGAAATGCTGTTCTGGTTTTAGCACTTGTTTCCTTGTTTGAGTTTTGGCACTTTTCTCTTTGGTTTAGTTTTTTCATGAGAGTTTTTGTTTTGAGTAGCTCGGTAATATTTCTTGCTTGTAAATGTTCTAGATGGCACTTATCCATATGCGGTGGCAAAGTCATTGCATAAGTTTGTGAACTATGGGAAGAGAAAGAAGGAGTCGGTGGCTGAGTTGCTTGTGACACTGTTAGTCAAGGTACTGTGAATGCAGTAAATCTGGCCTCATCTTAAACAGACTCCTAGTCCCCGGCAAACATCCAATTTTTCGGCACATTATGGTCTCATTTCATTGCAGTTATTGTTGGTTGAGAAGCTATGGGCCAAAGGACTATGTGCAAGTACCTATGAAGCGTCTTGGCTATCTAAAGCATGCGACTCCAAAGTTTGCTGCATTAGTGTAGTTATCTTTCACTTATTGATGTCCGTTGTGCTAAGTAATCTATGAAATACTATATTAATGGATTATCGTGATCTTTACGGGTTGAGGATTTCACTGATCGGTCTCAAAGTGAAGCAAGGGTTGTTGGGGAAGCAGAAGTGAAACACATATACAAGTGTATCCAGCGTACTAGTGAATACATTTCTGCTTTTATGCATGACTTTGTTGAAATACCCACATTAAAAATTCAGTTGTTTGGACGTGCTACCCCTTTTCAAGACGATTTTGAGACAAGGAACACTAGAAGATGGAAATACAACCACTCTTCCTTGTAGAGATATCAAGAATCCGGAACGAAGTAAAGAAAGCAAGAAAGGAATTCAGTTAGCTATACCTTCTAAACCTATCACGACAAAAAAGAAAATGGTCTATCGAAGGTTGGGAAGGATTAACTTCAAAGAGCTATGGATAGTCAAAAGGAAAATGGCCTACTGAAGGTTGGGAAGGAGTATGTTCAGCGATTTGGGGACAACCTAATGAGGATGGTGGACCACCCGACTCTATTGGTTCAAATGGAAAATGGACTATCAAAGGTTGAGGAAAAGTATCTTTTGTGAATTCGGGACAGTAAAATAGGGACAATGTACCACCAGACTTTATCTCGACAAAAAGGAAAAGATCAGATGAAACCCATGGAGGAACTTCTTCTTCTCAGTGGTTGGGAAAATTATACACAAAAAGTTGGCCCAAAAGAAAGCACAACAATAAGCATGAACCTACTGCTAAGTGGTCAAAAATGCAGACATGAGGTTTGGGAGGAAGCTAAATTAACCATTTGGTTCGTTTAAGTAGGTTGTGCGTATCCAGTTGAATCATCTGCAGCAACTTTTACATTCTTGCTAGGACATAGGGAGTATTTATTATGAGCTAGGTAACGTACCTGTCGTCATCCTCTTATTTTTGTAATGGTTCGTTAGGACATTTTGTACAGATCGACCTAGAAATGACCTTAGCAAGATGGAATGTTAACTGCTCAATGTACATTTAATTTTATGTACCTTATAAATATCAAGCAATTGAAGGAAAAATAGATTCTCAAGAAGCCAATTCTCTCTCTATGTTTCTCTCTCTCGAGATCTACTTTACTATGAATAACAGAGGACATAGTAGATTTCATTTACGTTGTAAACAAATGTCTCAAATAAAATTTACTTGATTTGATGTGTAGAGTTATTCGATACTTGTGATGGCAAGAGATAGAAATTGTTCGATATAATAGTCGAAATGTGTACGATCTGAACCCCACACCATCATTATAAAAATGAAAAAATCAACAAAGAAAGACAATAAATCAAAAACGTTTCATCAAACTTCTATGACAGTAGAAACTTGATTCCAATAAAAAACATACTAAAAGAAACAATGTTTTTAAGTTCTAGCTAATCTTAACAAGTCAAGCCCGGTGCAGAAAGTATCCTGCATTCATGCAGGGTTTAAAAAATTTATTTAACAACATAGTATGATATAATAATAATAAAAATCTAAATTTTGTCTCCTCTAAAAGTCTTCATATCATCGACAATAGCTCTAGCACCCGTTGAAATACCAGCAATCCCACTTTTTTAAAATCTAGCACAGTAAGCCCATTCTCTCCTATCCAATTTATCAATGTGCCATTTTCAGGCAATATTGAGCTACAATCCTACATACAAAAGAAAAAAAAATTGTACATTAATTGAGACAATGATGGTTAAATTAATAGTTAGTTAAATTAGTAACTATGAAAACTTATCTAGAAAAACTTATCCGCACACGATATTTACAGGCAAGTGAAAAATTTCAAGACTCAAATTTAGAATTAAAAAAAAAGAACATAGTGATATTTGCATAACGTACCTTTAGACATTTGGTAGCAATATTCTTGTATCCAGTAGCAAAAATGATTGCATTAAATTGATGTTCATCTCCATTGTCAAACACTACTGTATGATCCTTTATTTCTGATATTCCAGGAAGTACCAAATAATGAATTGACAAAAAGTTTTTTCACAAAAAAACCAATTGTTATTTCGTTTTTTATAATAGATTATCAATGCATATTGGATGAACTATTTACACAAATATACTGTATTAGCCAAAGTCACTAAAATCTACCGATTTTGTAACTATAATAGTTCAACTAATGCGCATGATAATGAACATGTGTTTTTATTCTTCTTCATTAAATACTATTACTAGGTTCTTTGTAGTTATCAAATTTGAACTCGTGATATGCGCCTAACCATACATCACATGTTGTACTTTTACTATAAGACCAAAACCCTCGGAAAACCTAAAGCGATCTGTTTAAGTGCGATTGGTATGAGGTTGAAAATGATGCTTATGGCCTTACTTATGTCTATTTTAACATGAGATTCTCTTAGGAAGAGCCTTTTGTGCTTGCATCTCAAGTACACCAATACTTCTATGTGCAAGATCCATTTGATCAAGATAGACATTATGTTATGAAGACTGTTCCGAGAGACTTGTTTAACATGGGTGATGAAGTTGAATCTAATCTCTCACAAAGTTATGTAATGGAGTCATCTGAACACTTGATGGGACCATATATACCAAAAGATAATGGTGAAGTACTCTTAACAATGACTGATGTACCAGAAACAATTAATGATGTGCCTTCGGAGGAACTTGTTACTCAACAACTTAAAGTTGAGTATGAAGAGGAGTTTGAAGATGAATTTGCAGATGAGTTTGAAGACGAGTCTGAAAATGAGTATGAAGATGAGTCTGAAGATGAGCTTGAAGATGTGTCTGAAGAAGAGTTTGAAGATGACGCACCATGAGTTTCATTATTTTTGTGATGACCATATAGTGCTCAGTTACTGTTTTTGTAATTTAATTGTTTTTTTTGGTACAAACACATTAAGATATCTAATATGTGGAATTGAAGATTAGATTGTTTAAGTATTATGTTGGCTTTTTTCATGCGGCCAATTGTTGTTTGGTTAAGTAATTTATGTTGGCTTCTTATCTAATTATTCTTTTATTGAGGAACCTGTACATCTAGCTGAATATTGTTTTATTTGGCTATTTGTTATTTATATACTTATTTGTTTCCATTTATTATCAGGCAGTGGGCATTAGAGGCAGAACAATGAGCTCTGCAGTTTGAAGTCGCTCTTGGTTTCGTCGTTGTCCCAAGTTCATCGCTTCGAGAGAGGTACATCTCTTTACCTTTAATTTTTGCTTGTTTGTTTCATACCAAAAGTGTTATGCGTTGTTGTGACTGAAATAGTGAGCTCCTAGTTTGTATCAGTTTCTTAGATGTTATGATTTGATCTGTTTTCTTAAAGTTAACCGAGTCTCCTTCTAGTTTGTTCAAGATGGTCTGTAGTTCATTCAATCGCGATTTTAAGTGTGCCTGCTATGTGTTCCAGGTTCTCGAAAAGGGGCTGTAAAATCTGGTTGTTTACCTTTCTCTCCAAGTGTGGCTCAGTTCTCTTTTTAGCATCTTTTAACTTAGTCGTTGTATATCTCCGTCTGATTTTTCTCAAATGCTATCTAGAAATTCTTGAAATTCTGGAAATTCTAGAAATTCTGGAAACTCAACTACTGCAATCTGCTATTATCAATTACTCTTATATAGTTGCTGCAATCTGCTATAATACAGTGCTGGAAATTCTGGAAAGAGTTGAGCTCGTATATATTTGCCTATACTCAGAATTTGTGGACAATCTAGTAGTAACACTGGTAATCATCCCAGTGGTAATTTTCATGGTAGTTATGGTGGAAATCGAAGATTAAAAAAAAACTTCAATTTGGTGTGTGAGTTCTGCAGATGCACAGGACATAGGAAGGACAATGTTTCAATTAATAAGCTATCCACTTGACTTCAAGTCTAAGAAAAAAACTTATAGTGAGGCATCTGGGCTGTATATGATGTGATAGATGTGCAAACGTATGCAGGTACTGAAATGCAATCTGAAGGAACCTTCACTATGGATTGAACACTAATGTACCACCATCTACTAGTAGTCATCAGAATGGATCCAGGAGTACTAATGACTATGCTAAACATTTGCTATAAATCAGTATATGTAGTAAAGTTCTGGTATCAGTGTGTTTTAGCACCTTTTTACTTCATCAATAGAATTCCAAGCAATGTTGCCTATAGTCTTCTGTCAACCTTATATCAAAATTATATTGCTGCTACTTCTTTCACTTAAAGAACATTATTATTTTGTAGGTTTACTTACTACATGGAAAGAAATCAATGAGATTAAAACAAAGCGAGAAGAATGAATCAATCAACAATACTAAAGAAAAAGGGTTCAAATCCAAACAAAGCTCAAAGTCCATTGAAGAATCTGGATGCTGATATACAATACCGATCAAGTGCTGAATTGGTCAACACATTTAAGATTAAGAGAGAACATGTTTCAAATGAATGCAATAATAAAGCTAAGAAAGAGCATGCACCAATAGCGCATAAAGGAAAGAATTCTGAGGATTTCATTCAACAACAAGGAAAGAGTAATTTGTTTGGGCACAAATCAGTGATTCAATCATCTTCTAGGGAAGAACTTAGTACTTCACATATGATTGCAGGGAAAGGACAGAATAAACCGAGGTTATTTCAATCTGGAGAGTCCATTCAAGAGAAGGGAATTAAACTTCCTATGCATAACTTCAAGTTCCAAATGTCGTCCAAGAAAGGTGTTACTGCTTCTGTACATGTGACTGGAACAACACTAGGTAATGAAGAGGAACAACATGATATTCAGGATCTACTAAGCTTCAAACATGTGAAGAGAAATTTGGTCCTACCGGCCACTAGTGTTGATCAGTTTATGAAAAAACAACACAAAGAACATGATATTGATCATGATCTACCAAACATAAAACATGTAAAGAAGAAGTCAGTCATACCAGCTACTAGTCTTGATCAATTTCAGAAACAATAAGGGATAGTCATAGGTGATGAAAGAAAATAGGTTAACCACACAGTAGTTGATGTCGAGTATATGCCTGCTCATTCTATTCATGAACATACTAAAGGATTGGATGATCTTAAGGATCAAGAAGAAATCGGCAAGGATGAGTGTGCTATAGACGAGGAAGTTGACATTGATTGTAGTACAAAAGGTATGTCTTAAATCTTGTAAGATTTATTACTCATTATAAAAGAAATTTCTTATCTCCTGGTTGTTACATGAATCTAGGTATATCGAAATAGAAAAAGGTTCAAGGACAAACAACATATAAGAATATTCTTGCAAGAAATTTGGAAGAAAGGGAGAAGTGACATTTGATAAAGGACAAGCAGTGGGACCAACCGGTAATATAGTGTCAGAATTAACCAATTTTATCGGAACAATTGCAAGGAATCCTAGATTCATCAACTTGATGTACACTAGTTGGCATGCGGTGCCAAAAGATATTAAAAAACGCATGTGGGAATATATCAATGTAAGAACAATCAATTTTGAGATTGCATATTTTAGTGTTTGTTTTTACTATTGAAGCTACATATATTTTATTTTGCATAGTCCAAATTCTTAATTCTAGTAGAAGAAAAGAAGTGGGTTATGACTGGTCTTCGTGATGCTTGGAGGCGACACAAACGAAAAATTAAAGAGAGATTTTTTGATAAAAATAGTACTGTTGAGGATATGCTAGCGAAACGTCCTAATGACATTCCAGAAGTTCAATTCCGCCTGTTGATCGAGTATTGGAAACACCTAACTGTTCAAGAAAAGCTAAAATAGTGCATTTCTACTCTTTGACATATTTTGCATCATATTTGTTCTTTTATTTTTGATTTATCAATTCAAACATCTCTTTTTATTTAATTACAGGCCATATTTAAGGTGAATTCTAAAAACAGGAAACAACAACAGTGGAGGCATCGAATGGGACTGATTAATTTTGCAAAAGTACGCGTGACTTTGGTAATACTTAGCAGACATATGAATTTCTTTTTTTCATACTTTATTAGAACATGTTGATTTTTTTAAATTTCTTTTGATATAATTGGCAGCGTGTAGTAAAAGAAAACAACAAGGAACCATCAGAGTCTGAAATGTTTATTGCAACTCGTACAAAGACAGGAAAGGAAATTTAGATCGATACCAAAGTTGCAATAGTAAGTTTTTTTAAAGCGGATTATTGGTGAATTTAATTCAGACTTAAAATTTGTATATTGTGGAGAATGTGACTCCATTGAATTTTACTAAGTATGTCGTCGTCGTCTTCTTCTTCTTCTTCTTGTGCAAGTACGAGGAGATATTAAATATGTTTTATTTTGAATTCTTTGCTGGGAAAAGTTGTTAGATTTTTTTAGTTCTTAATCGCTATCACAGGAACAGTTTGCTCAGAAGGAAGGTAAGTTAAGGTTAACAAATGAATCATAAACTGATTTTAGCTGTAAAGTAAATAGTTATTACAGTTAACTATGTATGTCAATTTTATTCAACAGGATGAACTTTAGAATCGTCAAAATTTTGGGGAAACAACTGATGATGCCTTTAGGGCATTGTTTGGAAAGGAGCAGCCTGGCCGACTTAGGTGCTATGGCAGATCAATGACAACAAGTTCTCTGAAAGAAGATAAGGAAACTAACAAGCTAAAACAAAAGCATGCTAATGAAATCAGTTCTCTGAAGGAAGAAATGAATGAAATGAGAGAAGAAATGCTACATTTTTTTAGTCAATTGCTGCAAAACAACCATGGGTTGAATGTTCAAGATATACCAGGGGTTGTTGGATCTAACCTTGTTTCACCTGTTGATGCAAGTAGCTCACA
This sequence comes from Solanum stenotomum, assembly GCF_019186545.1. Lineage (NCBI taxonomy): Eukaryota > Viridiplantae > Streptophyta > Magnoliopsida > Solanales > Solanaceae > Solanum > Solanum stenotomum. The sequence goes on from NC_064290.1 coordinate 38,312,916, forward strand.
AGCTGTAAGGTGCCAGAATATTCCACATTCTTCAGGGTCAACTCATGATCCGGTTCTTCAAAAGGTATTTTATTGGTTCCTTAAGGATTTTCTGTCTCTCTCTCCTTTATTGATGTATCAAATTGTGAAGATGGTTTTCTTGTTCTTCTTGGCTGTTGGTTTGATCCTGCATAACAAGATCATCATAGTTAATTTTTGTGTGTAGTTGTGGCTCCAGCTTCCCTTCTAGGATCTTATGTGTATAGGTTATAGAATCAGTGTACATGTTATAGGATCAGTTTATAGAATCAGTTTATATAGTGATGGAAATTCTGGAAAGAGTTGATAACACAGCTTTATCGGTCTTTGTCCCATCTTGTACTTCTGTTAGAAAAATATGGGACAAAGACCGACAAAACTGTGTTATCTTGGAGGTATATGTCCAGTCTCGGTCATCATTTAGGGATTGGATCTTCGAGGCTGATGAGCATGCCCAACTGAAGGATAAGTGACCTGAACTTTTATTATCCTGGAAACTGAGACTTGAGATCTGCCTCTGTACCGCTTCCATCATTTCTCTGCACTACATGTTTCTTGTCATCACAAAATACTACATTGCTGTTTCACATTAGTGATCGCCTCCTGAAGGGTTACATAGAACTTCAATCCCTCATTGATATTTTCCTTGATTTTTTGATATTTCATAATGGCAGCTTCAATCTGCTTATAGATTCTCTCATAGATAATAATTGATTTCTCTTTGCAAAATGCATTGGTACTATTGTATTGTCTGGTTAATCCTACAAATGTTGTATTGGTGTTCTGAAATGTTGAAGCCAAAACTCTGGGAAAATAAGTGAATGTGCAGAGTAAGTATTGGTGTTTTATAATTGTCAGCTTTGCTCTACGGAAATGTTGAAGCCAGAACTCTGGGAAAATAAGTGAATGTGCAGAGTAAGTATTGGTGTTGTATAATTGGCAGCTTTGCTCTTCTGAAATGTTAAAGCCAGAATTCTGGGAAAATAAGTGAATGTGCATAGTAAGTATTGTTGTTTTATAATTGTCAGCTTTGCTCTTCTGAAATGGTACAAATCTATAAAGTAAATTATTGATGTTGACAGCTTTGCTCTTCTGAAATATCCATAACTTAATATAGTAAGTGTTGCAATCTGATTTGTTGGTTTGTTTTGATTGTTAATTTCATTTTAAATGTGTAGGGAAATGGAGGTGATCAAATTTGAAGGATCACCACAAGTCAATTTGATCTCATTGAAGTGGAAGTGGATGATGAAGAGTTTTTGAAGTGTTGTAAAAGTTTGAATACATTATATTGAACTATTGTAAGATTACCTTTTGAACTATTCATGTGTACACATATATTTAGAATATTGCTTTATAAGTATGTGTATGTACACAAGACATACTATCTTTTGAAGTTTATTGCAAATCTATATATTTGAATTACTTATTGGCTAATTTGATGCATGGGATTATTTATTGCAAAACAATATTGGTGTTTTTAATTAGAAATTGTGGCATATAAATATTTTATAGCCAAAATAATATTACCACACTTAAAAGTGTAGCCATAGGACTATAAATTGTGGTATACACATAGGCAAGGACTACACTTCAAAGTGTTGTCATACATAAGATAGAAAAGGCAATACTTTAAAATCGTGGGCAATATGGAAGAAAAGGCCACGCTCGAAAGTGTAGCAGGTAAGGCAACACTTTTAAGCGTAGCTGCAAAGTGTGGCTTTTTTGCCTTTTAGGCTACGCTTTTAAGCGTAGCTGATAAGGCAACACTTTTAAGCGTGGACTTTTTTCCTTTTAGGCTACGCTTGGAAGCGTAGCTGAAAAGTGTTGCCTAAACTCTAAGGTAACACTTCTTTCGCCCACCCTCGAAAAAGCGTGGCTTAAAGTCAAAAAGTGTGGCCTTTAATCAAAGGCCACACTTTTTCATAGTTTAGGCCACACTTTTCTAGGGTGGTTAGAGGCGTAAAATGTTGTAGTGTATTTCTCAAAATAAAATGAAATAAAATAAAGATAGTATCATACCTTTATATGTCCAAGTTTAATCTTGTCAATTGCACCAACATCAATTACTGGGGATCTACCTTTTGATACTTTAACAGAAAATGAGCCTTCTTCTGGTTGTCGTATTCCTAATTCTGCTAAATTTCCAAACTTAAATTTTGCGTACTTTGCAATTACGGTATCAACCAAAGATATTAGTAAATATTTTATCAACAACATTGTAGTATACATCATCTCCCTTGTTAGAACATGAATCTGCAAAAACATTTGGACAAAATATATTAAAACATTTAGAATTAACAACAATATATATCAAAAATATAATTGATTGTGCATGTGAAAAACATGCATAATCTAACAATAGAAACGTTATAGCACTTTGGGAGATCATCATGAACTATAATGTACATATTTACGAGTGTAAGTTTCATATTTTGACGATATATTAAAAAAGAAGTACAAAATCAGATCAATTATAACGTAGTTGTATATAACTTGTAGTATTCAAAGACATAGATTAAAGTTGGTAACTGGAATTAGCAAGGGTTCTAAAAAAATAAATATATATGAGTAATGCACGATAGATTATATTTAAAGAGAAATCTAAGTTTCATATACAGTTAGTGCAAATAATTTTTTGTACCATCATTTATTAGGTCATCTAAATGATATCTATAGACAAGTTTCTTCAAAATTATGAGATTCAACTTCTTAAAACGTAAAATATGTTATCTGTGCAACATGTGAAATGACGATGTATAAAAATTGTTAATAAGACAAACTTAGCAAAAATAAAGATTCTACTTATAAGAAAAAGAAACCGTTGTTCTTTTTCTTTGAATTCACTTCCTCAAAGTAAAAAATGTATGAGTTGTTTATACTTAAAACTAAACAACTTGTCACCTCTCCAAATCCTACTCTTCTTTTTCTAACGATATAAGATACCCGATGAGACCTGAATTTAATTTTGTGCGATCTAGAAATGGAGTAATGAGATCTTTCTATGTTTTTAGTATATTTAAATATCTATCCCAAAATTTTGTATTTACAATAATCCAACACCATATTCCTTAATCACTTTCTAGTCAACCAATATTCCCTTTTTAAAGAACAACTGATTTTATTAAATCAATTTTGAATTCAGAATCGAGGTTGTTTTTGCAATTTTGTATAGTGCTTGGAGAGTATGTTTGTGAAATTTAACACAAATGACGAATCGGTGGAAATTATTGGAGGAGAAGAAAATTCAAAAATAATTTTTTAGACAAGAAATACCACAAGGGATAGATGACTGGATGGATGGTCAATAAAGTAGAATGAAAATCATGAGAAATCAGGTTCATATTCCGACCACTTCACATAAGGGTATGCCTGGTGTAGATGGTCAATAAACAAATACCCAATATCTTGATGAATCGAGTTACAACATTACAAATGCTAGTAAAAAGTAACATGTACCATGTAAAATAGTTGATGTACAACTAAACTAATCGAACACTACCATTTTTTTTTATAACAAACACAAACCTACTCACATGCAAACAAATAATGATAAAAGTAAAGATAAGGAATAAAGAGATAGAGAGACTTACTGGACTTGTAACAACAATTTATGCGTGACTTTCATAATTTGAAAGATCAAAAGCTATTTCCATCCCAGAATTTCCTGATCCAACGATCAATACCTTTTTATCCTTATATTTTTGACCAGATCTATAATTACTTGAATGGATTATTTCACCTTTGAAATTTTCTATTCCTATCATTTTTGGAATATAACCTTCGTTATTTTCTCCAATAGCCATGTCATGACCCAAACCATCGTGATTAGCACTCACACTAATACTCCGGTGGGAAAACCACTACTACAGCCAAAACCAAGAAACTAAATCAAACTAAGGTATTTAAGTTACAGAAGGAACTTAAATACTAAGGAAATAAATAGAGTTCCCATAAACTCTAACAGAACTCTAATAATAATAAACTAACATTGCGAAAGTAATGCCTAGAACCTGGAAGTCAATGTACCAAAACATCTAACGGTGAACCAAGTCTAAACAAGAAGGGATACAACCCCAACTAATGCACTAATAACTAGTAGAACTGTCTAAGTTCGGAATGTGGACATAGACAAAAGAAGAACTCATGGCAGTCCGGAAGAATTGCTCACCCTTGCATTCGAACGATGATCACTGATCTTCTAAGCGAGGTCTGTCAGTAGCCGCTTGAAGATACCCTGTACTCAACAAAACTAAGAGCAAGTGCAATATCAATACACAACTACAGTTTACTGGTAGGATCACGCGGCTATCCCACTAAGTGTAACATAAGCAAGTCAATACAACATTATAAACATGCAAAATACCCAAAATATACAATATCTATTATCACATGCTCAACAATATACACAATTATAACAAGTCATTGGTCCTCTCATGGAACCCAACCGAAATAGTTAGCAAACCGGAACATAGTACCCGATCCAATGATTATGCCGGAACGTGGCAACCGATCCCATAATTATGACGAAACATGGCAACTGATTCAACTTAGTTATGCCGAAATGTGGCAACTGATTCAAGTTAGTTATGCTGAAACGTGGCAACCGATCCATTCAACACACCACAATCACAATCACAATCACAAGTATATCCTCAAGATCATACAATTAAGTCATGATTCATGGCATATATCATTCATCTATCTTATTTACAAAAAGTGTGATCAATCATGCAACATTCATATACATGCAAGTATCATAATGAAGCAAGAACAAACATACATCACACAATCATAGAATCAGAACCATCACCTTTCTCGAAACAAGCTTGAAACCCTAAGAAACTTGATCCTTTCCTTTTCAGATTCGTTCAGCTTGTTCTTGGTCTACAAATAATCATAATAACACGGGAATCCATAAACAATCACTAATTACCCGGATTACTAACAATTCTAACAACCCTAGATCATACCCATGATCCCAAGTATCCAAATAGGGTTGTTTCCACCATCTAATCTAGATTAAACCCCCCCCCCCCACATTATTTGTCCATTCTATTACGTTCTACGGATAGAAAAAAGATTCGGAGAGTGAAAAACTTACCTTTAGCCTCAAGAATGGTGGAAAACTGTTAGGAGTTGCCTGGGGTTCGTTCCTTAGCTCTAAAAATAAAAAAATGCAAAACAAAGTCGTTTAGGGATTTATTTATGACTTTAAGTCGCGGCGAACCCACCACAATGACTCTCACCCCGTTGTAGCGGTCTTCCAGAGCGACCAAAAGCACCGCCAAAATGGCTTGCATGAACCAGTGAGCTATTCAAAGAATTCCAAAATCCCCATTTCACAACACACCTCTAACCAACGACGCTCATAAAATACCCTTTACGCTAAGGTCGATTCCTGGAGTTCTACTCTCCCGTATTCAATTTCGTAAAGTCGTACGAATTCCTTAACGAGTTATCTATCCACCCATGTAATCATAATCATAAATAAATCACCCGATTGTTACCAGATTTTCCTATACCTTAAAGACTCCAATTTCGTCCAAATCTGGACAAGGTTGGGAAAATCCAAATAATATGAAAAAAATTTTTGGCCCCAAATTTTCTCTCGTTGGTTTCTCTATAACGACGGAACCCAGTCGTTACAAAAGATACCAATTTACCCATCACTCATTCCCGAGTGACAAACTTAGGAAAATGAGGCTAAGGAAATAATGAAGTAGTACCTGAATCGACGAACAATTGTGGATACTTGTCTCGCATGTCCCTATCGGTTTCCCAAGTAGCTTCCTCAACTGCATGATGCTTCCATTGGACTTTCATGGACCTAATCTCCTTGGTCCTCAACTTACGCATATCACAATCAAGAATTGCAACCGGTTCCTCTTGATATTGGAGGTCCTTGCCTAACACAATTGAGTCCCATTTAATGATATAATCCTCGTCACCATGATACCTCTTCAATATGGACACATGAAATACCGGATGAACACCCGATAGATTAGGATGCAAAGCAATCTATATGCTACCGGTCCTACACATTCAAGAAAAACATTTTCACTGGTTTGAAACGACATGTCTCTTACCTTATGATCCGCATACTTCTTCTGTCTACTCTAGGCTGCTAAAAGTTTAGCTTGAATACTCCTCACCTTATCTTGAGCATCCTTCACTAAATCAACCCCCAAAGATTTCACCTCTCCAGCCTCAAACCATCCTATGGGTGATCTACATCCCCTCCCATATAATGCCTCAAATGGTGCCATATCAATACTGGAGTGATAACTATTGTTATTGGAGAACTCACACAAAGGTATGAATTTATCCCAATGCTCTCCAAAATCAAGCACACATGCCCTCAACATGTCTTCTAACACTAAAATAGTCTTTTCTGACTGCCCGTCTGTTTGTGGATGGAATGTTGTACTAAAAGTGAGTTGGATGCCCAATTCATCATTTAATTTTCTCCAAAACTTGGATGTGAATTGGGTACCACGGTCTGAGATGATAGAGAGGGGCACCCCATGCAACCTCACTATCTTTTTCACATAAACTTTAGCCAATTGTTCAACATTATAATCTATTCTTACTGGAATAAAATGGGCTGACTTGGTCAATTTATCAACCACTACCCAAATAGAATCAAACTTCCCCAAAGTCTTGGGTAGACCAACCACAAAATCCATGGATATTCTTTCCCACTTCCATTCCGGAATTGACATTCTTTGAAGCAAACATGTAGGCCTTTGATGGTCATACTTCACTTGTTGACAATTTGGATACTTCGCCACAAACTCCGCTATATCATTCTTCATGCCCGACCACCAATAAATTTGTTTCAAATCTCGTTACATCTTGGCCACACTTGGATGAATAGAATATCGTGAACCATGAGACTCTGCCAATAATTTCTCAATCAAGTCATCTACTCTATGAATACATATTCTCCCATTAAAAATGAGCACACTATCTGCATCAAAAGTGGCCTCTTGTGCCTTACCATTCACAGTCTTCTTTCTAAGCTCCTCCAAATTTTCATCCTCAAATTGTTTGACCTTAATCTCCTCAATGAATGTGGCCCTTACTTCAATACTAGCTAACACCCCACCTCTTTCTGAGATGCCCAACTGTATGAACTTAGACTCTAAGGTCTGAATTTCCTTAGCCAAAGGTCGCTTGGATACACTCAAGCAAGCTAACTTACCCATACTCACCGCTTTTCGACTCAAAGCGTCTGCCACCACATTAGCCTTTGCCCGAATTGTATTGAATGGTGACATCATAATCTTTAAGTAACTCCATCCACCTTCGTTGTCTCAAATTCAGATCCTTTCGAGTGAACACATGCTGCAAATTACGATGATCAGTAAACACTTCACACTTAAAACCATAGAGTTAATGCCACCAGATCTTAAGAGCAAATACTACCGCTGCCAACTCTAAATCATGCATTGGATAATTTCTCTCATGCACCTTCAATTGGCCCGACGCATAGGCTATAACATTCTTATCCTGCATTAATACCGCGCCCAACCCAGAATGAGAAGCATCACAATAAACTATAAAATCCTTACCTTCCACCGGTAACGCTAGAATATGTGCGGTGATCAAGAGAGTCTTGACCTTTTGGAAGCTTTCCTCACATTTTTCCAGCCCATTCAAATGGTATCTCCTTTTTGGTCAAATTAGTAAAGTGAGTGGCAATAGAAGCAAAGTTCTTCAGAAATCGAGGATAATATCTAGCGAGCCCCACAAAACTCCTAACTTCAGTCACATAACTTGGTCGAACCCAATTCTTAACCGCTTCAATCTTTTGAGGATCTACCATTATCCCTTATTTCGAAACTACATGCCCCAAGAATGCAACCGAAGTCAACCAAAATTCACACTTAAGAAAATTTAGCATATAACCTTTGTTTTCCAAGAACGTCCAAAACAACACGAAGATAGTTGGCATGCTTTTCCTCACTTTTCAAGTAGACCAAAATATCATCAATAAAGACTGACGAAAGAGTCAAGAAATGGCTTGAACACCCCATTCATTAAACTAATTAAAGTTACAGGAGCATAGGTCAAACCAAAAGACATAACCAAAAACTCAAAGTGCTCATAGCGGGTTCTAAACGCCGTCTTGGGCACATCCTCTGGCCTAATTTTCAACTGATGGTAGCCAGACCTTAGATCAATCTTAGAAAAAATTGACACCCCTTGCAATTGGTCAAAAAGATCATCTATTCGAGGCAAGAGATACTTATTTCGAATAGTGACCCTATTCAATTGCCGGTAATCTATACACATTCTCATACCACCATCATTTTTCTTAACAAACAAAACTGGAGCACCTCATGGGGAAGCACTAGGACGAATAAATCCCTTATTAAAAAGCTCTTGGATTTGACCCTTAAGCTCTCTTAATTTTACTGGAGCCATGCGATATGGAGGGAGAGAAATGGGACGAGTACTAGGTTCTAAATCAATGCAGAAGTCTATATCTCTATCCGGAGGCATACCAGGCAAGTCACTAGGAAATACTTCTCTAAATTTTGACACCACGGGAATAGACTCAATGGATAGATCCTCAATCTCAACAACCCTAATATGAGCCAAATAAGCCAAACAACCATGCCCTATCAATTTCTTAGCCTGAATGGAGGATATGATCTTAGTTCGCTTAGGCTTGTACACCTCTTCCCACTCTAATTTTTCCCTTCCCGAAATTTCTAGAGTTACAGACTTAGTATTACAATTAAGCATGTCATAATAGGGGGACAACCAAGTCATGCCTAAGATTATGTCAAAGTCAGTCATATCCAAAATCACCAAATCGGCCCAAGTTTGAAAACCCATAAACAAAATAGGACAGTCACGATAGACATGAGTAACTACGACTGAATCTCCAACTGGGGTAGAAACATGGATAGGGGCATCACGTATATCACAAATCATATCAAACTCTGAGGCAAATCACACAGATACATAAGAATAAGTAAAACCCGGATCTAATAACACATTAGTCATCCGGTCACAGACAAGAATATTAGCTGTGATCACCGCATCAGACGCATCTGCCTCATTCTTTCCGGGAAAAACATAACACTGAGCCATATCATCTTGACAAACCACTTCCCTGCCTGGTTGAACATTACCTTTCCCTGCATTACTATTTCGTCTACCTCCACGGCCTCGCTGATTACCTCCTCGTCCACCTTGTGGATGCCCTCGACCATTATTACCATTTCCCGCAGGTACCACTGCTCTAGTCTACTGCTGCGCGGACTCAAACACACGTGGGTGGGGACAACCTCTCCTCATATGCCCAAGTTCTCCACAGTTGTAAAAAGTACGATCAAAAGATGGAATGCTGCCCACTGAAGGTGCAACTCCCTAGCTATCCTGAATCGAATTATAAGGTGGAGTTCCCGAGTAATTACCTGTATAGGTGGGCATAACGGATTGGATTGGCTTGGCTGCAAGCGTTGGCCTTCCGAACCCCTTGGAGTAAGAACCTTGAAAGTTACCCGAGTTCTTGGCCCTTTTTGCCCATGCCTTAGCTTGACTGTCTCACCTCACCCCATCCACTTTTTTAACATAGTTTAGTTACCGCATTAAAGCTCCTCCCTGCAGAAGTCATATGAACATATAATACTTGCAACTCAGAATTTAGTCCCCTAATAAATAACCGGATTCTCTCTTCCTCAGTCGTCACCAATCCAAAGCCATGAACTCATCCTTCTTGCGATCCCTCAAAGTCCTAGGCATATACTTTTCTTGAAACAGAGCATGTAATTGGGTCCAAGTAAGTCGAGGTAAAGTTGAAGATCTACATTCTATTTAAGATCTCCACCACTGTTTAGCCTCACCTTGAAGTCGAAAGGACACAAACTCAACCCCATGCTAATGGACAATTCCTAACTTATGAAGCCTCTCATATAAATCTAAGATAAACTCATAAGCATCCTCATTCTTAGAACCAAGAAACAGAGGAGGCTTTAGCTTCAAAAACTTAGTCAACATTTAATTCTCATTACCAGTCATAACAGAACCCAACAAAGGACAGAAGAAAGCATCATTACCTCCAGTGCCACCCACCTGGGGAGCAGTACTAGAACCAGGAGGGTTAGTAGGAGCTTAAGCAGAAGGAAGCACTCCAGGACCAACCAACCCTTTCAAGAATGACATGATCTGTCAAGCTAACATTGGGTCTATAAGGGGAACATCGGTAGTGTCAGCCAATACCTCTTCCTCTTGTCCCACATCCTTAACATTCTCCTCTTTAATCTCTTTATGATGCGCAAGAGGGTTCTTATTCACAGGAGCATTCTCAATAGGAGCTCCATTTCCAGCAGACGCTACTCTTCCACGATCTCTATCCCTAGCTTTTCCTCTACCCCAACCTCTCGCTGCAGATTTCTCAGTTGGAGCATTGACGGGAGCTATGGGCCTAACACCGTTGAATCTAGTATTAACCATCTGCGAACAGAAGAGTGAAGGATGTTAGATACCAATTTGAATCATCATATACAAATTTGAATCAAATCATAGCACGAAAGGAGACAAGGGTAAACAGAGAGATTTCCTAAAGTCATATAGCCTCTCGAAGAAAAGTAAAGGCGTCCCCATACCGGTCCACGAGACTCTACTAGACTCTTTTTGGTACATCGAGATCAACGAACCTAGGTTCTGATACCAACTTTTTTACGACCCAGACCGTTGTGATTTACACCCATACTAACACTCCGGTGGAAGAACCACTACTACAACCCAAACCAAGCAACTAAACCAAAACTAAGGCATTTAAGTTACGGAAGCAAGTTAAATACAAAGGAAATAAATAGAGTTTCCATAAACTCTAACAAAAGTCTAAAAATAATAAACTAACATTGCGGAAGTAATGCCTAGAACCTGAAAGTGAATGTACCAAAACATCTAACAATGAATCAAGTCTAAACAATAAGGGATACAACCCGAAGTAATGTACTAATAACTAGTAGAATTGTCTAAGTCCAAAATGTGGACATAGACGAAAGGAGAACTCATGGCAGCCCGGAAGAATTGGCTCACCCTTGAATTCGAATGACGATCACTGATCTTCTAAGCGAGGTCTGTCAGTAGCCGCTTGAAGATGCCCTATACTCAACAAAAGTAAGAGCAAGTGCAGTATCAGCACATAACTACAATGTACTGGTAGGATCACACGGCTATCCTACTAAGTGTAACATAAGCAAGTCAATACAACATTATAAACATGCAAAATACTGAACATATACAATATCGATTATCACATGCCCAACAATATACACAATTATAACAAGTCATTGGTTCTCTCATGGAACCCAACCCAAACAGTTAGCATACCGGAACGTGGTACCCGGTCCAATGATTATGCCGGAACGTGGAAACCGATTCGATAATTATGCCGAAACGTGACAACCGATTGATTCAACACACCACAATCACAATCACAAGTATATCCTTAAGATCATATAATTAAGTCATGATTCATGACATTCATCATTCATCTATGTCATTTACATCAAATGTGATCAATAATGCAACATTCATATACATGCAAGTATCATAATGAAGCAAAAACAAATATACATCACACAATCATAGAATCAAAACCACCACCTACCTCGAAACAAGCTTGAAACCCTAAGAAACATGATCTTTCCCTTTCCGAATTCGTTCCACTTGTTCTTGGTCTACAAATAATCATAATAACACGGGAATCAATAAACAATCACTAATTACTTGGATTACTAACAATTCTAACAACCCTAGATCATACCCATGATCCCAAGTATACAAAATCAAGCTGTTTTCACAATAGAATCTAGATCAAAACCCTCCCCCATCATTAATTTTCCATTCTATTACGTTCTACGGATCGAAAAATGGATACGGGGAGTGAAAAGATTACCTTTAGCCTCAAGAATGGTGGAAAATTGTTAGGAGTCACCTGAAGTTCGTTCCTTAGCTCTAAAAATCGAAAGGTGTAAAATTAGGTCATTTAGGGGTTTATTTACGACTTTAAGTGGCGTCAAACTCGCCACAACGACCCTCACCCCGCTGTAGCGGCCCCGCCAGATCGGCCAAAAGTACCACCAGAGCGGTTTGCACGAACTAGTGAGCTATTCAAAGAATTCCTAAATCCTCACTACACAACACACCTCTAACCAACGATGCTCAGAAAATACCCTTTACACTAAGGTCAATTTCTTGAGTTCTACTCGCCTGAATTCAATTACGTAAAGTCATACGAATTCCTTAACCAGTTATCTATCCACCTATGTAATCATAATCATAAATAAATCATTCGATTGTTACCAGATTTTCCTACACCTTAAAGACTCCAATTTCGTCCAAATTTGGACAAGGTTGGGAAAATTTAAATACTACGAAAAAGTATTTTGGCCCCAAATTTTCCTAGTTGGCTTCTCTACAATGACGGAACCTGGTCGTTACAAGCAAAAATCAAGAATTTCCTGATCCAACGACCAATACCTTTTTATCCTTATATATTTCACCAGATCTATAATCACTTGAATCGATTGTTTCGCCTTTGAAATTTTCTATCACTATCATTTTTGGAATATAACCTTCGTTATTTTCTCCAGCAGCCAAAATAAAGAAATCACTGGCTTACATTTCAATTTCTCCGCTAGTCAAATTTCTTGATTTGACATTCCATTTCCTATCCCCACTGTTGTAAAAGGCCGATTCAAAACAAGTTTGAAATTTTGGCTTGATGTTGAAATGCTCAGCATACTCATCTAAGTATTGAATAAAAAAAATTTCGGCATATACTTAGGTGATGAAGTTGCATGTGGTATAAATGACAATGAACAAAAGTCCTTTGATAGATGCAAATGACGTCTATCGTAATTCTTTTTCTTCCACAAATAAGCACAACAATCTTGTTTTTCTAAAACAACGTTGTTTCCGCCCAATCTGTTTAAACAGGCTGATAAATCTATACCGGATGGTCCAACTCCAACCACAATAATGTCAATTTCTCCCTTTGTGAAATTAGCCATCGCAAAATTTTCAGAAAATTAAAGAGAATTTTATTTAGAATGTTGAAAAGAAAATTGCAATAAAATTCCAAGAAAGGAAATTTAGATAATGAGGTATGTATATATGGTCTTCAAACAAGATAAAAATTATATTTATTTATTTTTTAACTTTTTAAAAGTTTAATAGAAAATAACAGTTACAAGTAAATGCAAAAAATTTATTATTGAAACAAAATTTCAGTTTTTTCTCAGTTCTTTGGTAGATGTGAAAACATTTAATTGAAAGTTATGTTTAACTTAAGCTAAAATGTGTCATGTTCATTTTTCTATAAATGAATTTTGCAATTTCAAAAGGAGACAAATTACAAAAATTTAATTGAATTTGATTGAAGTTTATTGACCGGCTAAATTCAAAGTGTATTTTTTTTGTCTTTTTATCCGTGTCTTAGATTTTTTGATAAACACTCAACTAATTAAATTATATTAGAAAAATATTTTCTTTGTTAAAAAAAATAGAATTAAGAAGAAAGATGATTTTCTGATATATTAAATAGGAAAAAAAGCATAAATATGCCATAGAATGTTGAGAAAAGGCTCATCTATGCCATTCATTTGTGCTATTTCTCCAACGGAAATGACATATGTCACGCCCCGAGGCTACCCCCTTGACGTAAACAGGAGACCTAGGATGACGAGTGACTCCAAGCTAACCTTGAGCTAGCATATCATAGCATACTAAGATAAACTGAAATAAGAAATATTGTGTAGAAGCCTTAAGTCATGAGATAAACTAAAATGATGGGGAAATACCCAATCTAAGTCTGAATATAAAAGACTATGCGTTTAATAACAACTAGAAGATAAAACTCAAAACCAAAACTGAATCTAACTATGTTTGAATAAAAGCCTCTAATTGACTAGAGATACTGGAATATCCCCTAACTAACTCTAGAAAAACTGAAACTGAAAGACTGAAAGTAAAAGAAAATATGTTTATCATCCTTGGAGAATGAGGACTCACCACTGATATTGATGAGTGCGGATCGGGAACCGATCTACATGCGATCTGAATGTTGTGGGCTTGAACCTACATTACGAGAAGATGTAGCGTAGAGTATGCACCAGTACTTGAAAGGTACCGAATATGCATGATAGGATAAAACTGAACCATATATATAGAACTAAATAAAGCATTCTGATCAGTGATATAAGATGAACATGAAGAATATACTTAACATACTGAACATGAACTAAACTGAATGCAATGACCAAGTTCATAACATACTGAAATTGAATATTGAAATATAACTGGTAACCTGGTCAATGTAGTAGAATCTGACTGTGAGAGCTACTTTTAACCGACATAAAACTAAGTGATCTAAACTTGCAGTCCGATGTATACTCCCCATCGAGAGGACCCAATATAAAGGCATGACTGGCGTGATTACTAAATACAATCCCCATAGAGGGGACTTAACCTACTGGGGCACGTAGTTCTGAGACTATAAAGATGACTGACCCTAGTCCAACTCGGTATTAAGCCAATTCCGACTAGAATGGGTACAATATAACACAAGTAAAATAAACTAGATAGCTCAAGATTCTGACATGCTAACCGAAAATGCAACATTAAGTACTGATAATGAAACATTTGGAAACTGATGTATGTATATGTGTATAGACTAACCTAGCAAGTGTAACTTATGAACTAAACTAATCTACACAACTATGGCTCTGAATTTCATGCTAAAGTTAAGCCACATGGTTACGAAAATGTAATATTATGTTTAGAATTACTCTAATAGCTAAATGACAATAATTATATGAAGTTCTAGAAACCCTAAGTCTAAAAAAAATGAAGGGAATCAACAATATGACTGAATTCTAGGGACCAAATTGGTGAATGAAACCCAGTAATGAAATCCCATATACCTGGTGACAAAATCCACGGAGAAATCCTTCGATTTCGGGCTGAAACTTGAAAGAAACGTGCTGATTGTTGTAAGGAAAATTAGGGCCTCATTCTTCTTCTTTTGTTCTAGTGAAATGTGCATAATATGCTATCAACAGTATCCTCTAAGGTGGCTATTGTAAGCACAATAAAATACCTAATTTGTTACAGTAGTCTTACAACACCAAGTTTGTATTGTTTCAACTTATAAAATACCAAAAATAATAGAAATTTACTTTTTGTACTTTTGCAAACTTGCAGTACCT
This sequence comes from Solanum stenotomum, assembly GCF_019186545.1. Lineage (NCBI taxonomy): Eukaryota > Viridiplantae > Streptophyta > Magnoliopsida > Solanales > Solanaceae > Solanum > Solanum stenotomum. The sequence continues at coordinate 38,328,173 of NC_064290.1, forward strand.
TTGTGGTATTATTTAATGAAATTTATTTGACTTATTCAAAGAAAAAAGGAGAAAGAAAAAGATGGTTTGGTGCACCTTTTGTAAAGCACCCTCTTGTACAAGTGGACAACGGTGTTACTTTTATAAACTTCTTGTTGCTGTATTTAACCCTTTTTGTCCATAAAAACAAAAGACCATGCTTTTTAGAAAGGCCATATTTTATTAACTTCATCTCAATTTCCCCCCTCATGGCCTTAGCTTATTCAGAATGACTTTTAATGTTTCTGAATGACTTCTGCTTATTTGTTTTGTATGTGTATATTTTCTTTCCAGAGGGCTATTAATGAAGTTGTTTAGTTAATAATCTATTTTTTTTCATTTGGTTTCATGTGAACTTTACAAACACGATATCCTCAAATACTGCTGCCATTTTCTTCCATATTAGAAGGTAACTATGAACCTTTACTTTTTCAAGTATCGAACGCCTTATGGAAGGGATGTACTAATTTTAGTAACAGTACATATTGTTGTGAAGTACTATAGTAGAAAATAAAAATTCCCACGAATCAGGATAATGGTAGAAATACATCTTCTGAAGAAATATATAGGACCCTAAGCATCAAAATTGGATGTGTATGAAAATTCTTTCATTTGTGAGGCAGTAAAGGCAGTTCTGGTTTTAGCGCTTGTTTCCTTGTTTGAGTTTTGGCACTTTTCTCTTTGGTTTAGTTTTTTCATGAGAGTTTTTGTTTTGAGTGGCTCTGTAATATTTCTTGGCTTGTAAATGTTCTAGATGGCACTAATCCAAAAGCAGTGGCAAAGTGATTGCATAAGTTTGTGAACTATGGGAAGAGAAAGAAAGAGTCGGTGGCTGAGTTGCTAGTGACATTGTTAGTCAAGGTGCTGTGAATCCAGTAAATCTAGCCTCATATTCCAATAAAAAACATACTAAAAGAAACAAAGTTTTTAAGTTCTAGCTGAACTTAACAAGTCAAGCCCGGTGCAGAAAGCATCTTGAATTCAAGCAGGGTTTAGAAAATTTATTTTACAACATAGCCTGATATAATAATAATAAAAGTCAAAATTTTGGCTACTCTAACAGTCTTAATATCATCGGCAATAGCTCTAGCATCCATTGAAATACAAGTAATCCCACTTTTTAAAAATTCAGCACAGTATAGCCCATTCTCTGCTTTCCAATTTATCAATGTGCCATGTTTGAGACAAAAGAAAAACATTTGTACATTATTTGAGACAATGATGGTAAAATTAATAGTAAGTTAAACTAGTAACTAGGAAAACTTATCGAGAAAAACTTATCCGCACAAGTGGAAAATTTCAAGACTCAAATTTAGAATTAAAAAAAACAAAACATAGTGATAATTTGAAAAACGCACCTTTAGCCATTTTGTAGCAATATTCTTGTGTCCAGTAGCAAAAAATGATTGCATCAAATTGATGTTCATCTCCATTGTCAAACACTACTGTATGATCCTTTATTTCTTATATTCCTGGAAATACCTAATAATCAATTGACCAAAAGTTTTTTCACAAAAAAAAACAAGTATTATTTCCTTTTTTATAATAGATTATCTATGCATATTGGATGAACTATTTACACAAATATACTGTATTAGCCAAAGTTACTAAATTCTACCGATTTTGTAACTATAACAGTTCAACGGTTGCGCATGATAATGAACATGTATTTTTATTCTTCTTCATTAAATACTATTACTAGGTTCTTGGTAGTAAGCAATTTTGAACTGGTGATGTGCGCCTAACCATACATGACATGTTGTTCTTTCACATAATATTTCTCAAAAAAAAGAATGAAATAAATAAAGATAGTATCATACCTTAAACTGTCCAAGTTTAATCTTGTCAATGGCACCAACATCAATTACTGGGGATCTACCTTTTGATACTTTTTTTAAAAATTGCCCTTTTACTGGTTGTGGTATTCCAAATTCTGCTAAATTTCCAAACATAAATTTAGCGTAATTTGCAATTACAGTATCAACCAAAGATATTGGTAAATATTTTAGCAACAACATTGCAATATACACTATCTCCCTTGTTAGAACATGAATCTACAAAAACATTAGGACAAAATATATTAAAACTTTTATAATTAACAACCATATTTATCAAAAGTATAATTGATTGTACATGTGTAAAACTTGCATAATCTAACTATACAAAAGTTATAGCACTTTGGGAGAACATTTTGAACTATAATGTACATATTTACGAGTGTAAGTTTCATATTTTGACAATATATTAAAAAAGAGGTACAAATTTAGATCAATTATAACGTAATTGTATATAACATGTAGTATTCAAAAACATAGATTAAAGTTAGAAATTGGAATTAGCAAGGGTTCTACAAAAAGAAATATATATGAGTAATGCACAAAATATTTTATTTAAAGAGAAATATAAGTTTCATAAACAATTAGAGCAGATAGTTTTTTGTACTATCATTTATCAAGTCATCTAACTGATATCTATAGACAAGTTTCTTCAAAATTATGAGATTCAAATTCTTAAAAAGTAAAATATGTTATCTGTTCAACATGTGAAATGATGATGTATAAAATTGTTAATAAGACAAACTTAGCAAAAATAAAGATTCTACTTATAAGAAAAAATCCTAGTTCTTTTTCTTCGAATTCAGTTCCTCAAAGTGAAAAAATATATGAGTTGTTTATACTTATACTAAACAATTTGTCTCCTCTCCAAATCCTACTCTTTTTTTCTTAAGATATAAGCTACCCGATGAGACCTGAATTTAAATTTTTTTAATTTTTTGCGATTTAGAAATGGAGTAATGAGAACTTTCTATGTTTTTTGGATATTTAAATATATATCCCAAATTTTTGTATTTACAATAATCCAGCACCATATTCCTTAATCACTTTCTAGCAAACCAGTATTCCCTTTTTAAAGAACAAAAGATTTTATTAAATCAACTTTGAATTCAGAATCGAGGTTGTTTTTGCAATTTTGTATAGTGCCTGGAGGTATGTTTGTGAAATTTAACACTAATGACGAATCGGTGGAAATTATTGGAGGTGAAGCTAATTCAAAAATAATTTTTTAGATAAGAAATACCACAAGGTTATATATGACTAGCTGGATGGTCAATAAAGTAGAATCAAAATCATGAGAAATCATGTTCGTATTCCGGCCCTTACACATAATCCAAATGCAGTGGCAAAGTCATTGCATAAGTTTGTGAACTATGGGAAGAGAAAGAAAGAGTCGATGGCTGAGTTGCTAGTGATATTGTTAGTCAAGGTACTGTGAATCCAGTAAATCTGGCCTCATATTAAAGAGATTCCCATTCCCTGGCAAACATCTAGTTTTCTTGCTCATTATGGTCTCATTTCATTGCATTTATTGTCGGTTGAGAAGCTATGAGCCAAAGGACTATGTGCAAGTACCTATGAAACATCTTGGCTATCTAAAACATGGGACTCCAAAGTTTGCTGCATCAGTGTAGTTATCTTTCCCTTATTGATGTCCGTTCTGCTAAGTAATCTTTGAAGTGTTGTATTAATGGATTGTCGTGATCTTTACGGGTTGAGGATTTCACTGATCTGTCTCAAAATGCAGCAAGGGTTGTTGGGAAAGCAGAAGTGAAACACATATTCAAGTGTATCAAGCGTTCTAGCGAGTACATTTATGCTTTTATGGATGGCCTTGTTGAAATACCCACATTAAAATTTTAGTAGTTTGGACGTGCTACCCCCTTTCAAGACGGTTCTGAGACAAGGAACATTATAGAAGATGGAGATACAACCACTCTTCCTTATAGAGATATCAAGAATCCAGACCAAAGTAAAAAAATCCAGAAAGGAATTCAGTCAACTATACCTTTTGAACATATCATAACAAAAAGAAAATGGTCAATCGAAGGTTGGGAAGTATTAACTTCAAAGAGTTGTGGACAGTCAAAAGAAAAATGGCCTACTGAAAGTTGGGAAGGAGTACGTTCAGCGAGTTGGGGAAAACCTAAGGAGGATGGTGGACCACCCGATTCTCCTTGCTCAAAAGGAAAATGGTCTACCAAAGGTTGGGGAAAAACATCTTTAGCGAATTGGGGACAGTCAAATGGGGACAAAGTGCCACCAGACTCTATTTCGACAAAAAGGAAAAGATCAAATGAAACCCGTGGAGGAACTTCTTCTTCTCAGTGATTGGGAAAATATGACACAAAAAGTTGGCCCAAAAGAAAGCACAACTATAAGCATGAACATGCTAAGTGGTCAAAAATGCAGACATGAGGTTTGGGAGGAAGCTAAATTAACCATTTTGTTCTGGATTAAGTAGGTTGTGCATATCTAGTCGAATCATCTTCAACAACTTTTACATTCAAGCTAGGACGTAGGGAGTATTTCTTATGAGCTAGGTAACGTACCTGTCGTCCATCTTATTTTAGTAATGGTTCGTTAGGACATTTTGGACAAATCGACCTAGCAATGACCTTAGCAATGTAACACCCCGTATTCAAAATAGACCAAAAATGCAGATTTTGAGAAATTGCAGGTGCAACTTACGGTCACCATCCACGGACCGTAGGTCAGACCATGGCCCGTGCTGGTGGACCGTGGTCCACCACTGCAACCCCTCCCCAGCCAGCTCAGAAAAATTGGCTAAGTCTCGACCCACGGACAGACCCACGGTCCGTAGATCAGACCACGGTCCGTGGTCTGTGTCCGTGGATCAAGACCTCCTTACCCAGCCTCTGACACGAACTATGGTTGACCAGCACGGACCGTCGTTCGATCCATGGTCTGTAGGTCTGACCGTAGATCGAAGGTTAGCAGCCAGTTAACTGAAATTTCTGATGGGTCAACTTCAGATAGTCATAACTTTTAGCAAAAAAAGAATTAGGTGTCCCATAACCTATGGTTAGATAGATAATTGAATTATCTTTCCAATTCCACCGAGTTTGCTAAATTCCGACCTCCGAGTAAAACGTTATGCCCATTTTAGTGAAGTAACACCCTGTATTCAAAATAGACCAAAAATGCAGATTTGGAGAAATTGCAGGTGCAACTTACGGTCACCATCCACGGACCGTAGGTCAGACCATGGCCCGTGCTGGTGGACCGTGGTCCACCACTGCAACCCCTCCCCAGCCAGCTCAGAAAAATTGGCTAAGTCTCGACCCACGGACAGACCCACGGTCCGTAGATCAGACCACGGTCCGTGGTCTGTGTCCGTGGATCAAGACCTCCTTACCCAGCCTCTGACACGAACTACTGTTGACCAGCACGGACCATCGTTCGATCCATGGTCCGTAGGTCTGACCGTAGATCGAAGGTTAGTAGCCAGTTAGCTGAAATTTCTGATGGGTCAACTTCAGATGGTCATAACTTTTAGCACAAAATGAATTAGGTGTCCCATAACCTATGGTTAGATAGATAATTGAATTATCTTTCCAATGCCACCAAGTTTGCTAAATTCGGACCTCCGAGTAAAACGTTATGGCCATTTTAGTGAAGCCCTGTCGGGCAGACTCGAACTACGGACCCAATCTACGGACCGTAGATTGACCTACGGCCCGTAGGTCCAAACCGTCGGTCACTCCGACAGCAGTTAATTCAGGGGTCTTTTGGTCTTTTCCTATTTCGTTTAACCCCTAAGATACGTCGTTTAGAACCTAAATCATGAGGTTTTAATTAGTTTAAGCCTAGAAACATAACTAGAACTTACCTTAGTCAAAATTCATTAATCAAAACTTAGAAAATTAGAAGCAAGAGAGGAGAAAAAGGTCAAGAACCCTAGTTCAAAAACGCAGCAAGGTTTCTTTAGTTCCAGCCTCGAAATCGAAAGATTTCTCCGTGGAATTCGTCACCAGGTATGTGGGATTTCACTAGTGGGTTCCTTTCGCCCATTAGGTCCCTAGAATTCAGTCAGATTCTTGATTCCATGATTATGAACAGACCTAGGGTTTCTAGAATTTGAATAGATCATCATGAATTAATTATTTAAATGTTCCAAATCAGATTAGCATGTTATTGCTCAGTTTATCGCGTGAATTTCAGAACCCTAGCTATGTATTTCTTTAGTTCTTGAATTACACATGCTAGGTTAGATATTTCAGTATTCAGTTTTACATGCCTCAGTTTATGAATGCATCATTATCAGATTAATTGTTGCATTCTCAGTTTGCATGTTCAGTTTCGAGCTATCCAGTATTTACAGAAATTCAGTCATAACCAGTTAACTACTTAATTCATTGGGAGTAGCATAATACCGAGTTGGACTAGGGTTTCAGCGTACCCATATAGTCCCAGAACTACGAGCCACGTAGGTGTAAGTCCCCTCTGTGGGCAACATCAGTTTAGTGATCACGCCAGCATGCCTCTATACCTCTGGCAGGGTATATTGGGTCCTCTCGATGGGGCGTATACATCGGACTCCACATTTAGCTCATGTGGTTTTATGTCGGTTATTAGTAGCTCCCACAGTTCAGTCAGACTCTATTGCATTGACCATATTTCAGTACAGTCAGTATTCAGTCTCAGCATGTTATAAATTTGGTCATTGCATCAGTTAGCTCAGTATTCAGTATTTTCAGTATCTATATCATGTTCAGATTATTTCATTGCTTTATTGCTTTGTTCAGTTATATGTTATTTCAGCTTTACTCTATCCTGCATGCTCAGTACCTTTCAAGTACTGACGCATACGTGCGCTACATCTTCTCGTGATGTAGGTTCAGGTTCTCAGCATCCAGATCACGCTTAGATCGGTTCCCGATCTTCAGTTCAGCAGCATCAGTGGTGAGTCCTCATTCTTCGAGGACTAGTGACATGTTTATCTTTATCGCTTTTAGTCTTTAGTTTCAGTTTTGCTAGATCTAGTTGGGGCATGTCCCAACATTTCTAGTCAGTTTAGAGGCTTATTTCAGACATAGTTAGATTCAGCTTAGTATTTTGAGTTTGATATTTCTTTTGTATTAAACTCTCAGATTTGATATATTCAGTTATAGTATATGGGTATTCCCCATCTTTTCAGATTTATTTATGAATTAGCTTCCGCATCAGTTTATTATCTTTAGTATGCTCATGATCATGCCAGGAGGGTTAGCTTGGGATCACTTGTGGTCCTAGGTCCCGTGTCCGCGTCTCGGGGGTAGCTCGGGGCGTGACAAACTTGGTATCAGAGCACTAGGTTTAAGAGTCCTAGGATGTATGAAAGCCGCACTAAGTAGAATATCACTTTCTTGATATTCTTATTGTGCGTAAGGTATGATCTAATTCTATTCTAACTCGACGCTCTACGTTTCAGCGATCATGCCTCCCCGTAGAGCTAACACTAGGAATGCGAATGCCAGGAATGCTAGCACAGTTCCTCTAGTCCCAGATCAGGGAGTTTCGAATGCAGAGTTTCAAAACACTATTCCACTTTTTGCTCAAAGTATGAATAATCAGAACAATCAGCAGGTTGAAGGAGATAAGCTTAGGGAAATTGCTAAGGTAACCAAGAAAGCTAGAACAGGGAACTATGAGTACTCTCAACAAAAATCGGGTGGTGGAAATCACTCACAGTTTCGACAAAATCAGAATAGTAGGGCACCAGGCTCTAAGTCTCAGGGAAGTGTTTCAGGAAATAGGACTTACCCAACTTGTCCAAAGTGTGGTAAGAACCATCTAGGCGAGTGTCTTGCAGGCAAGGAAGGATGTTTTGGGTGTGGCCAGTCTGGTCATAGGGTCAAGAATTGCCCTTTTGCCAGGAAGGGGCACGAAGGTAACAATACTAGGGCTCAGTCTACAGCTCCAACAGTACCGACAGGTTGCCCAACTCAGCAGGGTAACTCTTCTGGTACAGGTGGCGGACAACGCCCAAACAAACTCTATGCTTTCCAGGCTCACCAGGACCAGGAAGATTCTCCTGATGTAATCACTGGTACGTTACGAGTCTTTGATCTTGATGTTTATGCATTGTTAGATCCAGGGGCTACTTTGTCTTTTGTAACTCTTTACATAGCAGTCCAATTCAGTGTTAGTCTAGAAACTCTTTTAGAACCCTTCTCAGTCTCTACTCCAGTCGGTGACCCACTTATAGCAAGATGGGTATACAGAAATTGCCATGTCACAGTCTCTCAGAAAGTCACCTCAGCAGATCTTGTAGAGTTAGAAATGGTAGACTTCGATGTCATTCTAGGCATGGATTGGTTACATTCATGTTATGCCTCAGTTGATTGTAGAACTAGGATTGTTCGTTTTCAGTTTCCAAACGAGCCAGTCTTAGAATAGAAGGGTAATAGCTTAGTACCTATATGTTGATTATCTCTTACCTTAAGGCCAGAAAGAGGTGAATCTAGAGGGTGGTGTAGCACATATTGAGGAAAAAAAGGAAGGAAGTAGAAAAAGATGTTCATCGTCTTACTGTCTTAGGAGTTAGTCTTACTGACACATCAGATGGTGGTGTGATAGTCCAGAATAGATCAGAATCTTCTTTGGTAGTGAAAGTTAAGGAAAAGCAAGACAGCGAATCGATATTACTTGAACTCAAGGGTGCAGTCCATCAACAGAGAGTTGAGGTTTATCTCCCAAGGGGGAAATGGTGTGCTTCGCTACCAGGGTCGATTATGTATTCCTAATGTGGGTGAGTTGAGACAACATATTCTTGTAGAGGCCCATAACTCCAGATATTCTATCCATCCAGGCGCCACTAAGATGTACCGCGATCTGCGGGAAGTCTATTGGTGGAATAGTATGAAAAGAGATACAGTAGACTTTGTGGCTAAGTGCCCCAATTGCCAGCAAGTAAAGGTAGAACATCAGAAACCAGGAGGTATGACTCAAGAGATTGACATTCCTACTTGGAAGTGGGTAGTGATCAACATGGACTTCATCATAGGTTTACCTCGTACTCGCAGACAACATGACTCAATTTGGGTGATTGTTGATAGGGTTACTAAGTCTTCTCGCTTTTTGGCGGTCAAGACTACAGATTCAGCGGAGGATTACGCCAAGCTTTACATTAATGAGATTGTGAGGTTGCATGGGGTTCCTTTGTCTATCATCTTAGATAGAGGTCCTCAGTTTACCTCTCATTTCTGGAAGTCATTTCAGAAGGGTCTTGGT
>NC_064290.1:38339667-38415968 GCF_019186545.1 Solanum stenotomum
AGAACTACGAGCCACGTAGGTGTAAGTCCCCTCTGTGGGCAACATCAGTTTAGTGATCACGCCAGCATGCCTCTATACCTCTGGCAGGGTATATTGGGTCCTCTCGATGGGGCGTATACATCGGACTCCACATTTAGCTCATGTGGTTTTATGTCGGTTATTAGTAGCTCCCACAGTTCAGTCAGACTCTATTGCATTAACCACATTTACAGTTCATTTAGTATTCAGTCAGCATGTTATAAATTGGTCATTGCATTCAGTTAGCTCAGTATTCAATATTTTCAGTATCTATATCATGTTCAGATTATATCATTGCTTAGTATGCTTTGTTCAGTTATGTGTTATTTCAGCTTTACTCTATCTTGCATGCTCAGTACCTTTCAAGTACTGACGCATACGTGCGCTACATCTTCTCGTGATGTAGGTTCAGGTTCTCAGTATCCAGATCACGCTTAGATCGATTCCCGATCTCCAGTTCAGCAGCATCAGTGGTGAGTCCTAATTCTTCGAGGACAATAGTCATGAGTTTCTTTTCAGTACTTTTAGTCTTTAGTTTCAGTTTTGCTAGATCTAGTTGGGGCATGTCCCAACATTTCTAGTCAGTTTAGTGGCTTATTTCAGACATAGTTAGATTTAGCTTAGTGTTTTGAGTTTGATATTTCTTTTGTATTAAACTCTCAGATTTCTTATATTCAGTTATAGTATATGGGTATACCCCATCTTTTCAGATTTATTTATGATTTAGCTTCCGCATCAGTTTATTATCTTTAGTATTCTCACGATCATGCCAGCAGGGTTAGCTTGGGATCACTTGTGGTCCTAGGTCCCGTGTACGCGTCTCGGGGGTAGCTCGGGGCGTGACAAGCAAGATGGAATGTTAACTGCTCAATGTACATTTAATTTTATGTACCTTATAAACATCATGGAATTGAAGGAAAATAGATTCTCAAGAAGCCAATTCTCTCTCTCTATGTCTCTCTCTCTCTCGATCTATTTTATTAAGAAAAATAGAGGACATAGTAGATTTCATTCACGTTGTTAATAAATGTCTCAAATAAAAGTTACATGATTTGACGTGTAGAGTTATTCGATACTTGTGCTGGCAAGAGATAGCAAATGTTCGATTTAATAGTCGAAATGTGTTCGATCTGAGCCCCAAACCATCATTTTAAAAAAGAAAAAAATAAACAAAGAAAGACAATAAATCGCAAAAGTTTCATTAAATATCTATGATAATAGAAACTTGAATCCAATAAAAAACATACTAAAAGAAACAATGTTTTTAAGTTCTAGCTGAACTTAACAAGTCAAGCCCGGTGGAGAAAGCATCTTGCATTCAAGCAAGGTTTAGAAAATTTATTTAACAACATAGCCTGATATAATAATAATACTAATTTAAATTTTGTCTTCTCTAAAAGTCTTAATATCATCAGCAATTGCTCTAGCATCCATTGAAATACCAGTAATCCCACTTTTTAAAAATCCAGCACAGTATAGCCCATTCTCTCCTTTCCAATTTATCAATGTGCCATCTTTGAGAGAAAAGAAAAAAATTTGTGCATTATTTGAGACAATGATGGTAAAATTAATAGTAAGTTAAACTAGTAACGAGGAAAACTTATCCGCACATGATATTTAAAGGCAAGTGGAAAATTTCAAGATTCAAATTTAGAATTAAAAAAAACAAAACATAGTGATGATTTGAAAAACGTACCTTCAGCCATTTGGTAGCAATATTTTTGTATCCAGTAGCAAAAAATGATTGCATAAAATTGGTGTTCATCTCCATTGGCAAACACTACTGTATGATCCTTTATTTCTGATATTCCAGGAAATACCTAATAATCAATTAACCAAAAGTTTTTTCACAAAAAAAACAGGTGTTATTTCCTTTTTTATAATAGATTATCTATGCATATTGGATGAACTATTTACACAAATATACTGTATTAGCCAAAGTTACTAAATTCTACCGTTTTTGTAACTATAACAGTTCAACGGTTGCGCATGATAATGAACATGTATTTTTATTCTTCTTCATTAAATACTACTACTAGGTTCTTGGTAGTAAGCAATTTTGAACTCGTGATGTGCGCCTTACCATACATAACATGTTGTTCTTTTACTATTAGACCAAAACCCTCGAAAAAACTAAAGCGATCTATTTTTCACATAATATTTCTCAAAAAAGAATGAAATAAAATAAAGATAGTATCATACCTTAATCTGTCCAAGTTTAATCTTGTCAATGGCACCAACATCAATTACTAGGGATCTACCTTTTGATATTTTTTTAAAAACGGGCCTTCTTCTGGTTGTGGTATTCCAAATTCTGCTAAATTTCCAAACATAAATTTAGCGTACTTAGCAATTACAGTATCAACCAAAGATATTGGTAAATATTTTAGCAACAACATTGCAGTATACACTATCTCCCTTGTTAGAACACGAATATGCAAAAACATTAGGACAAAATATATTAAAACTTCTATAATTAACAACCATATTTATCAAAAATATAATTGATTGTGCTTGTGTAAAACTTGCATAATCTAACTATAAAAAAGTTATAGCACTTTGGGAGAACATCATGAACTATAATGTACATATTTACGAGTGTAAGTTTCATATTTTGACGACATATTAAAAAACAGGTACAAATTTAGATCAATTATAACGTAATTGTATATAACATGTAGTATTCAAAAACATAGATTAAATTTAGTAATTGGAATTAGCAAGGGTTCTACAAAAAGAAACATATATGAGTAATGCACAAAAGATTTTATTTAAAGAGAAATCTAAGTTTCATAAACATTTAGTGCAAATAGTTTTTTGTACTATCATTTATCAAGTCATCTAACTGATATCTATAGACAAGTTTCTTCAAAATTATGAGATTCAAATTCTTAAAAAGTAAAATATGTTATCTGTTCAACATGTGAAATGACGATGTATAAAATTGTTAATAAGACAAACTTAGCAAAAATAAAGATTCTACTTATAAGAAAAAGAAATCCTAGTTCTTTTTCTTCGAATTCAGTTCCTCAAAGTAAAAAATATATGAGTTATTTATACTTATACTAAACAATTTGTCTCCTCTCCAAATCCTAGTCTTCTTTTTCTTAAGATATAAGATACCCGATAAGACCTGAATTTAAATTTTTTAATTTTTTGCGATTTAGAAATGGAGTAATGAGATCTTTCTATGTGTATAGGATATTTAAATATCTATCCCAATTTTTTGTATTTACAATAATCCAACAACATATTCCTTAATCACTTTCTAGTAAACCAGTATTTCGTTTTTAAAGAACAAAAGATTTTATTAAATCAACTTTGAATTCAGAATCAAGGTTGTTTTTGCAATTTTGTATAGTGCCTGGAGAGTATGTTTGTGAAATTTAACACTAATGACGAATCGGTGGAAATTATTGGAGGTGAAGCTGATTCAAAAATAATTTTTTAGATAAGAAATACCACAACGTTATATAGGACTGGCTGGATGGTCAATAAAGTAGAATCAAAATCATGAGAAATCATGTTCATATTCCGGCCCTTACACATAAGGGTATGACTTGATATAGATGGTCAAGAAACCCATACCCAATATGTTGATGGATCGAGTAACAACATTACACATGCTAGTAAAAAGTAACAGGTATCATGTAAAATATATAGTTGATGTGCAACTAAACTGATCGAACACCACCATTTAATAATTATTATAACAAACACAACCTACTCACATGGAAACAAATAACGATAAAAATAAACATACTCTATGACTTTCATAATTTGAAAGCTATTTCCATCCCAGAATTTCTTGATCCAACGACCAATACCTTTTTATCCTTATATTTTTCACCAGATCTATAATCACTTGAATGGATTGTTTCGCCTTTGAAGTTTTCTATCACTATCATTTTTGGAATATAACCTTCGTTATTTTCTCTAGCAGCCGAAATCAAGAAATCACTAGCATACATTTCAATTTCTCCGCTAGTCAAATTTCTTGATTTGACATTCCATTTCTTTTCCCAATTGTTGTAAAAGGCCGATTCAACACAAGTTTGAAATTTTGGCTTGATGTTGAAATGCTCAACATACTTATCTAAGTATTGAATAAATTCTTTTTCGGCATATAATTAGGTGATGAAGTCAAATGTGGCATAAACGGCAGTGAACAAAAGTCCTATGATAGATGCAAATGAAGTCTATCATAAGTTTTTTTCTTCCACAAATAAGCACAACAATCTTGTTTTTTCTAAAACAACATTGTTTATGCCCAATTTGTTTAAACAGCTTGATACAGCTATACCGGATGGTCCAGCTCCAACCACAATAATGTCAATTTTTTCCTTTGTGAAATTAACAATTGCAAAATTTTCAGAAAATTAAAGAGAATTTCTTTTTGAGAATGTTTAAAAGAAAATTGCAATAAGATTTCAAGAAAGGAAATTTAGACAATGAGGCATGTATATATGGTCTTCAAACAGAATAAAGACGATATTTATTATTATTTTCCTTTTTTAAAGTGTCATAGAAAACAACAGTTACAAGTAAATGCAAATTTTTTATTATTGAAACAAAATCTGAGTTTTTTCTCAATTCTATGGTAGATGTGAAAACATTTATTCGAAAGATATCTTTAGCTTAAACTAAAACGTGTCATGTTCATTTTTCTACAAATGAATTTTGCAATTTTAAAAAGAGACAAATAAAAAAAAATTAATTGAATTTGACTAAAGTTTATTGACCAGCTAAATTCAAAGTTTATTTTTTTTGTCTTTTTATTTGTGTGTTAGATTTTCAAATAAACACTCAACTAATTAAATTATACTAATTAATTTATATTAGAAATTTTTTTTCTTTGTTAAAAAAATAGAATTAAGAAGAAAGATGATTTTCTGAAATATTAAATAGGAAAAACAGCTTGAATATGCTATAGAATTTTGAGAAAAGGCTCATCTATGCCATTCATTTGAGCTATTTATCAAACGGAAATGACATATGTCATGCCCCGAGGCTACCCCTTTGACGTAAACATGAGACCTAGGATCACGAGTGACCCCAAGCTAACCCTGAGTTAGTATATCATAGTATAATAAGATAAACTGAAATAAGAAATACTGTGCGGAAGCCTTAAGTCATGAGATAAACTAAAATGATGGGGAAATACCCAATCTAATTCTGAATATAAAAGACAATGAGTTTAATAACAACCGGAAGATCAAACTCAGAACCAAAACTGAATCTAACTATGTCTGAATAAAAGCCTCTAACTAACTAGAGATGCTGGAATATGCCCCGAGCTAACTATAGAAAAACTGAAACTGAAAGGCTGAAAGTAAAAGAAAACATGTTAATCGTCCTCGGAGAATGAGGACTCACCACTGATAATGCTGAGGACAGATTAGGAACCGATCTACATGCGATCTGAATGTTGTGGGCCTTAACCTACATCACGAGAAGATGTAGCGCAAATTATGCATCAGTTCATGAAAGGTACTAAGATTGCAAGATAGGATAAAACTGAACAATATATACATAGCTGAATAAAGCATACTGATCAATGATATAAAATGAACATGAAGAATATACTGAATATGAACTAAACTGAATGCAATGACCAAGTTCATAACATACTGAAATTGAATACTGAAATATAACGGGTAACCTGATCAATGCACTAGAATCTAATTGTGAGAGCTATTATTAACCGACATAAAACCACTTGAGCTAAACGTGGAGTCCGATGTATACGCCCCATCGAGAGGATCCAAATACCTTGCCAGGGTATAAATGCATGACTGGTGTGATCACTCAATATAATGCCCAGAGAGGGGACTATGAGGTTGACTAACCCTAGTCGAACTCGGTATTAATCCTACTCCCGACTAGAATGTGTACAACACAACATAACTGAAATAACTTGGATAGCTCAAGATTCTGCCATGCTAACTGCAAATGCAACATTAAGTACTGATAATGAAACATTTGAAAACTGATACATATATATCTGTATGAACTGACCTAGCAATGTAATTCATGAAGTAAACGAATCTACACAACTAGGGCTCTGAATTTCATGCTAAAATTAAGCAACATGGTTACGAAAATGTAGTATTCTGATTAGGATTACTCTAATAGCTAAATCACAATAATTATCTGAAGTTCTAGAAACTCTAAGTCTAAATAATATGAAGGGAATCAAGAATCAGACTGAATTCTACGAACCTAATGAGTGAAAGAAACCCATTAGTGAAATCCCACATACCTAGTGACGAAATCCACGGAGAAATCCTTCGATTTCAGGCTGAAACTTGAAAGAAACCTGCTGATTGTTCTAAGAAAAACTGGTGCCTCTTTCTTCTTCTTTTGTTCTAGTGAGATGTGCATAATATGCTATCATCAATATCCTCTAAGGAGGCTATTGTAAGCACAATAAAATGCCCAATTTGTTATAGTATTCTTACAACACCAAATTTGTGTTGTTTCAACTTATTAAACACCAAAAGTAAGAGAAATTTACTTTTTGTACTTTCGCAGACTTGCAGTACCTTCTTGGTATTATTTAATGAAATTTATTTTGCCTTATCCAAAGAAAAAAGGAGAAAGAAAAAGATGGTTTGGTGCACCTTTTGTAAAGCACCCTCTTGTACAAGTGGACAACAGTGTTACTCTTATAAACTTCTTGTTGCTGTATTTAACCCATTTTGTCCAAAAAAAACAAAAAACCATGCTTTTTAGGAAGGCCATAGCTTATTAACTTCATCTCAATATCCCCTCTCACGGCCTTAGCTTATTCAGAATGACTTTCAATGTTTCTGAATGACGTTTTGCTTATTTGTTTTGTATGTGTATATTTCTTTCTGTAGGGTTATTAATGTAGTTGTTTAGTTAATAATCTCTTTTTTTCTTTTTCATTTGGGGTCATGTGAACTTCCAAGACACGAAATCCTCCCATACTATCGCCATTTTCTGCCATATTAGAAGGTAATTATGAACCTTAACTTTTTCAGTTATTGAACGCCTTTTGGAAGGGATTTACTAATTTTAGTATCAGTACGATAGAAATAGTTATTTTGAAGAAATATATAGGACCCTAATCATCAAAACTGGATGTGTATGTAAATTTTTTAATTTGTGAGGCTGTAAATGCACTGATACATACTCATATATCTTTTTTCATATACATAAGTTCTGGTTTTAGCACTTGTTTCCTTGTTAGAGTTTTGACACTTTTCTCATTTCTTTAGTTTTTAATGAGAGTTTTTGTTTTGAGTAGCTAGGTAATATTTCTTGGCTTTTAAATGTTATAGATGGCAATGATCCAGATGCTGTGGCAAAGTCAGTGCATAAGTTCGTGAACTATGGGAAGAGAAAGAAAGTGCTGGTGGCTGAGTTGCTAGTTACGTTGTTAGTCAAGGTACTGTGAATCCAATATATCTGGCCTCATCTTAAAGAGACTCCCAGTCCCTGGAAAACATCTAGTTTTCTGGATCATTATGGTCTCATTTCATTGCAGTTATAGTCCGTTGAAAAGCTATGGGCCAAAGGACTATGTGCAAGTACCTATGAAGCATCTTGGCTATCAAAAACATGAGACTCCAAAGTTTGTTGCTTCAGTGTAGTTATCTTTCACTTACTGATGTCCGTTGTGCTAAGTAATCTTTGAAGTTCTGTATTAATGGATTATCATGATTTTTACAGATTGAGGATTTCACTGATCGGTCTCAAAATGCTGCAAGGGTTTTTGGGAAAGTAGAAGTGAAACACATATAAAAGTGTATCCAAAGTACTAGCGAGTACATTTTTGCTTTTATGGATGGACTTGTTGAAATACCTACAATTAAAATTTATGTTGTTTGGACGTGCTACCCCCTTTCAAGTCGGTTCTGAGACAAGGAACATTATAGAAGATGGAAATATAACCACTCTTCCTTGTAGAGATATCAAGAAGTCGGAATATTATAGAAGATGGAAATACAACCACTCTTCCTTATAGAGATATTAAGAAGCCAGATCAAAGTAAAGAAAGCCAGAAAGGAATTTAGTCAGCTATACCTTCTGAACCTATCACGACAAAAATAAAATGGTCTATAGGAGGTTGGGAAGGATTAACTTTAGTGAGTTGGGGACAATCAAAAGGAAAATGGTCTACTAAAGGTTGGGAGGAAGTACATTCAACGAGTTGGGGACAATGTAAGGAGGATAGTGGACCATCCGACTCTCCTTGGCCAAAAGGAAAATGGTCTACCAAATGTTGGGGAAATTTATCTTTAGGGAATTGGGGACAGTCAAATGGGGAAAATGTACCACCAGACTCTATCTGGACAAAAAGGAAAAGATCAGATGAAACCTTGGGAGAAACTTCTTCTTATCAGTGGTTGGGAAAATTAGACACAAAAAGATGGCCCAAAAGAAAGCACAACAATAAGTATGCACCTAAGGCTAAGTGGTAAAAAATCCAGACATGAGGTTTAGGAGGAAGCTAAATTAACCATTTGGTTGTGGATTAAGTAGGTTGTGCGTATCTAGTTGAATCATCTGCAACAACTTTTGCATTCTTGCTAGGATGTAGGGAGTATTTCTTATGAGCTAGGTAATGTACCCGTCGTCATCCTCTTATTCCTGTAATGGTTCGTTAGGACATTTTGTACAGATCCACCTGGCAATTACCTTAGCCAGATGGAATGTGAATTGCTCAATGCACATTTAATTTTATGTACCTTATGAACATTAAGGAATTGAAGGAAAATAAGATTCTCAATAAGCCAATTCTCTTTCTCTATGTCTCTCTCCCTATATCTACTTTACTATGAAAAACAGAGGACATAATAGATTTCATTCACGTTGTTAATAAATGTCTCAAATAAAAGTTACCCAATTTTCTGTGTAGAGTTATTCGATACTTGTACTGGCAAGCGATAGAAAATGTTCGATATAATAGTTGAAATGTGTGCGATCTCAACCCCACACCATCATTATATATAAAAAAATCAACAAAGAAATACAATCAATCAGAAAAGTTTAATCAAATTTCTTTGACAGTAGAAACTTGATGCCAATAAAAATCATACTAAAAGAAACAATGTTTTCAAGTTCTAGCTAAACTTAACAAGTCATGCCCGGTGAATAAAGCACCGTGCATTCACGCAAGGTTTAAAAACTTTATTTAGCAACATAGTCTGATATAATAATAATAAAAATCTAAATTTTGTCTCCTCTAACAGTCTTAATATCATCGGCAATAGCTCTAGCATCTATTAAAACACCAACAATCCCTCTTTTTGAAAATCCAGTACAATATAGCCCATTCTTTCCTTTCGATTTTATCAATGTGCCATCTTCAAGGAATATTGAGCTATAATCGTGCATACAAAAGAAAAAAAATTGTACATTATTTGAGACAATGATGGTAAAATTAATAGTAAGTTAAATTAGTAATGAGGAAAACTTATCGAGAAAAACTTTTCTACACACGATTTTTACCGTCAAGTGGAAAATTTCAAGAATGAAATTTCAAATAAAAAAAAAGAACATAGCCAAAATTACTAAATGCTTCCGATTTCGTAACTATAATAGTTCAACGGTTGCCCATGATGATGAACATGTATTTTTATTCTTCTTTATTAAATATTACTACTACGTTCTTGGTAGTAATCAAATTTGAACTCATGATGTGTGCCTAACCATACATCACATGTTGTACTTTTACTATCAGACCAAAACCCTCGGAAAAACTAAAGCGATCTGTTTTTCACATAATATTTCTCAAAATAGAATGAAATAAAATAAAGATAGTATCATACCTTCATCTGTTCAAGTTTAATCTTGTCAGTGGGTCCAACATCAATTACTGGAGATATACCTTTTGATATTTTAACAGAAAATGGGCCTTCTTGGGGTTGTGGTATTCCTAAATTTCCAAATTTTAATTTTGTGTACTTTGCAATTACAGTATCAACCAAAGATATTGGTAAATATTTTAGCAACAACATTGCACTATACACCATCTCCCTTGTTAGAACATAAATGTGCAAAAACATTAGGATAAATTATATTAAAACTTTTAGAATTAACAACCATATTTATCAAAAATATAATTGATTGTGCATGTGAAAAACTTGCATAATCTAACTATAGAAAAGTTATAGCACTTTGGGAGAACATCATAAACTATAATGTACATATTTGGGGGTGTAAGTTTCATAATTTGTCGATATATTTAAAAAAGAAGTACAAAATAAGATCAATTATAACGTAATTGTATATAACTTGTAGTATTCAAAAACATAGATCAAAGTTTGTAACTAGAATTAGCAAGGGTTCTAAAAAAAGAAATATATATGAGTAATGCACGAAAGATTATATTAAAAGAGAAATTTATGTTTCAAATACAGTTAGTGAAAATAAGTTTTTGTACTGTCATTTATCAAGTCATCTAATTGATATCTATAGACAAGTTTCTTCAAAATTATGAGATTCAAATTCTTACAAATTAAAATATGTTATCTATGCAACATGTGAAATGACAATGTATAAAATTGTTACTAAGACAAACTTAGCAAAAAATAAGATTCTACTTATAAGAAAAAGAAACCCTAGTTCTTTTCTTCGAATTCATTTCCTCAAAGTAAAAAATATATGAGTTTTTTATACTTATACTAAACAACTTGTCAGCTCTCCAAATACTAGTCTTATATTTCTCACGATATAAGATACCCGATGAGACCTGAATTTAAAATTTTTAATTTTGTGTGATTGAGAAATGGAGTAATGAGATCTTTCGATGTTTTTAGGATATTTAAATATCTATCCCAAATTTTTGTATTTACAATAGTCCAACACCATATTCCTTAATCACTTTCTAGTCTACCAGTATTCCCTTTTTAAAGAACAACTTATTTCATTAAATCAACTCTGAATTCAGAATCGAGGATGGTTTTGCAATTTTGTATAGTTCGTAGAGAGTATATTTGTAAAATATAACACAAATGACAAATCGGTGGAAATTATTGGAGGTGAAATTAATTCAAAAATATTATTTTAGATAAGAAATACCAAAAGGATATATATGAAAAGATGGATGGTCAATAAAGTAGAATAAAAATTGTCACGCCTCGAGCCTACACCCCGAAAGTGGCTGGCACTCGAGAACCTTTTACTGGCCCCCAAGTGAACTCTTGGCCTGACTTACTTACTCAACGAAAGACTTAACTCAACACAGATCTATGGAATAAACTGGAATGTTATAAAGGAAACATTCAACTGGCCATTAAGGCAAACTTAATTCTCAACATAAGATAATGACAATGAAAAGACTAAAGAACTAACATTTGACTGTCTATGAAGCCTCTAAAACAACTGAAATGGATGTCGGGACGAACCCCACGACATCCTAATGAAATAACTAAAATCAATAAAAAGGAGACCTCCGGAATGAAAGGAGGCTCACCAACTGACTCTGGAGTGCTCACTGGATCAACAATGCACTGAATGCCGATCCTAGTTACATGTGTCTGCATCATAATAAGATGCAGGCGAACTGGCATCAGTATATTGAATGTACGAGTATGCGAGTTGGAATGCTAAACACAACATATGCTTGAAAGGAATTTGAAGAACTTACCTGTCTCAACTCCACTCAACATAACTAAACTCATTTCAATATAAAGTAGTTTAAAACAAGTGCAATATAAAGAAAATCTGTTTAAAACATGATGTCAACTATGTGTGTATGAAAAGATACACTAAAACTCTGAAATGTATGTAAAAATAAATCAACTGTGTATATAAGAATACAATTACTTCTGTGGGAGTTTCTCTAACCGACAACTAGGGGTGGTCACGGGTTGGTTTGGATCGGTTATTGGTCAAAACTAAAACCAAACCAACTTAATCGGTTTTAAAATTATCAAAACCAAACCAAACCAAATATAGTATACATTTATCGGTTTGGTGATTATCGGTTTTGGTTTGGTTTGGTTCGGTTATTCGATTATTAACCATACACAAAAATAAAAGAAACAATTCATTTAAAATGTGAAAAAAGTGACAACAATCCATTCAAAACGAAAAATAGTTAGAATGACTTAAATTACTGAACTTTCGATCGCTAAATTTACTATCAATAAAGCTTTAAAATTCACTATATTTTCCTAGAAGGAAGAGACAAAAACATTTTCAGTCCCACAAAGAATTGTTATAGACACTTATATACATGAAATCAATAAGATAAATGTTTCATCTTGGGCATTTTTGTTTTCAATAAGTAAATTATAAAGAAATTTTAATAAAAATATATATAAGATCTTTAAAATTGTTTGTAAAAACAATATATTAAGTATGTATATTAATAAAATATATGTATATAATTCATCAGTTCGGTTTGGCTATTTCTTCAATTTTTTTCGAATAAAACCATAACCAAATCAAATACTATCGGTTTTCAAAAACCTGAAACCAAACCATACCAAAACCAAATAAAATTGGTTTTATTTTATCGGTTTAGTTTGGTTTTTCGGTTTGGATCGATTTTTATCCAAACCGTGAGCACCCATACCGACAACCATCACGTAAGAGCTATTGTGATGATACAATGTTTTGCCTCACGCTGCCAGGGCAGTCCTATATCTTGCCGGGGGTATAGAACCTGATTTACTAATTGGATCCACTAGTCTATGACAAAAAGCACTAAAGGAATCATCTAAAAAGTATGACCCTTTTCTACCCATGATGGCTACATGGCTTATGGGGGCTGTGAGTTGTCTGAACTCTCCCCCATATCAGTACTCAATACTACTCCCAAAAATATAATATTAGCTCTTATATTTAAAAACATACTTCTTTCTGTGATTTGAGATTAGTGCTAAAAAACATAGCTCAAAGGCTATCTTTCAAATCAAAGTTTTCTCTCTTTCTTCATTTAGAAAATGATTTCTCTTTTCTGAAAACTATCCCAGAGGCTCTTCGGAAATCGAGGTTTCCTTTCTTGTTTAAATGTGAAAACATTTCAAACCCTTTGGGAATACATAGTCCCCATATACTTTTGAAGAAATGAACTTCAAACTTTTACTCTGTACTCTTTACTCAAGTTGATCTTTAAGTCTTAAAACAAAGTTAAAAGCATTTGCAAAAGACTTCTTGAAAAGACTTTGAGAACTTCCTAGACTTGGCTCTTAACTTTCCATAAATTTGAATTTTTGGATTCAAGGTTATGATTAATGTTTCAGGACAATTTCTAGATGTTTAGAAGTCATTTAGAGTAGTTAGAATCAATAGGAAGTTTTAGTACACTTTAGAAGGACTTAAACGAACTAAACGACGAAAAACTGATGAAAAATGACGATACGGGTGCGTCCCTGGCGCGCTGCGCCATCCCCAAATTACTGGGGCTCCAAAATGCCACACTGCTGGCACTCCACCCCAGCCTTCCTGGCGCTATGGGGGTGCGTCGCACCACCTGTTCCTTAGGCAAAAATCTGATGAACTTTTGGTGTCGTTTTCTGATCTTAAATTGATTTTAATCAATTCTTTTTCTCAAATTCACTTTAGAATCAGATACCCAAGGTGTATACACAAAATCTAACTCATACAACTCAAGGAATCAACACTTTAATATCATGAAACTCCTTAATCTCAACTGATATTCAAGAACATCAAATTCTCAATCTTTTTAGGATGAAAATATGCTGAATTAAACATTCTTGGCGCATGGGTGAACTAACCCAACGCTATGTGATATCACATACCTTGTAGGGATCACCCACGACGAAATCCATGTGCTAAATTCGACGATCTTGCCAAATTTTGCTTCTCTTCTCCTTTCTCCTCTTCTTTTCTCTTTTTTCCAAGCCCTAGTGTATTTTGGTAAAAGCGTAAATTGATATAATTCTTATTAGACCCTAACTTAATTACCAAAAATGAAATAAAATAATTGGGCAAGGAAAAGTCCAAACTACCCTTTAAAAATCCGGATTGGACTTTCCTTATTCCAACAGTCCAACTTCCAAAGGGCATAACTCACTCATACGAACTCGAAATCGCGCAAACTCAGCGACGTTAGAAATATAATTCCAAGCTATTTCCTACCAAATTTGGAAGTACCTCTAAATTATCTTGAGCTAGAAGTTATGGCTGTTTGAAGTTGGCCAAAACTCAACTTATTCTAAATTAACAAAATTTCCAGATTTTTCATTCTTTCCAAAAATGTATTTTAAATTATTAGCTTCTTCCTAGTTATTTCAATTTGCGAGATGTTACAAAATTATGGGTAATCATGTTCATATTTCGGCCCTTTCACATAAGGGTATGACCTGGTGTTGATGGTAAAGAAACCCATACCCAATATCTTGATGAATCGAGTTGCAACACTACAAATGCTAGTAAAAAGTAACAAGTACCATGTAAAATAGTTGATGTACAACTAAGCTGATAGAACACCACCATTTAATAATTTTTATAACAAACACAAACATACACACATACAAACAAATAACGATAAACGTAAAGATAAGGCATAAAGAGATAGAGAGACTTACTGGACTTCTAACAACAATTGATGTGTGACTTTCATAATTTGAAAGACCAAAAGCTATTTCCATCCCAGAATGTCCTGATCCAATGACCAATACCTTTATATCTTTATATTTTTTACCAGATCTATAATCACTTAAATTGATTATTTCGCCTTTGAAATTTTCTATTCCTATGATTTTTGGAATATAACCTTCGTTATTTTCTCCAGTAGCCAAAATGAAGGAATCACTAGCATACATTTCAATTTCTCCGCTAGTTAAATTTCTTGATTTGACATTCCATTTCTTTTCCCTAGTGCTGTAAAAGGCCGATTCAGCATGATGAGTCTGTGATTTGGACTCATTTAGGACTTTATTTGAATAAATTTAGTGTCCTAAAATGCATGTTTTGTACCAATAACTGATGTAAATCCTTGAATTTTAGGTATTTGGATTGAGGAATAAAGCATGGACACTATTAAGCAAAAAGGAACAAGGCAGCTGAAAGAACGAAGGAAAGAAGGCTTGAGGATCGCCTAACCCATTAGGTGAGTTGCCGAAAGGCCAGGGTCTCACCTAATGTTCTAGAATGCCAAGCCCTGAAGGAGAAAATCTAGTCAGAGAGAAAAAGGAGTAGTCGGTGAGTCAGCAAACGGTTTCGCGCTGCAGTGCCATATCACCTAAATTTAGAGAACCTGAAGATGCTAAAGGAAAAAGGAAAAAGGTGATGAAAATGACCAAATGGCGGATCGCCGAGTGGATCGGCGATCCCGACCTACTACACCGACAAAACCTTCACAGTACACTTTTTGACAACTATAAATACTTGTTTAATTTTTTAGCTTAGTAATCAGATTTGGTAGGGAATCATATTATTATTCAGTTTTTGAAGTTGAGAGCTTAAACTGAATAGAGAGACAATATTTCCTTAGCTTTGAAGATTTCCATTTCTAAGAAATTGGAAGTGGGTGTTGAAGATTCTTCATCTTAGACCTTTGTACAGACTATATCAATCCTACCCAGTTGATGGAAACACAACTTGGTAACAATTTTTACCTTTTTACTATGTAGCTAAAACTCCAAATTCTTGGGGTGTGATTATGTGATTATTGTTTAATTTAACTGTTGGGTATTGTTAATTGATAGTTTATTTTCTGTTAAAAAGTGATTTCGTTCTGTAATTGTGGTTGAATTTAATGGGTTGTAGTTGCAAATACAATCTTAACTTTGTGTTTTTGGCTTGCTCGAGAGAGAGGTTTTAAAACCAAAATTACTGAATCGATGGTCTATGGGCATTGAGTTGTCACAGGTTCAGCTCGAGAGAGTGAATCCTAAACCCTTTTCCACACATTCAGCTCGAGAGAGTGAATGAACTAAAGCGAAGGTTGTTCTTCATTGCTGCTTATTGGTGTTTGAGAGAAACCAATTTGATTCGAGATAAATTGTTTAAGAGAAAGTTTACCCCCACTAAAGTCTAGCTTATTCACGGATTTACAGATGTTTACTATTAATAACAATTACACAGTTATTTACCTTGGCCCAAAATCCAATCACGTCCCAAGAATCCCGTCTCTATATTCGTATTTTCATGTTATTTACTATTTTAGTTGATAATATAAACAAACCGACTTGATATTTGATACTTGTGTCACCTATAATTTAAACCATGTTTTTCTTCGTAAATGTTTTTAGTTATGATTGACTTGACCATATTCTTACTTACCTATTGATTCTCGAGTACGAACCACTCTCTTGGGACTCGACCCCAACTTACTAGTTGGGTTATATGACTATTGAACGTTTGCTGATGCTTAGTATTGGATGAAACATCTTTGATAGCGTTACACATTTATCAAAATGGCGCCTCTACCGAGGAGTGGTGTTACTTGAGAATTTTTAGTTAAGTTGGATTTTGTTCTTGTTAGTTATAGTTCTACTTAATTTTTAGTTTTGTTTTACTTGTTTGTGTCTTAAAACAGGAAGTATGAGTGTGAACAACAACAATGGCAGCCAAGTAGGCCATCAAGATGACATCAGAAACCTCAACGATGTCAACGAGCCTCATGCTAATGACCCCCATCTCATGGGAGGTATTGGTGCCATTCTCTTGACTTCGACCGAAAGGAATGCGGTGTTCCACATCACGAGTACTATGTTGCAACCATTGCAACTAAAAGGGCTTTTCAGTGGTTTGGCTCATGAGGATCCCCATGAGCACATTAGAAACTTCCTGGATGTATGCAAACCATTCTCCTTCAAGAATATCTCCCAATAATCGGTCCGATTGAGGTTTATCCCATTCTCTTTGATGGGAGAAGCGTGCAAGTGGCTGGCTGAATTTCCACGTGAATCAATCACTTCGTGGGAGGAGTTGGTTACAGCATTTCAAGTGCGATTTTTCCCTCTCTCGAAGATGATGACTCTTCGGGACAACATTCAGAGCTTTAAGCATCTAGAGGGCGAGCCAATTCATGAAACTTGGCTGCTATTCAAGAAGTTGATGCTTCAATGCCCAACCCATGGCTTGCCTGATAACGTGTTGCTGTAGTATTTTTACCGGAGTCTTGACTTGGTAAATAAAGGTGTTGCTAACCAACTTTCTCTGGGAAGTTTGATGCAGCAACCTTATGTGAAAGCGGCTCCACTCTTGGATGGCATGATTACCATAAACAGGTTGTGGTACACTCATGAAGACCAGGTCTCCCCTATAGCGTTCAAGTTGACGAAAGACCAGATGGAGAAGGACCAAGAAAGGGACTAGAACATGGCCAAGATCATGACACAACTTGACATTTTGTCTAAAAATGTCATGGGAGCTGGTCTGGAAGTATCAATGTGGTGGGTGTCGGGTGTGCTAATCCAGATGAGTCCAAGTTTGAAGCCTTGTACAATGAAGAAGTAAATTTCCTAGCCAACCATAGCGGTGGTTATCGATTAAACTACCCAAGGCAGGGTGGTAACTAAGGTTGGAGTAGGGATAAGATTGGAAATATCGAGATCATGAATAGAGGGATCGTAATCAAAATTGGAAGGATCGGGAGAAGGATAGGTATGTGCCTCCCCACGAGTGCCAAAAGCCAAAGGATTTTGAAGGTGGTAGGTCTTAGGATACGCTTTCTCGTATCCTCAACAAAGTTGAGGGGTCGGATAAGATCTTGAAAAGGATGAAAGAAGATGTGTCGACCCTTAGCCAGACCGTCACCTCCCATTCAGTGTCGATCAAGCAGTTGGATACCCAAATAGGTCATATCTCGTCTCATCTAAACCCGAGACAGCAAGGGAGGTTGCCTAGTGGCACTATGGTCAATCCCAAGAATGAGGTTTGAAGGTGGACTTGCGTTGTGCCATGATGTTAACTAAGGCGCTTCTTGGGAGGCAACCCAAACTTTATTTTCTTTCTTTTTAAATTTGGAATAATAGTGTGTTGATTGTGCAGGTCAAAGTGTGTAAAGTGATTGAAAAGTACAGGTTGGTGAGCAATTGGTCCAATCGGTGCATCGCTGAAGAGATTGGCGACCCCGCCCTAGACCGTCGTTGGACTCAAAACAATTTTACATTGGAGTCTGTGAAACTTGGCAAGCCCAGGAAATTATTGGTGAATCACCGACCAGGTCGGCGATCCCAATCTAATCCGCTGTTTGGACCTCCACATCAACTGAAGGTTCTGTAAAACTGGCGAGGTAAGTGACCACCCGACGTTTTGCCGAGTGGGTCGGCGAGCACGACTAATGTCACCAAATGGGCGAGAACTGGACGGTTTTTAAAAGGCCAAAGGTTTAAACTTCCAACTCTTTCACTTTTGAACTTCCCAAACTCATACCCGCACTTTAGCTCCCTATATTTTTGCATTTCTACCCTATTTTAGTCGTTGGAATTGTGTTCGGAGTGGATTACAGGTGCCGCCTAGCATTTCAATATCATTTTAATCGGCATCTAAGGTTGGTTTTCCAAACCCCGAGTTTACATTTAGCGATTTTGTACTCATTTTCAATGATTTTATCTTAGTGTCATGTGTTGGGCTTCTCTGATCTTAATTGTGTATGTGTGTGCCTGTGTTAATTCAAATATCTTAATAGTAATATTTAGATTGTTGATTTCCCGTAAATTTGTGCCTTAAAATTGGTTATATCTTGTGGGGTTGTGCTTTCATGTTGTTTGGTCTAGTCGGGTGAAGTCTAAGTAAGCCGTATTTGTGCCAAATGACATAATTTGCCAAATGATAGAGCGGGCGACATCATTCTTAAGGGCAAAAGTCATCAAATGGCCAAATTTGGCAAAACCGGGTGAAGTCTGAGTATTCCGGGGTGATGGGTGTTATGTGTCTTTCTTTAATTTGACTAGTGCATGCTTTGATTTTGTTTTTGGGGGTTGCGAGGTTAAATTTGAGAAGTTGGGTTGAAAGTAGGCACGTTGGTCCCCATTTCGCCTTTAATTTTATCCATTAATTGACGTTGGATTCTGTAACTTTAAGCGAGAAGCCTGAGGTTGCCAAAGACACTCGGTGACTCGTCGAAAGTCTTCTTGATCGCCCTTTGTCCGCACTCCTGAACCCTTTTTGCGCTGTAACTTTCAGTAGGCTAGGAGTTGCTCACCGAAAGCTGTCGGCAATTCGCTGAAAGGACCCTTCCATCACCGACTTGCTAAAAATTTTGAGCCAATCCCTTCCACGAGCCCGACCTAGCTCGCCAAAGATATTTGGCGACTCGCTGACTGGTTCGGCGAATCTGTCTGCAACTATTTTTCTGTGCTTTTGTTTGAAGTTTTCCAACTTTTTCCTGATGTTTTGCAATATGGTGAAGACAACTAAAAATATGACACCCCGGAAAAGAGTATGGGGTATCACTATCAACGAAGGGGGATCAAATCCTCCAAAAAGAGGAAGACAAGAGCCTCCAACTAGAGGTCAAAGTAGGGGCAAGAGGCCCATTTATGACAGGGATACTACTCCCCTAGGCCCCTATATTCCTTCATGGCCCGGGGATTCTATACAGCTACGCAGACCTATCTGGCAGACATACCTTTGGCAGCTCCTAGTGGGTGTGGTACTGCTGTTCCTTCTAAGGGACCCCGGGCGCTGATGACCAGGTTCAGATTGATGCACCGGGAACTGATGCCCAGATAGATGGATCGATTGATTAGATAGGACCCCTCTTTATCTCCCTCTCTATCTTTCTTTATTTTAACTTTTGTATATTTTTGTTTGCATTTGAGGACAAATGTTTTATTTGTGGTGGGGTGAGGCCTACCTTTTGTGATTTTGTGACTCTCTGGTTTTGTTTGTATATTGAGTTTTGAGCTGGAATTGTGTTGTACACTACTTTTTGTGGAAGGTTGCTTGTGGCTCCATGTTTTTAATTGCAAATGATTTTTGTCCCTTTCGAAAATTTTGCCACCTCTTGTTTGTGTTGAATGTGGCTATTCTTTTGCAAATTTGAGTATCGGGTTTGATCAATACCGATGGCTTGAATAGTGCTCATAATCGAACAAAAATGAATGTGCGGCAACGATGAGGCCAAATGAAGTTGCATAACCAATATGTGAACTCTTTGCATCTCGTTGTGACTAGCCTATTACCGAATTTAGTCTCTTGTGATGAGCATTGCACACTAGCGAAAGTGTGGAGTCTTATTTGACTATGGTGTCAATGCCCTGTGTGATGAGCTTACCGTGAACCATGTGTGATGACACCTAGAATTTCCCCCCTTGGTCCGGTTGACTAAGTGATGCAATCTCTTGATATGATCTTAGGCAACTTTAAAGAGTATGAAACAATTTGACATTATACCTCTTTTGTGGCCTACCTTGTGAGTGTGTGAACTCCTTTTGAGCACCCTTTGAGCCTTAACCTTTTCTTGGAAGAAACTTGATGAAAACATGTGACCTTTTCTTGATCCAATACCCATAATCTTCATGATTTGTGATTTGTTTGAATAGCTAACTTAGGCCAAAAGTCTAAGTTGGGGGTGTGGTGAAAAGAGAAAGTAAATCAAGACATGCAAGAAAGTCCCTTTTTACCCATGTTTTGAGAAAAATGGAACCCCTCCATAAAAAATAGAAAAAGAAGAAAAGAATGAAAAAGAAAAAGAAAGAAAAAGTTGCGGAATAAAGTTGTGAAAATGCAAAAAGAAATGGGGTTTCCAACAATCCATGGAAAATGGATAATGGGATGCCTTCTGAGCACGAATGAAGAAAAGGAAAGGAAATGTTGTTCACACCACATCTCATGAGGACTATAGTCATTGAGCCTAAATGATCATACATTTGCACTCAGCTCCGTTACAAGCCTTGAAAAGACCTTTTTGATCTTGAGTGAGCTGAAACAAATGTTGGTTGGAAAATACGGGTAAACCTATGGGTGAAATCATACATTTTGTTCATCTTTGTGAGTGTGAGCATTGCATTTGATTCCGGAACTTTAAATTGTTGAACCATTGTGTGTGAATACGGAATCATTCTTTGTGTGAGGGAATTTGAGTACCTTTGTTGAGCTTGAGATTCTTTAATATTGGTGAGTCACAACTTGACTCTTTGAGTGCACAATTGATCTTTGCATGAGTAAGTTGAGTCTTTTTGTGTGCATTCATGATTGAATCTTGTGTAGCACTGTTTGAGACATCTTTTTTGAACTTGAGTCTTACTTGAGGACAAGCAAAAGTTTCAGTTGGAACTGTTGATGAGTCCACAATTTGGACTCATTTAGGAATTATTTGAATAGATTTAGTTTCCTAAAATGTATGTTATGTACCAATAATTAATGTAAATCCTTGAATTTCAGGTGTTTGGATTGAGGAACAAAGCATGGACACTATTGAGAAAAAAGGGACAAGGCAGCTGGAAGAACGAAGGAAAGAAGGCATGAGGATCGCCTAACCCATTTGGCGAGTCACCAAATGGCTAGGGTCTTTCCTAATGTTCAAGAGTGCCAAGCCCTGAAGGAGAAAATCTAGTCGGTGAGGGAAAGTAGAAGTAGGTGAGTCGCCGAACGGTTCTATGATGCAGTGCCATATCACCCAAAGTTACAAAACCTGAAGATGCTGAAGGCAAAAGCAAAACAACGATGAAAATGACCAAAGGGCGGATCACTGAGTGGATCGGTGATCCCGACTTACTGCGCCGACTGAACCTTCACAGCACACTTTTTGAAAACTATAAATACTTGTTTAATTTTTGAGCCTAGTAATCAGATTTGGTAGGGAATCATATTATTATTCAGGTTTTGAAGTTGAGAGCTTAGAACTGAATATAGAGACAATATTTCCTTAGCTTGGAAGATTTCCATTTCTAAGAAATTGGAAGTGGGTGTTGAAGATTCTTCATCTTAGACCTTTGTACAGACTATATCAATCCTACCCAGTTGATGGAAACACAACTTGGTAACGATTTTTACCTTTTTACTATGTCTAGCTAAAACCCCCAATTTCTTGGGGTGTGATTATGTGATTATGGGTTGAATTAACTGCTGAGTATTGTTAATTGATAGTTTATTTGCTGTTTAAAAGTTTATTGATCAGTAAATGTGGTTGAATTTAATGGGTTGTAGTTGCAAATACAATCTTAACTTCGTGTTTTTGGCTTGCTCGAGAATGAGGTTTCACAACCAAAATTACTGAATTGATGGTCTGTGGGTATTGGGTTGTCATGGGTTCAGCCCGAGAGAGTGAATCCTAAACCCTTTTCCACACATTTAGCTCGAGAGAGTGAATGGACTAAAGTGAAGGCAGTGCTTTATTGTTGCTTAATGGTGTTCGAGAGAAACCAATTTGATTCGAGGTAAACTGTTCGAGAGAAAGTTTACCCCCACTAAAGTCTAGCTTATTCAATGATTTGCAGCTGTTTACTATTAAATGCAATTACCCGTATGTTTACCTTGGCCCATAATCCAATCACATCCCAAGAATCCCGTCTCTATATTCGTTTTTTCGTGTTATTTACTGTTTTAGTTGTTAATATAAACAAACCCTTGATATTTGACACTTGTGTCACCAATAATTTAAACCATGTTTTTCTTCGTAAATATTTTTAACTATGATTGACTTGAGAATATTCTTACTTACCTATTGATTCTCGAGTACGAACCACTCCCTTGGGGCTAGACCCCAACTCACTAGTTGGGTTATTTTACTATTGAACGATCGTTGATGCTTAGTATTGGATGAAACATCTTTGATAGCGTTACACATTTATCACAACACAAGTTTGAAATTTTGGCTTGATGTTGAAATTCTCAATATACTCATCTAAGTATTGAATAAATTCTTTTTTCGGTATATACTTAGGTGATGAAGTTGCATGTGGCATAAACGGCAATGAACAGAAGTCATTTGATAGATGCAAATGAAGTCTATCATAAGTCTTTTTCTTCCACAAATAAGCACAACAATCTTGTTTTTCCAAAACAACATCGCTTATGGCAGTTTGTTTAAACATGCTGATACAGCTATACCGGATGGTCCAGCTCCAACCAAAGTAATGTCAATTTCTTCCATTGTGATATTAGCTATTGCAAACTTTTCAGAAAATTAAAGAGAAGTTTTTTTTTGAGAACGTGAAATGAAAATTGCAATAAGATTTCAAGAAAGAAAATTTAGACAATGAGGTATGTATAAATGGTCTTCAAATAGGATAAAGATGATATTTATTATTTTTTTGCCTCTTTTAAAGTGTAATAAAAACAACAGTTACAAGTAAATGCAAAAAATTTATTATTGAAACAAAATCTGAGTCTTTTCTCAATTTTTTGATAGATGTGAAAACATTTAAGTGAAAGTTATCTTTAGCTTAAGATAAAATGTGTCATATTCATTTTTCCATAAATGAATTTTGCAGTTTCAAAAAGAGACAAATTACAAAAATTTAATTGAATTTGACTAAAGTTTATTGACCGGCTAAATTCAAAGTATATTGTTTTTGTCTTTTTATTTGTGTCTTAGATTTTCAGATAAACACTCAACTAATTAAATTATATTAATTAATTTATATTATAAAATTATTTTCTTTGTTAAAAAAATTAGAATTAAGAAGAAAGATGATTTTTTGATATATTAAATAGGAAAAGAAACTTAAATATGCGAGCGAATTTTGAGAAAAGGCTCATCTATGCCATTAATTTGAGTTATTTCTCAAATGAAAATGACAGATGTCATGCTCCGATGCTACCCCCTTGACATAAACTGTAACACCCCACAACTAGAAAGAGCTAGAATTAGAAAGAGTCATTTTTGGAAAGAATAAAAAATCTGGAAGTTTGACAAAATTAAGTTAAGTATGAGTTTTGGTACAACTTCAACCGACTATAACTCCTAACTCAAGATTATTTTGGTGTTCTACAAGATATCATAGGAAAGATCTTTGAATTATCTTTCCAACGCCACCAAGTTTGATCAATTTCGAGTTCGTATGAGGGAGATATGCCTATTTGAATTTGGGTTGTTTAGATAATGAAAGTCAAAATTGGATTTTAGAAGGGTATTGTGGTCTTTTCACCACCCAATTAAATTAATTTCGTTTTTGGTAAATACATAGCAGTCTAAACTGAATTTGGTCAGTTTACGCACTCAAAGAATTCACGCTAGGGATTTTAGAGAAAGAACGCAAGAGGAGAAAAGAGGAGAAAGAGCCAAGGTTCTTGGTTCTTGAAGTTTTGCTTGTAGATTTCGTCAAGGGGTGATCCCTACAAAGTATGTGAGATCACACGGCATTGAGTTAGTTCACCCACGCACCAATCATGATTTAATTTAGTGAAATTATGTTCTTGAAGGTTTAGAAATGTAGGTCTTGATGGGTTTTGTTGAAGTTCCATTGAGTTCTTGATTTGTTGAAATTGTTGAGGAGTTGTTGATTCAAATTCATAAAATTAGGTGTAGTTTTGAGTAGATTCCTGCATATTTTGGTTATGTAGTTGGATCTAAGTGTTTGGGAAAGTAACCAATCGAAACTAGAGGTTTTAGAGTTGAAAAATGACGAAGAAAAATCGGAGTTTTCTGGGCAGGGGTCTAAGGCGCCGTGCCAGCTAGAGCGCCCCACTTTGGGTTCTTAAGTTTTGCTCCTAGGGTGCCGCGCCAAACAGAGCGCCCCAACTTTAGTTCTGAAGTTTTGGGTTTGGCACCCCGCGACACTCAGAGCGCTAGGGATGCCGGGTCTTCTACTTTTTCCCACTTCTTTCTGTACTAGTTCCCTTGAAACGTACCTATGTTTCCTACTTAATTTCTACACTCTAAGGTATGTCTAAACAACATGAAATCATCAATAACATGAGATCATGAACCTTGAAATCCATAATTCAATTCTAGTAAAGTTAAGATTCAAGTCAAGAGAAGTTCATAGAGTTTTCCAAAAGTCTTTTACAAACATTTTTACTTTGTTTTAAGACTTGAGATTTGACTTGAGTAATTAGTAAAGACTGAATTTGATTTCTTCAAAAGAGTATATTGGGACTATGTATTTCCAATGAGTTAAATGTTTTCACATTTAAACAAGAAAGAAACCTTTGATATCCAAGAAGAGCCTCTGAGCTAAGTTTTGAGCAACTATCTCAAACCACAGAAATAAGTTATGCTTTTTAACATAAGAGCTAGTATCAAATTTTGGGAGTAGTATTGAGCACCGATATGGGGGAGAGTTCAGACAAATCCCAGCCCCCATAAACCATGTAGCCATCATGGGTAGAAAAGGTTCATACTTTTTAGATGATTCCTTAGTGCTTTTTAGCATAGCATAGTGGATCCACTTAGTAGTCGGGTTCTATACCCTCGGCAAGGTATAGGACGCCCCTGGCAGCGTGAGGCAAAACCCTGTATCATCACAATAGCTCTTAAGTGATTGTTGTCGGTTAGAGAAACTCCCACATAAGTATTTTGTATTCTTTTATACACAAAAGTAAATTGTATTTTTACATACATTCAGAGGTTACATTGTATCCTTGCATACATACAGAGTTATTATTGTATTTATAAATGCACAGAGTTGCTATCTATGTTTTAAAAAGCATTTCTTTATATTGCACTTCTTTATACTGCTTTATATTGAAATGAGTTCAGTTAAGTTCAGTTCATTTAAGACCAGATTTGTTCTTCAGTTCCTTTCAAACTTATGTCTTGTTTTAGAATTCTCCTCGCATGATCGTATATTCAATGTACTTTTGCCATTTGAACTGCATCTTTTAATGATGTAGATACAGGTAACCAGGATCAATATCCAGCGCATCGTTGATTCTAGTTGAGCTCCAGTTGGTGAGCCTCCTTGCTTCCGGAGGATCCCATTTATTTAATTTAGGATATCTTGGGTCTTGTCCCGACGTCCATCTCAGTTTTTTAGAGGCTTCATAGACAGTTACTGAAGTTAGTTCTTGAGTCTTTCTATTTCCTGTTTTGATGGTTGAGACTTGGGTTGCCACTTTGGCCAGTGAATGTTATTTTAATACATTCTAAGTTTATTATTGAGCAGTTCAATTTACTTTTTAAAGTAGTTATATCACGAGGAAGTCTTCCGCTGAGTCAGCAAGTCAGGCCAAGGGTTCGTTTGGGCCAACAATGGTTCTCGAGTGCCAGTCCCCCCACGGTGTAGGCTCGGAGCATGACTAACTTGGTATCAGAGAACAAGGTTCAAGAGTGCTACGGAGTGTATGAAGTCGTGTCTGTAGAGTCCTAGTTATTGGTGTGAAGCGCGCCACATCTATAATTAGGAGACTGCAATATTATAGAAACTATCTCACCTCTTTCATACTAATTTCGTACAACAGAGTTCATCTCTAAAAGTCTCTTTCTATTTTGTGCTTGCACGTGTCTTTCAGATCATGCCTCCATGAATAACTGTCAGAGGTCCTCCGGCTAGAAGGAATGTTGAACCACAAAAGCTAAGAATTTTTCCAAACTTCGTTCTTTGTTCCATATAAGATAAGATAAACAAAAAAAATTCTCTAATTAATTCAAATAGGATGTTTAAAATGAGTCTTACTCGAAGTAGGACTAATCTGTCGCGCAGCTTCATGACTGCCTCCACGATCCGTCAAGGGCTCAACGGTCCGTGAAGCCCTTCATGGTCTTCAGTTGCACTCATCCAAAATAGGTTCTTCAAGGCCTGTCCACTGGATCATCACCACGGACCCCACCACGACTTATGACAATAACCATGGTCCGTATAGTTGTCCGTGGTCTTCGCTTGACCAATTCCATCTTCAACTATTCATTGCCTATTCACTGGATCATCTTCACGACTCTCACCACGGATCGTTGTGAGGACCACGAACCGTGAGGACATCCGTGGTCTTCACTTGGTTCAATCATCTTTTAGCTCCTCCAACCCTAAGCACTAGTTCAACTCTACGAGCAACTTCACGATCAGTAGTGAAGACCACGGCCCGTGAGGTCATCCGTGGTCTTTACTTTCTTCAATTCAGTTTCACTGAATTTTCTTCTTTTTTATCTTCTTTAACTTCCACCTGTTTCACCTGTACAAACACTACCAAACACATCATATCCATATAACTACACCCGATTTTGGTACTAATTCTTAGTTTTCAAGCATCAAATGGGCCAAGATTTCGCGGCACATCAACTCCCTCAACTTAAAACCATTATTTGTCCTCAAGTGATGAGAAAAAAATAATACATTCAACAATCAAACATTCAAAATCTTTTTGACATTGTGCAGCACCCATCTCAATCACACATTACATCCAAAACCATCAATTTAACGTGCAAGGATCAATAAATGACATCCCATTACGCACAGTCTACCATGCTTATGCATGTGTACTATCAGCTAACACAATCTACTATCAAATGCAATCATTATGTCCTCACACCAAGGAAGTCCCTCACTCATGATAATTGGGACTAAGTTCTACGCTCGCACTCTCAAAGAACATTGAACACTAACAACAAAAGATCATACGTTTTCCCTTGCTTTCTATTCTCTATCTTTCAAACACCCGAAATAGGATCATTGTAGGACTTTATCAGCTTGTAACATAGGCCCAGGCTAGGGAATGTATATTTGGGTTTGTGAGTGACTAGCACCTTGGTTCTCCAAAGTTTCGTTTGCACGCAACTCTTTTTGAGTAATTCCCTCTTGTTGTTCATTTCAGTACCTCCCAACAACCATTATTTTCTTTTTTGTTTTTTAAATTTTGTATTGTTCTATCAGCTAACTGAATGAACCTTCTTCTTCACTTTTCCTTTTTGCCCGGGTTGCAATCACCCTCAACTTAGGTCTTTGGCCTGAGTTTTGACATCGTATCTTTGGAGACCCAAGGATATAACATTTGATGGGTAAGATCAAAATTGGTTTTCAGGCTCAAATCGGGTTCAAGGGATAAGATTTTTATTTGGTTGTTTCATTTTTTTTTTGTTTTTTAATGGCTTAGCAAAAATGGCCAACTGATCCTTTCCTATCCAGTTTTTCTCAGATTTAAGCAAGACTACTCGGGCAAGTTTTAGTTTCTGCTCCTAGCATTAAACTTCAAGCAAAAACTCACACACACATGACACAAGACTGCATTCTCCAGTTTCTTGGTTCACTACTTTCTTTTCATACTAGTGATGTTCAACATGTCAGTACATCAGATGTCATCTAAAGATCCTAACAGCCAAAATTCATATCAAGGTCATTATTACCAACAGACTAGTTGCACAGCCCAACACACCAAAACATCATTTTTTCCTTAAAAACACACACACATCAATCACAATTATCAACAAACACAGAGTCAACCTCTATTCATGTAACTGGCAGGTTTCACACCACCCCCTCCCCAAACAAAAAGACTTTGCTCTCAAAGTCAATGAAGAAAAAAAAATAGGGCTATCAAGATGGGTCATACCTACTGTGATCTAAGCGCCGGTAGTTGGGTCATCGTCGTCACCCTTATCAACGGGTGTAGTCTCAGAACCCAGCTCTTGATCATGCTGGCTACCACTAACTGGATATGTACTCCGCTACCAGAAGTGCCAGCTAACACCGCATCTCGCTGTTGTTGTGCGAGTGCTTCATCTTCTCTTGCCTTTTTCCATGGTGCCCTGCAGGATTTCTTGTATTGCCGTCTTTCCTCATTAGACTCTCCGACTTTGTGTTTTCTCTTGCCGAATTTACCCTTGGGTAGTTCAACCCAGAAATCGTCAAGTGTTTTAGTGGTAGGTGGCTTATCGAACAATTTCATCAGTGACTCTGACTGGAGTGGGCACTTGTACCATCTTCTCAGCCAGTTTATTAACTTGAGCTTGCATCTCAGTCAACTGCTTCTTAAACTCATCATTATCGACTGAACCTGAAACGTGCAACCTATCCCTAACAAGGACCTCCAAACCATCCATCATGTCTTTTAAAATAGCCAGCTCCTTTCTCATCTCATCTTTTATCTTCTTTTTGACGATTAACACATCTCGCTCTATTAGCTGGGGCATCCGATGTACAATTTGGTCGACTAACATCCTGGTTTGATGGTGATCTGCAACCAATTTCTCAAGGAAGAGAGTAGGAATAGTGACAAAAGTACCTAGAGCCTGTGAGGCTGAAGCTTGTGGCGGTGGTGCCTTTGTAGATGGTTGTGATGACCATCCATGCTCTGGTCTTCTTTCTGCATATGGAATGTTAATTGTACATGAGGAACAACCGCCAAAGAACCCACAACTATAGATTTCGCACCAAAGAGATGGTTAGCGATATCTTTGATTTTAGAGGCCTGGGTGAGTCTGAATACATCACCCCATTTCTCAACTAGCCTGTTTGGGGGAATGTTTGCTTGTCGACACAATTTCTCTATCAGACAGGGAATTTGAAGTCTATCTCTCATTTAGTCCCTTGTCTCTCATCTTGATCGCTA
The DNA here is from genome assembly GCF_019186545.1 of Solanum stenotomum. Lineage (NCBI taxonomy): Eukaryota > Viridiplantae > Streptophyta > Magnoliopsida > Solanales > Solanaceae > Solanum > Solanum stenotomum. The sequence goes on from NC_064290.1 coordinate 38,369,011, forward strand.
TGATCCGCCCCACATTTACCGGGTAACCAGCCATGAGGCACACTACCAAAGAAGCCAGTGAGGGAGACAAGGTATTATCATTGCCTGTCGGTTTCAATTATGCCCAGACAACAGCCCACCAGACCTGTGACCAAAGCTGCATTTTCCCCCTTTGAAGCAGTTTGCCTTGCAATCTAGCGCAAGACCCACTCTCGAGAACTCTAAACCTCCATCTCAGTTTCATTGGTGACTGCATGATGTTTGCCTTCAAAAAGGCCAACTGAAGCTGGTGTTGTGTATTCCGAGCCATGCAGTATACTGTTGATAGTAGTCTTGGAGATATTTATCGATTTCCCCGAACCATAATTGAGTTGAGTGGACCCGAGGCACTGACAATGTCTTTATGACCCCGTTTAGTTATCTCAGTTTCTGCAGCAAAGTCATCAATGTGGCTGCATAAGACGCATAAAACTCTCTGGTCAGGTGGCTAGAATATTCTCCAAGTGAGTTGTTCATCCAGTCAAACTGATGAAACTGAAAGATCCGATAAATGTCGGGGAATGATTTGATATCATCCAGCACCACTCTTGTCTTAGGCATGATGGGTCTATTTTTGAAGCCGCCAGGCTTGTTGACAATTCCATTATTAAAGAAGTCCTTGCTTCTGTCCACATTCCACATAGAACGGAAACAGTCAATCAATTGTTGTCTCGCTGCCAGATCAACTTCATGGATGTTCACATATTGGACCATAGTGTCATCAGTGGCGATCATTTCATCTTCTCTTACTGTACATGCCTCTTCCTGTGCTCCACTTTCAGCTTCTGTGTTTACTGCAGGCTGAGGTGTGAATACATTCTCCTGAGAGCCGCTTGTAGACTCTGAACTATCTCCCAATCCATCAGCAGACTAGCTACCCGATTCCTCACCGCTACCAGAACTACTACCTTTCTCTTCAAACTGGGAAGGACTATTCTAGAGAATTGCCCTCACTGTCTGGGATGTAGTAGCTCGAGGTGAGTGCTCCTCAATGGTGGTATTTATTTGAACCTCAGAACAGCTAGACTCTGAAACATTATGACCTTCCGATTGAGAAGCAGTAAGTAAGGAATGTTTGGTTGCGTTCTTTCTTTGAGGAGCGATTTTACCTGAGAAATAGAAAACCCATTAGTATGCAAATAGTAAAATGACACACTATCGGGTACTCAGACTTCTCTTCTCTAATAACAACGTGATGCCTAGCCTTTAGAACACCGTCACCAAATCTATCATTGGGAAGGGCCACATAATGAAATACAGAAAAGAAATAAAAATACAGAACCAAAACTAAAATAAAATAAAAGTATTTTTTTTATTTTTACGGAAGCTCACACGGGTCATGGTGAGTACCACGGTCCGTGATACCTCTCGTGGACTTAAGATAGAATCACTGTGCTACAGGAGTTGAACCAAGTATTGTTCACGAATAGTCTCATGGCCCGTGGAGTGAACCACGGTCCGTGATAATGCTTGTGAACAGATCCATTGGGTGTATGGAATGCCTATGTGTGGTCTATGAGTGGTTTCACGGCTCGTGGTGGCTTCTACAGTCTATGAAGCCTATCGTGGTCTTACACTTTGGCTAATCATTCAGTCATTGTATCCCCCGACTTCACTATAGGATAGGCTTACAGAACCAACCACCCATTTTTAGCACACGATATCAATGTGACTGCTAACTCCACTGATATTCATCAAGCAAAATGGAAACTAGAACAATACTCATCCAATACGCACATACCCTTTATACAAATGACTTCGATTCCTCACTCTCCACAATTTACAATGTATCAACACACATGGTTATGCTTGCTTATATGCAATATGGACTCAATTTCACACTAATGTCAAAATTTAACACTAATTTCTCCCAATTTCATCATACCCATACACAAGAATAATCAAATTTACCCAATTCTCACTAACCCACAATAATTCAATACCAACCAAGATAGTTCATCACATAATCATGCTAAATTCGACTAAATCGAAGTACATCTAACTTGTTTTTAGACAAGATCAAACTTAAAACAAGTTATAAAAGGACTTACTTGGAAGTAATGGAAAATTTCACCCAAAAAGACTGAGATGAACTTTGACTTGAAGTTCTTGACAAACTAATTACTAGGGTTTCAATTATCTGATTACTGGGGACTTTATGGATGATGAAAACCTTTTATGAAGTTGATAACGGTTATGAAAGAGAGAAAGGGGAGAAAAGCCGACCTTTGGCGCTTTAGGATATAAAAATACATTTAATTTTAACTTTGGGTCCTTCGCGGGTTGGGTTGGATAATTGGTACTGCAGGGTCACAGACGATGGACCGTGAAGTTGCCCTGTAAAGGACATCACGGTCCGTGAACATGACTTCAGACAAGGTACTTACCTGAGGTTCACTAGACACTAAACGGTCCGTACAAAGCTTGATGGACTTTGAACCCTTCCGTGAACTAATTTATGGCAATTTCCAGTAGCGTACTTTGGATGTTGTTGAGGATGATGGGCCGTTAAGTTGCCCGTGGAACCTCTCGTGAAGAGTGGTCTGCACCCAATTCTGCAATTCTTAGTCCAAATCATTCTTGCACACCCTAACACACAGTGAATCTATTAAAGCAAAGAAAAATGAGAAAAAGGAAACTACCTATTACAATTACAATCTTGGGTTGCCTCACCAAGCAACACACAACTTAACATTGCGGCGCAACACATGTTACTTGATTACTCAAACTTTATTAAGTTTACATTCCTCCACTATCTTCACTTTTCTGGAACCCCCAAGTAAGCCTTGATTCGCTGGCCATTGTCCTTGAACCTCTCACCCTTGTCATTTTCAAGCTCAATAGCTCCCGACTGGAACACCTGAGTTACCTTAAAAGGTCCAAACCATTTGGCTCTCAGCTTCCCAGGAAACAGACGAAGTCTAGAATTGAAAAGTAACACCAAGTCACCAGGAGTGTAAGTTCTTTTCTCAATACGCTTATCATGATACAATTTCATCCTCTCCTTGTATAGTGCAGACCTCTCATATGCTCTCAAGAAAAACTCATCCATCTTATTGATTTGATCCAACCTCAAGTTTGCAGTTTCACTCCAACTAAGGTTCAGCTTCTTTAAAGCCCAGAGTGCCTTATGCTCAAGCACAATTGGCAAATGACATGCCTTTCCAAACACCAATTGATATGGATACATACCAATAGGGGTCTTGAAAGCTGTCTGATATGCCCATAGAGCATCATCTAACTTTAGTGCCCAATCCGTCCAATTGGCATTCATTGTTTTTGCCAGAATCGCCTTTATTTCTCTTTTAGAAACCTCCATTTGGCCACTGGTCTGCGGGTGATAAGGTGTTGCCACCTTGTGCTGTTTAACCCCATATTTGGCTACAAGAGCACTAAAAGCCTTGTTGAAAAAATGGGAACCCACATCACTGATAATAGCTCTGGGTGTGCCAAACCTTGAGAAGATATTCTTCTTCAAAAAGTCAGCAACACTTTTGCCATCGTTCTCAGGCAAAGCAACTGATTCAACCCAATTTGACACATAGTCCACTGCCACCAGTATATACTTCTTCCCATAGGATCTCACAAATGGGCCCATGAAATCAAGTCCCCACACATCAAATAGCTCCACCTCCAGAATAACTTTCATGGGTAACTCATGGCACCGAGAGATGGCTTCTTACTGCTAGGAATAAGATCAATAGTTACGGCTAATACCTGCTCATCCGGTAACAAATCATTGATTTCGAGCTCAAGTTCCTTTTTCTTTTCAGCCTCCAACCTAGACAGGTAATCAGCCACCTGGTTCTGCACAACCTCTTCTATCCTGAACCTCAAAATTAAACTCTTGAAACAGCAACACCCATATGATCAACCTGGGCTTGGCATCTTTCTTTAACATAAGGTATCTCAAAGTTGCATAATCCGTATGGACTATCACTCTACTACCCAGTAAGTAAGCTGTGAATTTCTCAAAAGCATACACCACAACCAATAATTCTTGTTCAGTAGCTGGGTAGTTTTGTTATGCTCCATTTAGTGACTTGCTAGCATAGTAAATTGGATGAAACATCTTATTGCTCTTCTGCCCCAACACAACTCCTAAGGCAGTACCACTAGCATCACTCATTACCTCAAATGGCTCCGCCCAATCTGGGCCAATGATCACTGGGGAAGAAATCAGCTTCTCCTTCAGGCATTCAAAGGCACTTAGACATGCCTCATCAAAAGCAAATTTCACCTCCTTCTCCAAAAGCCTGTACATGGGGTGTGCAATTTTTGAGAAGTCCTTGTTCAAACGCCTATAGAATCCGGCATGTCCTAAGAAGTTTCGAACAGCCTTCAAACGGATAGGTGGAGGCAACTTTTCAATCACCTAAATTTTTGCTTTGTCGACCTCAAATCCCTTTTGCGACACCTTGTGACCAAGGACTATACTTTCCTTGACCTTAAAATGGCACTTATCCTAATTCAGCAATAGATTGTCCTCCGCGCATCTCTGTAAATCCCTACTAAGATTTAGCAAACAGTCATAAAAAATATCACCTACCACTGAAAAGTCATCCATGAATTCCTCCAGCGTTTCCTCCACCATGTCTGAGAAGTAGGACATCATACACCTCTTGAAAGTTGTTGGTGCATTACATACTCCAAATGACATGCGTTTGAATGCAAAAGTGCCATAAGGACATGTAAACGTGGTATTTTCCAGATCTTTAAGAGCAATTGATATTTGGTTGTATCCAGAGTATCTATCTAAGAAAAAGTACCTTCCTTTTCCAGCCAACCTGTCAAGCATCTGATCCATGAATGGCATTAGGAAGTGATCCTTCAAGGTCCACTTATTCAGCTTCTTGTAGTCCATGCACACTCGTCATCCAGTGACTGGTCTCTGCGGGATCAACTCATTCTTCGCATTTGCAACCACCGTCATACTACTCTTTTTGGCACACATTGCACTGGGCTGACCTAATAACCGTCAGAAATGGGGTACACAACCCCAACATCTAAAAACTTGATGATCTCTTTTTTTACCACTTCTTGCATTGGTGGATTTAACCTCCTCTGGTGTTCAATGCTTGGGATGCAGTCCTCCTCAAGTTGGATCTTATGAGTGCATATTTCTGGAGGTATCCTGATGATGTCAGCAATGGTCCACCCAATTGCCCTTTTGTACCTTATCAACACTTTGATCACAACTTGAACCTGTTCATCATTCAAGTCTGCAGCCAAGATCACAGGCAAAGTGTTGTTAATGCCAAAAATACATACCTCAGGTGACTGGGTAACTGTTTTAGTTCTAGAATAGGTGGCTCCTCAAATGATGGTTTTGCTGGAGGACTTCGCCTATTTTTCAGATCCAGGTCAAGTTGCTTTGGAGCATAAGAAAGTGCTCCCATACCATGTAAGGCATTTATGGTTTCCTCATAGTTAGTTTGGAAATCTTCTTCAAAATTCATCAACACCGGCTGCTAATGTTTCAATAGCCGGTCTCTCTTTAATGGTCTCTCCTATGTCTTCTTCATCAAAGGTCTCTATCGCAGACAACACATTCATGTCATGCGGCTATTTCATTGACCTGCAAATTTTAAACTTTACCTTTTCCTTGTTGAGTCTGAATTTCAGTTCTCCTGTCTCAACATCTACTAATGCTCATCCTGAAACAAGAAATGGTCTTCCCAAAATTATTGGAACCTCAAAATCCACTTCGCAATCCAAGATCACGAAGTCTTCCGGAAAGATGAAAGTGTCCACCTTTATGAGCAAATCACATAAGAAGCCCACGGGTCGTTTCACCGACCTATTTGCCATCATCAACCTCATTTTTCTGGGTTTTGGAACTCTTAACCCCAGTTTTTTATAGATGGCCAGTGGCATCAATTTTATACTGGCCCCTTAGTCACACAAGGCATTTGCGAATTTGATTGATCCGATGGTGCACGGTATGGTGAATGCACCGAATCCTCCTTCTTCTGTACCAGAGACCTGGTAGCTATAGCACTGCAGTGATGAACATTATTAGTAAAATCAATACTTGCAACTATTTGTTTCATGACCAAGTCCTTCATGAACTTGGCATATCCTGGCATCTACTCTACGGCTTCCACCAATGAGATATTCACTGATAGTTGTCTCAGTATGGTGATGAATTTATTAAATTTCCCATCTTTGGCTTTCTTTTTAAGCCTTTGAAGGAAAGGAGGAGGTGGTCTTGGTATCTGCTGGTAAGGCATAGTTCCCTCAACCTCTATTTCCTTTAATTCAATGAAGGACCGTAAATTTTGTATTGTGCTGAACTTGCATTTCAACCTTTAAATAATTAAAATATGATTGTATAATATTTAATTAAATGTTTTCATGATATTTTGATTTACTGCAAAGGTGAACTTGTAATTCGATGTCGTTAATGAAAGCTAATACAATATGATATGATTAAATGTAGAATAACTAATTAAGTCTTTGAAAATGGGTGAAAAATGTTTAACAACTTTCTATGGACATTTTCGTCTTTCATTTTTTAACCTTATATTTTCACACTTTGAGCATTTACTATATGATTTGATTTTTATTTGATATTTCAATTAATTAGATGTTTTATAATTTTATTGAGTGGAGGGGCAAAAAATGGTAATTCAACTGTCACTTTGGAGTTTTCCACTTATAATAACATATGATTTTGAATGTCCCTTCATCCCTTTTGTGAAATGGCAAGTGTTAAAGGTTCCTTTTCCACTCATCGTTAAGAGATTAGATAATTTTTGTCTGTGATACTTTGTTGGTGTCATGTGCTGGCTGGGTCCATGTTCAGTATGCTTAGCTTTTTAAAATGTCATGGGATTCCATTTTCATCCTTCTTATTTGTGCAATAAATGCAACTCTTATTTATTCTTCCGATCACCATTTACTGTCTGTAAAAAAAAAAGGGATTGTTTATATTAAATTAGTATTTGTTCATCATGTCCTTATTCTTAAGGTCCAGACTTCCCTTACCTATGCCATGTTCCCAGCGGATTCCAGTGATATTATTGCTAGTTTAAAGGGTCTTTAATTTGTACTCATTTTTATGCTTATCATCTTGCGATTAATCAATTCTCATTGTCACTTTGAATTGTGGTTTAGAAATATTGTCATTGAGTACTAATTTTTACTTCTCATTTTTTGCTGCATGTGAAATCTGTCCGAGTTCACTACGAACTCCTATCTCCTTCTTGCATTTCGTGAGAGCCGTAAAGGCTCAAAATTCCTCCACCATCAAGTCAATCATCTAAAAATCGACGGACATGTCTCAGAATTGAAAGAAAAGCGGGGCAGATCAGGAGTTGAAAAGGATTGGGCCAAATGCCCACCTCTATTTATTTTGAGTTGTATTGGGCCTAAGCCTGTTTAGTCATTATGTTTACTATTTTGTTAGAATTCAGGACAGGTGGAAGATGGGCCTAAGACCCAAGAAATAAAATTCGATTTAGCCTAGGACAGGTACAAAGGTGATTCAAATGGGTCAAAGGTCCAAAATGAAATGGGCTCAAATACTGGCCCAAGCGAACAGGAAAACCAGATTTGGGCCCCAGTCAGTTTCTCTATTCATTTTTATTAAGTTTATTTATTTGCTAATGTTTTTCGTTAATCTTAAGGTCGAAAATATTGAAATCCCCGAAAGACACCCATTTTGAATTAATTACTTAACTAAATTACTCATCTTTCACTTAACTTAAAAATAAATAAATAAAAAATAAATAAGTTTATGAAATACTTCACTTAGATAATATTTCATTATTTTTCTATTAAAATAGGTCTCAACTACAAAGTAGTTCACTTTTGCAATTCAAGATAAGTTAAAATATTTTAGCCAAATAATTAATTGCCGGATAACCGCATATTAGCGGGCATTTTGGGTGCTTTCAAACCCTTCCCGAAATGCTAATAAGAACCCCAAACCCCCCTTTAGTATTTCAATTGATTCCCTATTTAAATCTATTGAAAAACAGTTTTCTTGATTTTTCTTAAAAATTAAGTGGCGACTCTTAAAACCAATTAAGTTACATTTTCTTAAATAAACAGAATGGAGACTCTGCTGGGGATTTGAATGGTTCTAACCTTAAGATTAATTTATTTGGCTATATGTTTTTACTGTCTACTTGTTTTATTTATCGCTTATATTGAATTGTGGCATTCATGGCACCCGATTCCGCCAAATGGCAAATAGATTGCATTAGGAAAAAGGGCGGTTACGTGGCTTACCACGGTTGTCCTTCAGAAAAAACACAAGTTGAATTCTTGGGAAGTGATAAATGAATAGTTGGCTTGTGGTCATCCAACGTCGTTTATTAGACTTCACCCCGTTGTTTGTTCGACTCGGGTAACCGTCTTTTGTAACCCAATTCTAGTCAACCTAGGGTAGAGCGAAACCAAATCCAAATCTAAGCATTAGCCTAAGACGACTTAATACCCAAGGCATATTAAGTCCATTAGTAAAACCGCCAAAAATCATGTCCAAGGTCCACGACCTAACGACATATCATATTATTTGACATTTGAAAGATGTATGTGTAGAAACCTGATTGTTGCCTATTTGGGGGAGGGAATCTTAACCGTGCTTTATTTTGTAGGTATGGATCGATTTCCTAAATTCGACATGGTAGTGGAAGCCCCAGTTTTGCTCAAGATGTGGTACAACGACCTTACTGTGGTTCACAAAAGGGTCCTTAACAAATATATAAGAGCCCTAACAGAACTCATCAATATGATTGGGTGGCTCGAACTGATTGAAGTCCTCACGGGTTATTGGGACAACGAGAAAATGGTGTTCTAATTTGGAACCATGGAGATCACCCCAACAATTGAGGAAATTCGGGACGGAATAGACACAGTTGGTACAGGACTTGAAATAAGAGTGAGAAAGAAGGAAAACATCTGAATCCCTAACAAGCCTACTCTCGAGGATATTATAAATTGGCTCGGATTAAGAAAGGATTGCGCTTTTTGGGCCGAAGGTTCTAGCATCTCTTTTATGGATCTTTATGTTAGATTCGGGAACGCAAGCTTTTACGCGAATTACAACCCAGAGTTCAGGGTCACTTACAGAGAATGAGATGGGATCAGACCTTTGGCATTCACCATCGCACTATTGGGCACCAAGGTTCTCCCACACGGACCGAGCCTCAGTGTCAACACCCGAGTGATAATGCTTGCGCACACTCTGTTCCACAAACATTTGAAACAAGGGCAAGTAAAGTATTATCCTATCGCACCTGTCATCATTTCCGACATGTACCGTGCTTTGGTAAATTGCAAGGAATGGCATCGTTACTTTCTGGGTTGCAACCTTCTCCTCCAATGGTGGATAATGAGTCACTTGGTTAAGAGACACGGAACTCAAGAACTCCATACCATCGATGAGCATAACGCTCTTAAGAATTTGAATGACATGTTACTCTGGGCAGACTTAGAAAAAAAAGAACCAGAGAAAAATGGGCTCAAATTTTTTCTGAGTTGAGAGAAGAAAATATCCAGTGAATGTTCGACCATTTCATCTCCAAAGATGCCATAGTACGGGGCGACAGACAACTCGTGCTTCCTCTACCAGGTATTCGAGGTATCCGCCCGTATTCACCCATCCTGGTCTTGAGGCAGTTTAGCAGAAGACAAACTACGCCCCCAAATGCATACTACCGTATTTATGTGTTCGACATCGGGGACGATAGAGTGCATGAGGCTTCAGAGATGCTGAGAGAATGGAAAAAAGTAGTACGAATGGATGACAAAACCATTGCCTTGGACCGGTTTAATGCCGGGTACGATAAAACATACAAAGTTTGGTTGAAAAAAGATATACAAGGTATCTCCTTCCTAGTTCCAAACATTTATCGTAGTGTGAAGGACAAAGTGTCCAAAGCTTTGATAGAACTAAGAGAAGTAAGAAAAGAAGCCCAGGAAATGCATGAGGAATTTCTCCGAAAGCAAGAGAAGGACAAGTACGCCCTCGAGAGCGTAACTCAAGAATTAGAAAGTTTGAGAAGCAATTTAGGAGAGCTTAACTTATGGATTGGAGATAAGAAAGGTGGAATGTGTCTCGAAGACTGGGAAGAGAAAGGCCGCCGGAGCGACGGATACTTTCTAATGATTCAATATAGACTTCAGGACCTCATGGCACAGAACAAGAGGAGCAGGACAGAAGCAGGGGCATCAGGGATGTCTTAGTGGATTTTGCCCCTGTGTGGGTTTTTCTATGTGTACCTGTTGTTATTTGCCTCTGCGTGGGCTTGCCTTTCTTGTATTTTGGTACTCTTTTCAAATGACCCTGTGTGGGCCTTTCCTTTTGTATTTTTCGTTTATTACCTACTTTCCCTTCTTATTTTCACTTTCTTAAACATCATCTTATATGCGAAATTTTCTTGGGGTAACAAAATGGTTGAATCCTATACATACATCTTTCAAATATGTTGGGCCTACCCTTGGCACAAAAAGGCCCCCTACTTGGTTAGGACGCGCGATATATGGTTGTGTGTTTTAACTGTTTATGTGATATTGTTGCTTTGAGTGAGGATATTTTAGCCCACCCCTTTTTAAAAAAATTCCAAAAAATCTCTACAATACCAAGTACAAGTCACTACCCAAATATCCGACCAAAATTCTAAGAGTCTTAAGCTTCTTAGCAGGAAATAAAATCCTACTACCAAATCCTAAAAATATTACTCTATCATCCCAGGAAAGGTGAAATTGCTGCCAAGATGGAAAAAGGCAAGGGTATCGACATAGAGTTGACCGAAGAAGATTTGAGGATGAAATTGCAGCGGCTCAGACAAGAGATCCAAGAAACCAGAGAAAGGAGAATAGAAGTAGAATTTGCCACCGCAATCGCACGAATAGTAAATGCGGCACTAGACGCGGAATTAGCAACAAAGATGACAAAATGTGTTGTTATAGATGAAGAGATAGTTGTTGTGCGGAAGAAGCGCAATGTCTTCAAAGATATAACCGTGATGCTTCAGAAGACACGTGGAAATCACTTTTTCTTCAGCCAAGAGGCATCAACAGTGATCCCAAAGGCGCTAGACCCGATGCTACTGAAGAAGATACTGGGGAGGAAATTGTCTATAGGCCTCCTCTTCAAGGACGATGGAAGGAAGGGAATGAGAAAACCACCCTCGAAGCATATGAGGTTACTCCTCGTAATTAGTGCGACAATCAGAAGAAGAAAGGCTTGGGTGGAGGCACATTTCATCTTTTATGAGCTTTATTGTCTGTTTTTCACTTTCTTTGTAATCTTCAAGAAATGAATGAATGAAAATGAAATTTCCTTTGTATTCAAACTACGTAGGGCCTGAATTCTCCTTGGCATATACGTAGGCAGCCATCCAAGGCCCGACCCCTATCTTTTAAAAATTTTATTTTCCCCTTCATTCTACAAGGAAACATTGAGTTGAGATCAACAGATGCCAGAAGATACAGCAAGAAGACCTTAGCTCAACGCAATTTGACCTTTCTGAGTCACCAACCTCAGCATAAAAAAAAAAAGGAGCAAATTCCTGCTTGTTCAAAAGTCAGATCCCATTATTCGTGGGTTAGCATGTCCTCAAACAAAGCAACTTTTATGTGTTTATCTGCTTTCTATGTGATATTTTGCATTATTTGTGCTGAATCAAAACTAACAGATTTGCCTTTGAGTTGTTTTTCTCAACAGGTAGTTAGAACTGGTCTGTGTCGATAAGCTGGCTGATCATCCTTATTTCACTAGATCTAAAGGTCCTACAGATTCTTTCCCCAATCAAAGTTCACAAAAGGGAAAAGCAGCAATGGGTGATAAGAACGAAGAAACCAGCCATACTGATGTCGTGGTGGCTCAGCCCGCCCTTGCTGATCAGAATGAACTGATCCTGTAGTTGATGCAACAAATTGCTGAGTTGAGGGTCGAGATGCATAAGAAACAAGATTTGCCTCCTCCTATTTTTGCTGTCAACGCTCAACCAGACGGAAGACCTCTAGCTCAAATTCCCCCTCCTAACATGGAACAATCTCAGAACCCGTCTTTAAGCCCTGCTCGTAATCCTCCATCATTGACCTTACCACCTAAAACCCTCATTACGCCTCAGCCTCTTATCAAACACCACCCCTCCTGAAAATACCAACCTCCAAGCAGCACTCCCTACCCCCAATGCAAACCACCAAATTGGCCTACCCCCTCACAGCCAAAACGCTAATAACCCACACGCTTCCCTCATTCACCAAAACCAATATACCAGCCCTCACACTTTCCCCCAAAACTTTCATGCCCCTTTAAATGGCCAGAGTCCCTCTATTTCTCCACCACTACCACAAAAAGCCACTTTCCAAATACCGGTCCCCAATGAGCATGGCGCCCATGGTTCAGAGCTCGACCACTATGAGGAGAGGGAGAAAGAGTGGAGGTCAAAGGAAGAGACCGCCAAGATAGATATGAAGGAAGAAATTAGAAAAGCCATGAAGGAGTTGAACTGCATTCCTGAGGTCACCGGGTTGAGTTACGAAGACTTGTGCATTCATTCGAATTTGGACCTCCCGGAAGGGTTCAAGGTGCCAAAATTCGACATCTTCGGAGGAACAGGGAACCCCTTAGCACACCTAAGGGCCTACTGTGACCAACTCGTGGGAGTTGGGAGAGACGAAACTTTGTTAATGCGGATTTTTAGCCGAAGTCTAAGCGGAGCGGCTCTAGAATAGTTTACATCTCATGAAACGAGATAGTGGTCTAGTTGGAATGCTCTAGCTAAGGACTTCATCGAACGATTCGCCTACAATGTGGAGATCGTTCCTGATCGTTACTCCTTGGAGAAGATGAAGCAGAACCGACTGAATGTTACAGAGAATTTGCATATAGATGGCGAAAGGAGGCAGCTAGAGTTAGACCTCCTATGTCAGAAAAGGAAATCGTCGAAGTGTTTGTGCGGGTGCAAGAGCCTGAATATTATGATAGAATCATGTTGCTCGTTGGAGAAAAATTTGCTGAGATAGTCAAGGTAGGTGAGACTATCGAAGATGGATTGAGAACCGGGAAGATTGGCCGTGTTTCTGCCTCGCCCGGATCTTCGGGTTTGTTGAAGAAGAAAAGAGAGGACGTGTCCTCTATCTCCTATGAGGGGAAGAAGACCCCAAGGAAAACCTCATCATACCAAAGTCATTCTCGACCTTCACAGAGTTCGTACCCAGCTTGTTATACACAGGCTGATTACCAAAATAATCCTCCCCCCAGTTATCAAAATACCACTTCTCCCATTTACCAAAATCCTCCCATTTACCAAACTCCCCCTACAATTTACCAAACTCCACCTCATCACTACCGAAACATCGCCCCCAACTGCGCTAATGTTCAAGCAAATTACCAAACTCCTTCCCCAATGTACCAAACCCCAGCTCCATTTTACCAAAATACACCCTCGAACTACCAAGCTCCACAACCAAATTACCAAGCCAACTCATATCCCAGATATCAAGCCCCCCATCAAAACGCTCCAAATTATCACCAGATGCTTCCTCCGCAACAAGGAAATTACGATCCCGCCATCCTAGATTTGAGAAGAAGCCTGCTAGAATTTTCACTCCACTCATTGAAAGCCGAACAAAGATATTCGAGCGATTAACCGCGGTAGGATATATTCATCCAGTGGGGCCCAAGCCGGTTGATACTAGCTCAAAGTTTTACAGATCCGACCACAGGTGCTCGTATCACTCCAACAGTGTTGGACATGATACCGAGGACTGTATCAACGTGAAACATAAAATCCATGACCTGATCGATCAGAACGTGGTCTCTCTTCAGACGGTCACGCCCAATGTCAATAGTAATCCTCTGCCAAATCATGGAGGCATCACTATCAATATGATAGAGACAAATGATGATTAGTGCATGTCAAAGGCAATAGTTTCGATTGCTCCTGATTACCTGGAAAGGGTTGTAGCTTCGTTGAACATCAGAGAAAAGAAAGAGTTTGTGATCCTGACGCCCGAGAAGGCTGTTGCCTTGGTGCCAAGAGAAACTCTTGCCCGACCAAAGTTCGTGATTGAAACGGTTGTTACCCAGGGTATGACCAGATCCGACAGATGCTACACGCCAGAAGAGCAGATCCAGGGTGTGCAAAAGAAGGATCAGACTTAAAGGCCGATTAGTGAAGCTGAAGCTGAAGAGTTCTGACTACGAATTTTTATCTCTTTCTTGCATTTCGTGAGAGCCGTAAAGGCTCAAAATTCCTCCACCATCAAGTCAGTCATCTAAAAATCGACGAACATGTCTCAGAATTGAAAGAAAAGTGGGGTAGATCGGGAGTTGAAAAGGATTGGGCCAAATGCCCACCTCTATTTATATGGAGTTGTATTGGGCCTAAGCCTGTTTAGTCATTATGTTTACTATTTTGTTAGAATTTAGGACAGGTGGAAGATGGGCCTAAGACCCAAGAAATAAAATTTGATTTAGCCTAGGAAAGGTACAAAGGTGATTCAAATGGGTCAAAGGCCCAAAACGAAATGGGCCCAAATACTGGCCTAGGCAGACAGGAAAACCAGGTTTGGGCCCAAGTCACTTTCTCTATTCATTTCTATTATGTTTATTTACTTGCTAATGTTTTTCGTTAATCTTAAGGTCGAAAATATTCAAATCCCCGAAAGACACCCATTTTGAATTAATTACTTAACTAAATTACTCATCTTTCACTTGACTTAAAAATAAATAAATAAAAAATAAATAAGTTTATGAAATACTTCACGTAGATAATATTTCATTATTTTTTCTATTAAAATAGCTCTAAACTACATAGTTGTTCACTTTTGCAGTTCAAGATAAGTTAAAATATTTTAGCCAAATAATTAATTGCCGGATAACCGCATATTAGCGGGCATTTCGGGTGTTTTCAAACCCTTCCCGAAATGCTAATAAGAACCCCGAACCCCCCCTTTAGTATTTCAATTGATTTCCAATTTAAATCTATTGAAAAACAATTTTCTTGATTTTTCTTAAATATTAAGTGGCGACTCTTAAAACCAGTCAAGTTACATTTTCTTAAATAAACAACAGGAACGGCAACGAGCGAGAAACTAACTTTTGCCACCGACTTTTAACCCCATCGAACTCAGAAGAGCAACGAAGAGAATAAGGAAGTGAAACTGAGTCCAAAATTGATTCCTACTCTCTGTTCTCGAGTGTTATTCTTTCCAATTTTTGTTTCAAGTTTTCAAATCTTTTCTTTCATAACTAAATTCTCAGTAGGAGTTTCTACTAAAAAATGTCAACCCCCAACAATGAAGAAGGAAAGGAGTTTATATAGGAGGAATTTAGGATTATTTTGAGGGGAAAAGGATGGAATATCGGATGATTTCAATTCAAAATTCAAAAAATCTCTTAAGAGATAATGTTGCCAGTCAAGAATTAGTACGAATTCAAATGGATTAATGAGGGAAGTCGTCCGATCTGGAGATGAAGGACGAAGAGGCAACGAGATTACTCCACTTGGCTATGGAGGACGAATATTCTTGTTGTAATCGTATGAAATTCATACAACAGAAAAGAGGAAGAAGACACATGAGCAGTCAGGTAGACGCCGTGAACTCGACGTGTATCTCCGTGTTCTCTTACGCGGATCGCTAGTTTTTCTTTTTCACGCCGTTTGGAATCATTTGTTGATGCTGAAGACGGGCTTGATTTTGTTGTTAACGTGAATTAGTAGAAAAGAATATTGTTGGGTTTCTTTTGGAGATAGAGAAATGGGCTGAGTCAGGTATTGATTTGGGTTAGGCTGTTGGAACATTGTTGAGGTGTTGGGCCGGTTTTCTGTTGTATTGTTATGATGGGTCGTTTTGTTGCTGAAAAATGAGAGAAAAAGGCCCAATATTGGTTTCTTAAGGGTTTAAAAGGATGTGAAAGGAAATGACTAATATCGTAAATAAAGGTATAGCCAAATTAAATTTAATTTGAAACTTCGGCTAAAATCTAAATAGGATGAATTATTAAAAATTAAATAACGTGTTTCTTAATTCTAACAAAAATAAAATAGTTGACTCAAATATAGACTGATAACTCGAAAATATAAACTATTGAATAATTAAACTAATTAACCAAATATTTAACTAAAACAAAATATTTTTGAGACGATTTTCAAATATTTATAAAATATATTGACCATATACAAAATTATATAAAAATATATACATATTTATTATTTAAAAATTCCAAAAGTGGAAAAATTACATAAAAATAACTTGAAAATATTACGAATTTTATAAAAACTAATTTCTTTTAAATTGCTTGAGATTGAAGAAACTCGATGAGTAATTCCTATTGTGGAGGGTCAAAATTAGGTGTCAACAATGATCATCCCAACTGACCTTGAAGTCGATCACGCATGCTCTCAACATGTCCTCTAAGGTTTGAATGGTACGCTCTACCTGACCATCCGTCTATGGATTAAATACTGTGCTGAGGATAACCTGAATACCAAGTCCTTTCTTAAATGACTTCCAGAAATGGGAGGTAAACTGAGGACCTCTATCTGAGGTGATAGACAAAGGAACCCCAAGCAACTTGACTATCATGTCACGACCCAAGCCTAGGGCCTAGACGTGACATGGCGAATGAGGAACCCGAAGGAACCCCAAACAAGCCTCTCAAACTTGTCATCACACTTCATCGGTCGCGGAAGCACATTCAACATTAATTAACGGGAAATAGGGACTAAGGGCAAACCATTTCAAAATGACATCATAGAACAAGAGTCAAGCTCATTTACAAAATTCTTGTCCAACGCACACCTCTACATACATAGATAGGATGGGGGCCATGACATACTACCGGCTCCCCTCATAGTCAAAATACAATTGCAAGCTAAAGTCTCAAAACATAGGAGTAGGAAACATAACATAGCCCTCGAATCATTGAGGACTCACCAACAAACTCGGATAAGCACCGTACTAGCCACGTGAATGGAGAGAAGGATCAAGAGTAGCTCCGGTCCCTACATGGTGACATCATGTAGGCAAAATATGCGTTAGTACTTGGAATGTACTAAGTATGCGGGGTGCAACACAACAATAGACAAGGACACAATCGAAATACAAGAAATAGTTTCATAGGCATTATGAATAACAATATGAGGATGCATGATCAAAGTGAAGTCAAAACATGTTTAAGTAAATCTATACTAATAGTAGATATCATATGTGTATGCATGATCCAACCAATCTATAACCCCAACTTAGGATGGGGGATGCCGTTCACACCCGGACACCCTGGTGGCAAGGTATAAACCCCTCACATGGTTGATGTTGGTCACACCCCAAGCATCCTAGGTGGTGAGATATAAACCTCTCACATGGTTGATGTTGGTCACACCCCAAGCATCCTAGGTGGTGAGATATAAACCTCTCACATGGTTGTCCGGTTCTTTTCCCCCGGACCGGGCATGGTCATGCAACACTTTATATAGGAAATTCCCATTAGGCTCTAATGCAATCTCACGTATGGAATGAACATATACACAAGCTTAGTTTGTCATCAACACATCTCTGGATTGCCATACATCTCATAACTCAAGCTTTAAAGCATCGATTCATCAATTCTCCATAGTTGGACATTTTGTCAAACACCTTGAAGGCATGTAATGGAATCAAAGAGCATGGAAAATAGGGTAGTAATTATGCAGCCAAACCAGTGAACAACCTACAACAACACCTTTTAACACCCACAATACCACATGAAAATCTCCACATCCATTCCAAATTTAGATTCAAGTTCTAGAGTCACAACATGCTCAAAACAATCACTTTTCATGTTTAAAATTCAATGTGCAGGAAATTATTACAAAGAACAAGACTAATTTATGAATCTTAACTTAAACCATGAATTAGTGAGTAGAATAGAGTCTAGGCACTATGGGTGGAAGGACCCATGAGTTCAACACCACATACCTTGAGTTCTTATGAAGGTCTTGAGAGTGTCTTCAATGGAAGCTTGGAACTTGGAGCAAGAGTCTCTTCAATCTTGAGGAAGGTTTTGGATTAGGGTTCTTGAGAGAACTTGAGAGAAAATGTGTCTAAGTATGGGAGAGGTGTTTTGGGAAATGTTTTAGAGATGGGAATTGAACTAATGGTATATAGGAAATAACATATGCCCTTTGGAAAAATGGTCCAACACTTAGAAAAAAAAATGAGGCGGGTGAACAGTAAAAACGCTCACTGGAAATTGCATTTCCTGCCGGACAGATTTTACGAAAATGGGCATAACTTCTTCGTCCGAACTCCGAATGAGGTGAAACGAAGTGCGTTAGGTAGCTAACTCAAAGGGCTTTCCATGGATATGTTATGGGCCACCCAATTATTTGTGTGCTAGGAGATATGACCCTCCAAAGTAGACCCTCGAAAAAGGCTTCACTTGGAAATTTCGGATTTTGATACGGTTGCTCTAAAATTTGGGTTAGACCCATTTCCCACTCAATTTGACCCCCTAAACAAGAATATGAAGTCGGATTTTCGAAAAACGAAACGGATTTTTTTTGATATAGCTAAACAAGTTTCCGGTAACTTCCGAAGCACATTTTTAAGAACCTTTTGGGTCATTTCAATATCTCCCCCTTGGCAACATTCGTCCCCGAATGTGGAAGAGACGTACAAGGCAAGACTTAGTAAGAACATATCAGCCCCAACATGAATGCAAAATTTTTATTTAAACATCACTTCAAGGTTTCAAAACTTAGTGTAAAGCATCCATAACTCATTAATTTAAACATATATGCACATTAATGATTCAGGGGCAGAAATGTAAGACTCAATGGAGTACAAAGGACTTGATTTAATACCTTGGGCTTGAGTGGAGTTGAATAGATAAGGATAACGTCTTTGCATGTCCGCTTCGGCCTCCCAAGTAGCACTCTCCACTTGTTGATTTCTCCAAAGCACCTTAACGGACGCCACTTCTTTGTTCCTAAACCTTTTAACTTGTCTATCTAAGATCTGAACCGGGACTTCTTCATATGTCAAATTATCTTCTACAACACTCACAACCTCAAGAGGTACAATAGCGTTAGGATCACCAACACATTTCCTCAACATCGATACATGGAATACCGGATGAACTAATTCCATCTCCTTAGGCAACCCCAACTCATAGGCTACTTTACCAACCCTTCTTATTATTTGGAGAAACTTTCAAATAAACCCAATCACCCACTTTGAATTTAAGATCCCGTCTCCTCACATCGGCATAAGACTTTTGACGACTTTGGGCTGTTTTCAACCTCTCCCTAATCATCCCTACCTTCTCAAGAGCATCCATGACCAGATCCGGACCCAACAATGCCACCTCTCCAACTTCAAACCACCCAACCGGTGACCTACACCGTCTACCATAAAGTGCCTCAAAATGAGCCATACCGATACTAGAATGATAACTATTGTTGTATGCAAATTCTATCAAAGGAACATGATCATCCCAACTACCTTTCAACTCCAATACACAAGCTCTACGCATATCCTCCAAGGTTTGAATTGTTCTTTCGGCTTGGCCATCCGTTTGAGGGTGGAAGGCAGTGCTAAGTGAGAAGTGAATTGGGCACCACGATCCGAGATGATAGCCAAAGGAATCCCATGCAACCTTACCAATTCATGAATGTACAACTTGGCATACTCTTCAGCCCCGTAAGTAGTTTTAACCGGTAGGAAATGAGCCGACTTTGTCATCCGATCAATCACCACCCAAACCGAACAAAGCCTCTTCTAGCCTTGGGTAAGCCCACTACAAAATCCATGTTGATTT
Organism: Solanum stenotomum; assembly: GCF_019186545.1. NCBI lineage: Eukaryota > Viridiplantae > Streptophyta > Magnoliopsida > Solanales > Solanaceae > Solanum > Solanum stenotomum. Next base: position 38,388,797 of record NC_064290.1, read on the forward strand.
CTTCCCACTTCCAAGTAGGTATCTCAATGTCTTGAGTTAGGCCACCCGGCCTTTGATGTTCGGCCTTGACTTGTTGACAACTATGGCAACCCGAAACAAATTTTGCAATGTCCTTCTTCATACCGCCCCACCAATACACATCCCTCAAGTCTTTATACATCTTTGTTGACCCCGGATGAATAGAATAAAGAGAATTATGAGCCTCATCGAGGATTCTTTCCCTCACACCATCCACACAAGGAACACATAATCTACCTTGGTACCTAAGGGCACCATATCCCCCTTGGGAGAAAACCTCCACCTTACCACTACTCACCGAAGCCTTTAATTCTACCAAAGAAGGATCAAGATCTTGCTTGACTATCACCTCATCAACCAAGGAAGACCTTGAATCATCCATAACAACTACTCCTCCACTATCCACCCCTTCTAACCTAACTCCCAATTTGGCCAACCGATGGACCTCCTTAGCCAACTCTTTACTACCTTCCTCCACATGAGCCAAGCTACCCATGGACACTCTACTCAATGCATCCGCCACTACATTAGCTTTCCCCGGATGATAGTGAACACTCATATCATAATCCTTAAGGAATTCTAACCACCTCCTTTGTCTCAAGTTAAGATCTTTTTGCGTGAACACATATTGGAGATTCTTATGGTCGGTGAAGATATCAACATGCACCCCATACAAATAATGACGCCAAATCTTTAAAGCAAAAATCATGGCGGCCAATTCAAGATCATGGGTTGGGTAATTTTTTTCATGAACCTTAAGTTGCCTAGAAGCATAAGCTATAATCTTACCACTTTGCATCAACACACAACCCAACCCAATACGGGAAGCATCACAATCAACAACAAAACCTTCTAACCCATCCGGAAGTGACAAAATAGGAGCAGACACAAGCCTTTCTTTCAAAGTTTGGAAGTTTTCCTCACACTCATCCGACCACACAAATTTAGCCTTCTTTTGAGTCAACTTAGTCATAGGAGAAGCAAGAGAAGAAAACCCTTCCACAAATCTCCAATAATAACCCACTAAACCCAAAAAACTCCTTATATCCGACGGGGTCAAAGGTCTAGGCCAATTCCTAATAACATCGGTCTTCTTAGGATCCACCTTAATACCATCCCCCGACACCACATGGCCTAGGAAAGAAATTTCCTTCAACCAAAACTCACACTTTTCATATTTAGCGTACAACTTCTCTTCCCTCAATCTTTGGAGTACAACCCTCAAGTGACCCTTGTGCTCTTCCTCACCCCGAGAATAGATCAAGATGTCATCTATAAACACCAACACAAAAGAATCAAGGTAGGGTTTGAAAACCCTATTCATCAAATCCATAAAGAGAGCTAGAGCATTAGTCAACCCGAAAGACATCACCACAAACTCATAGTGCCCATACCTAGTACGAAAGGCCGTCTTGAGAATATCACACTCCCTTACCTTCACTTGATGATACCCTGACCGAAGATCAATCTTAGAGAAGTGACTAGCCCCATGCAATTGGTCAAATAAATCGTCAATCCTTGGAAGAGGATACCTATTCTTGACGGTGACCCTATTAAGTTGTCGATAATCAATACACATTCTAAGAGACCCATTCTTCTTCTTCATAAACAAAACCGGAGCACCCCAGGGAGAATGACTAGGTCTAATAAACCCCTTCTCTAATAAATCTTTTAATTTCTCTTTCAACTCTTTCAACTCCGCCGAGGCCATACGGTAAGGGGGGATAGAAATAGGTTGAGTATCGGGAAGGAGGTCTATACCAAGATCTATCTCCCTTTCAGGAGGGACACCGGGAAGGTCTTCTGGGAAGACATCTAGAAACTCATTAACAACCGGAATAGACTCAATAGGAGGGACTTTAGACTCCACATCATTGACTCTCACAATATGGTACAAGCACCCTTTGGAAATCAACCTATGGGCTTTAATGCAAGAAATGAATTTCCCCTTCACCACAACATCCCGGCTCTCCCACTCAAGGACGGGTTCAATAGGAAATCGAAACTTGACTTTATGAGTCCTACAATCAATAGAAACATAATATGCATGCAACCAATCCATCCCAAGAATAACATAAAAATCCACCATGTTCAACTCAACAAGATCACAAGGCAACAACTTATTCAATATGCAAACCGGACAATTTCTATACACTTTTCTAGCAACAATAGAGACACCAATTGGAGTAGATACTTCATATGACTCATGCAACAATTCCGACTCGACATGAAATTTTCTAGCAACTAAGGGGGTAACAAAGGAAAGGGTGGCACCCGGATCAATCAAAGTATAAACATCAAGATCAAAGATTTGCAACATACCGGTCACCATATCCGGAGTCTCATTAACACCTTGTCTACCATGCAAAGCATAAAATCGATTATTCCTTGGGGCACCACTTTGAGAAGCACCTCTACCCAAAGGAGTAGTGTTATCACTTCGGACCTTGTTGCGGATCTTGGGACACTCAAACCTCTTATGACCCACTTCTCCACATTCAAAGCAAGTACCCGAACCCTTCATGCAACGACCACCATGCTTCCTCCCACACTTAGGGCATACATCCATAGAACCCACTTCACCTCCCCCTTGAGGCCTAGGAACATTGATAGCAAATCCCCAGTTGACATGAGGATTTCCTCGGCCTTGATGAAATCTAGCACCCTTAGGGAACCTATTCTCCAATCAGGCCCTCTTGGCCTCGTGCCCCCTTTTCTTCCTCAATTTCTCCTCCTCCATTTGCTCGGCATAAGTCATCAATCGAGACAAATCCATATCTCCAATGAGCATAGCGGACCGACACTCTTCACTAACCAAGTCGAATACACCCATCACAAATTTGTTCATCCTCGACTTAGAGTCGGCCACCAAGTGAGGTGCATACTTAGAGAGTTGGACAAATTTGAGGGCATACTGCCTCACACTCATAGCTCCTTGCTTCAAGTTCATGAACTCCACCAACTTTGCCTCCCTAAGCTCAAGAGGGAAGAAACTATTAAGGAAAGCAAGTTTAAACTCCTCCCACAACACCACATAGCCATTACCTTTCTCACCCTTCCATTGATCAAACCAAATTTGAGCAACCCCCTTGAGTTGGTAGGCCGCCAATTCGGCCTTCTCACAAGCACCAACAACCATAATGGTCAAGATTTTGCTTACCTCATCGATGAACTCTTGCGGGTCCTCATCCACCTTTGAACCATGGAAGTTCGGAGGGTTCATCCTCATGAAATCTCTCACCCTTTCCCCCGGGGTGGTAGTTCGAGGAGCTTGGGCTCCTTGTTGCACTTGGTTAGCTACCACTTGTAAAAGCATTATGAGTGCATCACGGAGCTCACCATTGGTGAGTGGCTCTTCCGGTGATCGGGCCCGTCTTCCCCTCATGTTAGGCATGATGATCTAGCAATCCAAAGAACAAGCGTTAGGGAGGAATCACCTCATCGCACTCTAAGCACGACATAGAACACGAAGAAAGGAAACCTTTCCTAAAACGTTTTGTAGCCTCCCATTCATAGTCGTGGCGCGTTTCACAACCATGATTAGGACTCTACTCAACGCGGTGTGTTGGACTCCAAGGATTTAACAACGTAGTGCTCTGATACCAAGCTTGTCACGACCCAAGCCTAGGGCCTAGACGTGACATGGCGAATGAGGAACCCGAAGGAACCTCAAACAAGCCTCTCAAACTTGTCATCACACTTCATCGGTCGCGGAAGCACATTCAACATTAATTAACGAGAAATAGGGACTAAGGGCAAACCATTTCAAAATGACATCATAGAACAAGAGTCAAGCTCATTTACAAAATTCTTGTCCAACGCACACCTCTACATACATAGATAGGATGGGGGCCAGACATACTACCGGCTCCCCTCATAGTCAAAATACAATTGCAAGCTAAAGTCTCAAAACATAGGAGTAGGAAACATAACATAGCCCTCGAATCATTGAGTACTCACCAACAAACACGGATAAGCACCGTACTAGCCACGTGAATGGAGAGAAGGATCAAGAGTAGCTCCGGTCCCTACATGGTGACATCATGTAGGCAAAATATGTGTTAGTACTTGGAATGCACTAAGTATGCGGGGTGCAACACAACAATAGACAAGGACACAATCGAAATACAAGAAATAGTTTCATAGGCATTATGAATAACAATATGAGGATGCATGATCAAAGTGAAGTCAAAACATGTTTAAGTAAATCTATACTAATAGTAGATATCATATGTGTATGCATGATCCAACCAATCTATAACCCCAACTTAGGATGGGGGATGCCGTTCACACCCGGACACCCTGGTGGCAAGGTATAAACCCCTCACATGGTTGATGTTGGTCACACCCCAAGCATCCTAGGTGGTGAGATATAAACCTCTCACATGGTTGATGTTGGTCACACCCCAAGCATCCTAGGTGGTGAGATATAAACCTCTCACATGGTTGTCCGGTTCTTTTCCCCCGGACCGGGCATGGTCATGCAACACTTTATATAGGAAATTCCCATTAGGCTCTAATGCAATCTCACGTATGGAATGAACATATACACAAGCTTAGTTTGTCATCAACACATCTCTGGATTGCCATACATCTCATAACTCAAGCTTTAAAGCATCGATTCATCAATTCTCCATAGTTGGACATTTTGTCAAACACCTTGAAGGCATGTAATGGAATCAAAGAGCATGGAAAATAGGGTAGTAATTATGCAGCCAAACCAGTGAACAACCTACAACAACACCTTTTAACACCCACAATACCACATGAAAATCTCCACATCCATTCCAAATTTAGATTCAAGTTCTAGAGTCACAACATGCTCAAAACAATCACTTTTCATGTTTAAAATTCAATGTGCAGGAAATTATTACAAAGAACAAGACTAATTTATGAATCTTAACTTAAACCATGAATTAGTGAGTAGAATAGAGTCTAGGCACTATGGGTGGAAGGACCCATGAGTTCAACACCACATACCTTGAGTTCTTATGAAGGTCTTGAGAGTGTCTTCAATGGAAGCTTGAAACTTGGAGCAAGAGTCTCTTCAATCTTGAGGAAGGTTTTGGATTAGGGTTCTTGAGAGAAAATGTGTCTAAGTATGGGAGAGGTGTTTTGGGAAATATTTTAGAGATGGGAATTGAACTAATGGTATATAGGAAATAACATATGCCCTTTGGAAAAAATGGTCCAACACTTAGAAAAAAAATGAGGCTAGTGAACAGTAAAAACGCTCACTGGAAATTGCATTTCCTGCCGGACAGATTTTACGAAAATGGGCATGATTTCTTCGTCCGAACTCCGAATGAGGTGAAACGAAGTGCATTAGATAGATAACGCAAAGGGCTTTCCATGGATATGTTATGTGCCACCCAATTATTTGTGTGCTAGGAGAGATGACCCTCCAAATTAGACCCTCGAAAAAGGCTTCACTTGGAAATTTCGGATTTTGATACGGTTGCTCTAAAATTTGGGTTAGACCCATTTCCCACTCAATTTGACCCCCTAAACAAGTATATGAAGTTGGATTTTTGAAAAACGAAACGGATTTTTTTTATATAGCTAAACAAGTTTCCGGTAACTTCTGAAGCACATTTTTAAGAACTTTTTGGGTCATTTCAATCACCCAAATGGAGTCAAGTTTTCTGCGAGTACGAGGTAAACCTGTGGGGACGATTGTGCAGCCAGTCATCCAGACATCGCCGACTGAGACGTCCACAACATCCCCTAGTGCATCTGGCACTGCTATTCCCTCAGAGGTGACTCTAGGCACAAATGCCCAAGTCCATAGTGCTACACCGGGCACAAAGGCCCCGACAGATGGAGAGACTGCTTAGACAGGACCTTTCTTTACCTCCCTCTCTATCTTACTTACTTTTACTTTTGGATACTTTTATTCGCATTTGAGGACAAATGATTTTGTTTGTAGTGGGGTGAGGTCCACCTTTGTGCATATTTATTTTGATTATATATTTTGGGTTGTGAGCTATAATTGTGTTATTACACTGCTTTGCGTGGATGTTTGAGCTTGTGGCTTCTTTTATTTTAAATTTCAAAATGATTTTGACCCATCCGAAATTATATATTTTGGGTTTTGAGCTATAATTGTGTTATTACACTTCTTTGCATGGATGTTTGAGCTTGTGGCTCCTTTTATTTAAAATTGCAAATTTATTTGGTCTGTTGTGATGATCATTGCACACTAGAGAAAGTGTGGAGTCTTGTTTGATTGATAGTGTTAATGCCTAGTGTGAAGAGATTACCTGTGAACTATGCCTGATAGATCCTAGAATTTGCCCAGTTGGTCACGTCAACTAGGTGATGCTATAGTTTGATATGATCTTAGGCAAATTTTAAGAGTGTGAGCCAATTTGACATATACATCTTTTGTGACCTACCTTGTGAGTGTGTGAACCGCTTTTGAACACCCTTTGAGCCTTACCTTTCTTTGGAAGAAATTTTGCTTAAAGCTAGACCTCTCTTTATACACTACATATAATCCTATTGATTTGTGGTTGATTGAATAGCCGACATAATCCAAAAGCCTAAGTTGGGGGTGTAGTGAAAAGAAAAGGGAAAGTCAGTAATTGCTAGGAAAGTCTCCTCGTACCCATGGTTTTGAAAAAAATGGAACCCCTCCATAGAAAGAAAAAGAAAAGAGAAAGAAATAGAAACAGAATGAAAAATAAAGTACAAAAGAAATGGAGTTCCCAAACAATCCATGGAAAGGGAGTGAAACTGACTTTTGCCACCGACTTTTAACCTCAACGAACTCGGAAGAGCAACAAAGAGAATAAGGAGTGAAACTGAATCCAAAATCAATTCCTACTCTCTGTTCTCAAGTGTAATTCTTTCCAATTTTTTTATCTAGTTTTTGCATCTTTTCTTTCGTAAACTAAATTCTCAGTAGGAGTTTCTACTAAAAAATGCCAACCCCCAACAATGAAGAAGAAAAGGAGTTTATATAGGAGGAATTTAGGGTTGTTTTGGGGGGAAAAGGATAGAGTATCAGATGATTTCAAATCAAAATTCTAAAAATCTCTTAAGAGATTAGGTTGCCGGCCAAGAATTAGTACGAATTCAAACGGATTAATGAGGGGAGTCGTCCAATTTGGAGATGAAGGAAAGAAGAGGCAACAAGATTACTCCACCTTGCTACGGAGGACGAATATTCCTGGTGTAATCGTATGAAATTCGTACTGCAGAAATGAGAAAGAAGACACGTGAACAGTCACGTAGACGCCGTGAACTCGACATGTATCTCAGTGTTCTCTGACCGGATCGCTACTGTTTCTTTTTCACGCCTTTTGGAATAGTTTGTTGCTGCTGAAGAGGCGCTTAATGTTGTTGTTAACGTGAAAGAGGAAAGAAGAATATTGTTGGGTTTCTTTTGGAGATAGAGAAGTGGGCTGGGTCGGGTATTGACTTGGGTTGGGCTGTTGGAACATTGTTGAGGTGTTGGGCCAGTTTTCTTTGGTATTGTTATGATGGGTCGTTTGGTTGCTGAAAAATGAGAGAAGAAGGCCCAATAATGGTTTCTTAAAGGTTTAAAAGGATGTGAAAGGAAATGGCTAAAATCGTAAATAAAGGTATAGCCAAATTTAATTTAATTTGAGACTTCGGCTAAAATCCTAATAGGATGAATTATTAAAAATTAATTAACGTGTTTCTTAATTTCAAAAAAAAAAAAATAGTTGACTCAAATATATACTGATAACTCGAAAATATATACTATTGAATAATTAAACTAATTAACCAAATATTTAATTAAAACAAAATATTTTTGAGACGATTTTCAAATATTTATAAAATATATTAACCATATACAAAATTATATCAAAAAATATACATATTTATTATTTAAAAATTCCAAAAGTTGAAAAATTACATAAAAATAACTTGAAAATATTACGAATTTTATAAAAACTAATTCTTTTAAATTGCTTGAGATTGAAGAAACTCGATGATTAATTCCTATCGTGAAGGGTCAAAATTAGGTGCCAACAATGATTATCCCAACTGGCCTTGAAGTCGATCACGCATGCTCTCAACATGTCCTCTAAGGTTTGAATGATATGCTCTGCCTGACCATCCGTCTGTGGATTAAATGTTATGCTAAGGTTAACCTGAATACCAAGGCCTTTCTGAAATGACTTCCAGAAATGAGAGGTAAACTGAGGACCTCTATCTGAGATGATAGACAAAGGAACCTCATGCAACCTAAATATCTCATTAATGTAAAGCTTGACATAGTCTTCCGCTGAATCTGAAGTCTTAACAGCCAAAAAGTGAGCGGACTTAGTAACTCTGTTTACTATCACCCAAATTGAGTCAAGTTGTCTGCGAGTACGAAGTAAACCTGTGGGGATGATTATGCAGCCAGTGATCCAAACATCGCCGATTGAGACGTCTACAACATCCCCTAGTGCATCTGGCACTGCTATTCCCTCAGAGGTGCCTCTGGGCACTGATCCCCAAGTCCATACTGCTACACCGGGAACTGAGGCCCCGACAGATGGAGAGACTGCTTGACAAGACCTTTCTTTACCGCCCTCTCTGTCTTATTTACTTTTACTTTTGGATACTTTTATTCACATTTGAGGACAAATGATTTTTGTTTGTAATAGGGTGAGGTCCACATTTGTCTATATTTGTTTTGATTATATATTTTGGGTTGTGAGCTATAATTGTGTTATTACATTGCTTTGCGTGGATTTTTGAGCTTGTGGCTCCTTTTATTTTAAATTGAAAAATGATTTTGACCCGTCCGAAATTATATATTTTGGGTTTTGAGCTATAATTGTGTTTTTACACTGCTTTGTGTGGATATTTGAGCTTGTGGCTCCTTTTATTTTAAATTGCAAATTTATTTTGACCTGTCCAAAATTTTTTGCCACCTCTCATGTGTTGAATGTGGCTATTCTTATGAAAAAATTGAATCTCTGTTCCGATCAATACCGATGACTTGAATAATGCTCTCAATCGAACGAAAATAAATATCCAGCTACAATAAGGCCAAATGAAGCTGCATAGACAATATGTGAACTATTTTAATCTCGTTATGACTAGCCTAGTATCGAATTGAGTCTGTTGTGATGTTCATTGCACACTAGCAAAAGTGTGGAGTCTTGTTTGACTGATAGTGTTAATGCCTAGTGTGATGAACTTACTTGTGAACTATGCATGATGGATCCTAGAATTTGCCCAGTTGGTCCCGTCAACTAAGTGATGATATATCTTGATATGATCTTAGGAAAATTCTAAGAGTGTGAGCCAATTTGACATATACATCTTTTGTGACCTACCTTGTGAGTGTGTGAACCGCTTTTGAACACCCTTTGAGTCTTACATTTCTTTGGAAGAAACTTGCTTAAAGCTTGACCTCTGTTAATCCACTACATATAATCCTATTGATTTGTGGTGGATTGAATAGCCAACTTAGTCCAAAAGCCTAAGTTGGGGTGTCGTGAAAAGAAAAGGGAAAGTCAATAATTGTTAGGAAAGTTTCCTCGTACCCATGGTTTTGAAAAAAAAATGGAACCCCTCTATACAAAAAAAAAAAAAAAAAAGAGAAAAAAAATAGAATGGAAAAAAAAGTTGTGAAATAAAGTACAAAAGAAATGGGGTTCCCAAACAATCCATGAAAAGGGAATAATAGGATGAGTTATGAGCACTAAAGAAAATGATGAAGGTAAGGGAAAGGAAGTGTTATGAGCTCCACACTTCATGAGGATGAAAGTCACTGAGCCTAAGTGACCATACCTGTGCACTCAGCCCCATTACAAGCCTTGAAAATACCTTTTTGATCTTGAGTGAGTTGAAACAAATGTTGATTAGAAAATACGAGCAAGCATATGGGTGAAATTATGCATTATGTTATTCTTTGTGAGCGTGAGCGTTGCATCTTATTCCAAACTGTGAACCATTGTTTGAATATGGAATCACTCCTTGTGTGAGGGCATTTAAACATTTTGGTTGAGCTTGAACTTGCATTTGAAGCAAGTATTGTGAGCATGAGATTCTTTGATATTGGTGAGTCACAACTTGAATCTTCGAGTGCACATTTGATCTTTGCATAAGTAAATTTAATCTTGTTGTCTGCATTTATGATTGAGTCTTGTGTAGCACTATTCGAGACACCCTTTTTGAACGGCTGAACTTGAGTTCGTTTGAGGACAAGCAAAAGTTTAAATTGGGGGTGTTGATGAGTCCACAAATTGGACTCATATAGGGCTATATTATGAAAGAATTAGTGTCCTCAAATACATATTTTATCTCAATATCTGATAAAAAAACCCTTAAGTTTAAGGTATTTGGAGTTTGAGGGATAGTATAAACACTACTTAGCAAAAGAGGAACAAAGGCAGCTGAAAGAATGAAGAAATGAAGATCTGAGAATCACCGAACCCATTCGACGAGTTGCCAAAAGATCTTATCCTCGCCTTTTGTTCCAGTGTGCTGAGCCCCGAAGGAAAGGATCAAATTGGCGGTGAAAAGGAGTAGTCGGCGTATCGCCGAGTAGTTCCACGAATCTGTACTATGTGGCCCAATGATCCAAACACGACGATGCTTGAGGATAATTCAAGACGACGATGAACTAGAACAAAAGGCGGATCGCCGAGTTGATCGGCAATCCCAGCTAACTTCGCCGAGTGATCCTTCGCAACACATTTTCTGAAAACATTAAATACTAGTTAATGTTTTGTGGCTTAGTATCCGAGTAGAAATTATTATTATTATCAAATTTTAATAATAAGTTTTAATATCAGATTTTTAATATAGAAATTTTTCACATAGAATTTTGAGTTTTAAGTTTGGAGAGGGTTTTGAAGAACGTGAAGTTTCAAAGGGTTTCAACTCCAGGATTTTGGGTTTTGGTCTCTTAGATTCTTCACTCTTTGCTTGTTTTGAGACTTAAATATTCATACCCATTTGAATGCAAACTCAGTTTGGTATAAATTTCTATCTCATTTACATGTTTATCTTCAAACCCTAATTCTTGGGGTGTGATTTTGTCAATATGGGTTAGATTATACGTTGGTGCTTGCTTGCTGATAGTTTATTTGTTGTTTAAATGTTATTTCGTTTAGTAGTTGTGTTGGAACTTAATGAAATTGTAGTTGCAAATACGATTTCATCTTTGTGCTTTCGGTTTACTCGAGAGAGAGGTCGTAAAACTAAGACTACTAAATTGATTGCTGGTGGGAGTGGTTCGACATGAGGTTAAACTCGAGAGAGTGAACCCTAGTCCTTCTCCCACACACTCAGCTCGAGAGAGTGAGTGGGCTAAGGCGGAGGCTGTTCTTCATGCGGTAAGTGGGTGTCCGAGAGGAACCCATTTGATTCGTAGTAAGTTGCTCGAGAGAGAATTTAGCCCCACTATAGTCTATCCTAGTCACAAATATTCAATGGATTTATTATCAAAAGCATGTACCCAATAGTCTAGTATAACCCGTGTTACTATCACATCCCAAGAATCCCTCCTCATTGATTAATACTCCATGCTTGTTTTTACTTACTAGTGACAAACCCCATCACTAATTGACATTTTTGTGTCAAACCCTTTAATTTAACATGTTTATATTCGATTATGTTTTTTTTTTGCTATGCCTAAGTAGAACTTGATTTTATTTTTCTTTTGATTCTCAAGCCCACTCCCTTGAGACTCGACCCCAACCCTTGGTTGGGTTACTTTACTATTGTATGATCGTAGACACTTGCATTGGAAGTTGTGTCTTGATTATGCAAACATCACAACACTTTTTGGTGGACCAACTCATGAAGATTGGGCCCTATTGCCCTGATTTCCACTACCTTGCCTGTTCTTTGTGCACTCTTTCATGAAGTGACCCTTTTGTCCACACTTGAAATACATGTCTGTCCATCACAATACTTACCTTGGTGGGTTGTACCACACCTATCTCTGAAGTTCTGCGAATTCTTTCCATTAAACTTACCTTTGTTTATTGGTGCAGGTGCACTAGCAAATGATGGAGCAGGTCTCTTTTGCTTTTGCTGAAAGGATGAACGATTCACGTTACCCTTCTACTGCCCAGACTCATTCCCGGTCTTAACTTTCTTATTTCTGAATTCCTCTCTATCCCTCAACTTCTCTTCCTCAACCTACTTCACATAAGCCATCCACCGCAAAATATCTATGTCACCTATTAGCATTGCAACCCTACCTTCCTTACTCAACTGACGAGACAATCCAGCCATGAATAAGCTCATCCTACTCCTCATAATCACAACCATTTTCGGAGCATAGCGGGACAGTTGGGTAAACTTCAACTCATACTCATGAACACTCAAAGAATCCTGCTTCAGTGTTAGGAATTCTTGTACCTTAGCCTATTTCAGTTCTCGGGGAAAGAAACGCTCAAGAAAGCCTCTTCAAAACATGTCCAACTCGCAGGTGGTGTATCCTGAGCTCTACTCCCCTTCGACTGGTCAAACCAAGTTCTAGCAACATTCTTCAGTTGGTATGCATCCAGTTCAACTCGCTCTATATCGGCCACATGAATAACATCAAATACCTTCTTCAGCTACTCAATAAAATTCTCTGGATCCTCAGTTGTGCTCGAACCAGTGAAGGTTGGAGGATTCATCCTCAGAAAATCACGAATCCTTGAAGTATCAACTTTTTCTTGTCGAGCTCTTCATTGCTTCCCAACCTGATTAGTCACAGCTTGACTCAGCATCCTAATTGTTTCCCTGAACTCAACATTTGTGACTTCCTCTTAAGGTTGCACTTCATGTGCAGTTGGTAACTCTTCCTCCTCAACATTACCCCTAGTAGGGCGACCTGTGAGAGCTCTTCATGGAGGCATGATTATCTGAAAACACGCGCAAGAATGAATTAGAAGGAAACTTTTTATAGATCAAACTCTAATGCACGAAATGAGTGTGAAAGAAGTGACAAATTTCCCTAAATGTTGCAGCCTCCTAATTATAGATGTGGTGCGCTTCACACTGATAACCAAAACTCTATAGACACAGCTTCATAGACTCCCTAGGACTCTTTAACTCTGGGCTCTAATACCAAGTTTGTCACGCACCGAGACTACACCTTGGGCGGGACTGGAACTCGAGAACCATTGCTGGTCCCAAGCGAACTTGTGGCCTGGCTTACTTACTCAGCGGAAGACTTAAACTTCAAAGATAACTTCAAATAAAGAACTTATGAATTTTACTATGTCTGAATAATAGCCTCTAACTAACTAGAGATGTTGGAACATGCCCCCATCTAACTGTACCAAAACAGAAAATGAAAGACTGAAAGTAAAAGAAAACATATTTATCATCCTCGGAGAATGAGGACTCACCATTGATAATGTTGAGTACGTATCGGGAACCGATCTACATGCAATCTGAATGATGTGGGCCTAAACCTACATCACGAGAAGATGTAGCTCAGAGTATGCATCAACACTTGAAAGGTACTGAACATACATGATAGAATAAAACTGAACAATATAACATAACTGAATAAAGCATATTGATCAATGATATAAGATGAACATGAAGAATATACTAAACATACTGAACATGAACTAAACTGAATGCCATGACAAAGTTCATAACATACAGAAATATAACTGGTAACCTACCCAATGCACTAGAATTTGACTGTGGGAGTTACTATTAACCGACACAAAACCACGTGAGCTAAACCTAGAGTCCAATGCATACGCCCTATCAAGAGGACCCAATATACCTTGCTAGGAGTATAAATACATGATTGACGTGATCACTAAATATGATGCTCACAGAGGGGACTTACCCTACGGGGGCACATAGTTCTGGGACTATGAGGGTGACTGACGCTAGTCTAACTCGGTATTAAGCCTACTCCCGACTAGAATGTGTAAAATACAACACAACTGAAATGAACTGGATATCTCAAGATTCTGACATGCAAACTGAAAATACAACATCAAGTACTGATAATGAAACATTTAAAAACTGATGCATGTATATCTGTATAAACTGACCTAGCAAGTGTTTTCATGAACTAAACGAATATACACAACAAGGGTTCTAAATTTCAAGCAAAAATTAAGCAACATAGTTATGAAAACATATATTCTAATAAGGATTACTCTAATAGCCAAATCACAACAATTATCTGAAGTTCTAGAAACCCTAAGTCTAAACAATATGCAGGGAATGAAGAATCTAACTAAATTCTGGGTACCTAATGGGTGAAAGAAACTCACTAGTGAAATCCCACATACCTGGTGACGAAATCCACAGTGAAATCCTTCAATTTTGGCCTTACATTTGTAAGAAACTTGTTGATTGTTCTAAGGAAAACTGGCGCATCTTTCTTTTTCTTTTGTTGTAAGTTTGAATAATTTTGGTGAATGTCCGATTAGGGTAAGTTATGATTAAGTTAATCGGCTCGAACTGACAAAAACTACGTAGTTTGGGGTTAAACGACGTAGTTTAGGTGTCCAATGCATAGGGGAAAATACCGAAATGAACCCACTTAAAATTTGATAGAGCCCGACCATGGACTCATCGACCGACCATCACTAAGACCACGGTCCTTCGTATCGGTCATGGTTCTTGGGCCAGTGACTACTAGTTCTTGGCCCTTCCCTCCATAGTCCACTTCACAGACCGTGTGAAGGATAACAAACCGTGAAGGTAATCGTGGTCCTTCATTTGGGCTAAGGGCCTACAGTCTTGGCTTTACTGAAGACACCACGCCCCATCATCAAATCCACGGCCTGTGAAGGGCTCTATGGTATGATGTGTGAGCCTTGTGGGTTCTGCTTGGTTTCCACAAGCCTCCCAACGGCTCGTGTGGTGGTACACGTCTCGTGAGGGGTCCCGTGGTCCACCATTTCCAAGCTGGGTTTGAATCCACGGGCAATCGACCGTGGTTCCATTCATGGTTCATGAACCTTGTTGTGGTTCACCCATATATCTGGTGTTCTGGTCTGATAAGTCTTGAGGTTTTACAATATTTCCCCCTTGGGAACATTCGTCCTTGAATGAAGTCTAAACTAGCTGAAATATGGAGGGAAAGTGCTACCAACCCTACCACTAGGTACTGGAAACTGAAATCTAACTGAACTGAGTTCCAAGAATATGCAATTACGCTGAAAATGCAAGTATAACTGAAGGAAGATGATACTAGGACTGAATTTGCGCAAGAGTAACTGAAATACTAGAGAGAAACTATAACCTCAAGCTGGAATGGGATCGGGAAGAAAGAGATGAGGATACTTGGCCTTCATGGCTGCTTCCCAAGTAACTTCCTTTACGGACTGACTCCTCCACAAAACCATAACTTAAGTGAATTCTTTGTTTCTCAGCCTTCGAACATGACGATCAAGAATTTTAACTGGCACATTTTCATAAGTGAGATTATCCTTCCCAGCCACACTTTCCAATGGTACAACAGATGATGGATCACCCATACATTTCTTCAACAAGGAAATATGAAAAACTGGATGGACTGTTGTTAGTGATGCTAACAACTCAAACTCATAAGCGACTTTACCAACCCTTTTCAAGATCTTAGCCTACATATCTTGGATTGAGCTTCCCTTTCTAGCCAAATCTCATCACCCCCTTCATAGGTGACACTTTCATGAAAACCCAATAATCAATCTCAAATTCTAAGTCCCTTCTCCTTACATCTGCATAGAACTTCTGTTTTAAGTTTATCTCTGATGAGCTGAACTTTTTCCATAGCATCATGAACCGAATTAGGCCCTATCAAGGTTGCTTCACCTACTTCAAACAAACCAACTGGAGAGCTACACCTACACCCATAAAACGCCTCATAAGAGGCCATCAAAATGGTAGCTATTATTGTAGGTGAACTCTATAAAAGGAAGGTGATTATTTTATTTAAAAATGAGAAATGAAGTTTTAAGGGTCACAACTTAATTTTTCAAGAAAAATTAAGAAATTTGATTTTTTCAAAAGATTAAAAACAGAAAATATAATGAAAATATTAAGGTGGTGGGGGGTGGTTCGGGGTTCATATTAGTGTTCTAGGAAGGGTTTAAAAGCATATAAATCATCCGCTAACTCACAGTTATCCGATAATTAACTATTTGGCTAAATGATTTTACGAAAATACACATACTCTAATAAATGGAGAAAGTGAACAACTTTTGAACTCATTTTTTCTTAAGAAAAAGGAAATAAAGATTTTCTTAAGTAGAAAATACTAGATATTTTAAGTCAAAATAAAATGAAAATAAATCAAATTGATTTTGACAGTTATGGTTAAATCATTTTTTTGGGGAAGTGAATTATGGAAAAACCATAAAATTAATTATCAAATAAACAATTAAACAAATGCACAAAACGGATAAAATAAAGAGAGAGAAGGTGTTGGGCCCAAGTCTGGTTTTCTATTCGCCTTGACCAGCACTTGGGCCTACTTTTGTTTTGTGCCTTTGGCCCATTGAATTCATTGATACCTGTCAAAGTCCAACATAAAGGAAAAGTTTTTCTTTAGGTCTTAGGCCCAATTCTTCCACATATCCTAAGAACTAACAAGTGACAATAACGATTGCAAATAAAGGGCTTAGCCCAAGAGTAATCAAATACAACTTGCAAATAAAGGGGTGGGCCTTTGAGCCCAAATCTGCCATGTATACAACATATACACTTAGTGTATATTATTGTATATCTTTGTATATCTTTGTATATCGGTTCCAACTCTGTCCATCAATCTTTCGGGGGACGTGTTCTTCGATTCTTTTGGCTGTCACGGATGGCTGACTAGATAAAGGTAAAGTTGGGCCTACGTGGCCCAATAAGAAGATACAAGGGAAAGAAGATTCGAGTCCAATTTTGACTCCGGACACATTTCACATGAAAAACGATAAACAAATTACATAATTAGCACTTTTTGGGAATGAAATGAAATGATAAGATAAAAAAATGAATAAATAAATGAGATAACATATGCCAGTCAGTAATTAATAGCACAACATTTAAACAATACCGTAAAGGGTGTTATAAAATAAATAACTTAACAAAACTAAAGTAAAAAGGAAGAACAATATAGACAGTACTTAAACATAAACAAAGCGAGAGAATAAGATTGGAATTGTTGTGTATATCTTTGTTATATAGACTTGATGCCTATTTATAGGACAAGCACACGTGGTAATTTGTGGCTTGCAAAGTTAACCACATTTTGGCATGAATGAAACATTTCCAGCATGTTAACTCCATATGACATCCAGAATTTTACAACACTCCCCCTTGGATGTTCATGTAAAAGAAAAGTTGAAAGAAACGAAAATATACATAGATATTGATAATACGCATTACTTGTTGCCTCATTAAAAACCTTTCTAGGAAAACTCAATGCGACAAAACCTAAACTAAGGAAAAAACAGTGCAGCGCGTATTTTACTCCCCCTGATGATGACCATGATTTAGATGGTTAAGTTTTCATATTCCAGTCTTGTGTACCATCTTCTCAAGAGTTGAGGATCGCAAAGACTTTGTGAATAAATCTATTGGATTATCACTTGAGCGAATTTGATGTATATCAATATCACCATTCTTCTGAAAATCAGGAGTGAAGAATAATTTTGGTGAAATGTGCTTCGTTCAATCTCCTTTTATGAAGCCTCATCTTAATTCAGCTATGCACATAACAT
The DNA here is from genome assembly GCF_019186545.1 of Solanum stenotomum. NCBI lineage: Eukaryota > Viridiplantae > Streptophyta > Magnoliopsida > Solanales > Solanaceae > Solanum > Solanum stenotomum. The sequence goes on from NC_064290.1 coordinate 38,406,460, forward strand.
TGTCTTCAGAGAGCATTTTGATTAAATGTATCACTGATCTCAACTATACACATTTACACTTGCTTCATGTCTGGCTAATATCTCTGCATGATTTGAAGAATTAGCGACAATGGACTGCTTCGTAAATCACCATGATATAGTAGTATCTCTGTATGTGAACAAATAACATGTTTGAGATCGAGCTTTATGTGGGTAAGATAAATAACCTGCATCTGCATGACAAACAAGATCTACACTATCTTTGCTAGTATAAATAGACCCATAACACTAGTCGCCTTTAGATATCACAATATATGTTTAACTTCATTCAAATTTCTTCGTGTAGGGAAGAAGTATATCTTGCTAACAAATTACCAGAAAATGCTATGTCAGGTCTCGTAGCATTAGCAAGACACATAAGAGCGCCAATTGCACTAAGATAAGGTAGTTCAGGACCAAGAGGTTCCTCATTCTCTTCTTGAGGTCGGATTGGATCCTTACTTACTTCAAGTGATCGAACAACTATTGGATTACCTAACGAATGTGCTTTGTCCATGTAAAATAATATCAAGATTTTCTCAGTATAGACAAATTGATGGATGAAGACCCCACCTGCTAAATGTTCAATTTGTAGACCAAGACAAAATTTTGTCTTTCCAAGGTCTTTCATGTCAAATTCTTTCTTTAGATATTCAATTGCCTTTTGAACCTCTTATGGAGTTCCAATTAGATTAATGTCATCAACATAACAACAAGAATGACAAACCCTGATGTTGTTTTCTTAATAAAAATACAAGGACAAATGGCATCATTTAGATAATCTTCTTTTATCAAGTACTCACTGAGGTGATTATACCACATGCACCCTGATTTTTTTAAGCTGTATAATGACTTTTGTAATCTAATTGAGCACATTTCCCGAGAATCCTTGTGCAACAAGGCGTGCCTTGTATCTTACATTTTCATTTCGCTCATATCTTTTTTGTACAAAGACCCATTTATAGCCAACTAATTTAACAGCACTAGGCGTTTGGACTACTGTTCCAAAAACCTTACGTTTAGCAAGTGAATTCAATTCTGATTGGATTGCCTCTTGCCATTTTGGCTAATCACATCTTCGTTGACAGATAAGGGTTCAAGATCCTCACTGTCTTGCACAATGTTAAGTGCAACATTATATGCGAAAATATTATCCAATATGATTTTCTATCGATCTAAATTTATCCCATCACCCATAGAAGTTATTGAAAGTTCTTCATTCACTGGAGTCTCGGGTTCACTCATTTCTTCAGGAATATTAGGATTAATCAGATCTTGAATCTCTTCGTGGGATTCATTTGTAGTCTCATTTTTTTGTACTTCTTTTTTTAGGATTCTTATCCTTTGAACCCAATGGTCTACCATGCTTCAGGCGTGTCTGTGATTCAAAAGCCATGACACTTGTAGATGGTCCTTTTGGGACGTCAATCGGGATAGGCACAATCACTATAGGAATATGTGACTTTGTTATCCTTTTCAAATTAGTAAAAGCGTTTGGCATATAATTTGCTATGTTTTGTAGATGGATGATCTTCTGGACCTCATGTTCCCACATAGGGAACGTGGATCAAAATGAGATAATGATGAAACTTTCCATGCAATTTCATTTCTAAGTTTTTTTTTTGCTCCTCCTAATTGCAGAAAAGCTATTTCATCAAATCTACAATCTGCAAATCTTGTAGTGAATAAATCTCCCGTCAATGGACTAAGGTAGTGAATTATGGAGGGTGAATCAAACCCAACATATATGCCTAACCTTCTTTGGGGGCCATCTTAGTGCGCTGAGGTGGTGCTACTGGCACATAGACAACACATCCAAAAATTCGTAGATGAGCAATGTTTGGTTCATGACCAAATACCAACTGCGATGGAGAGTATTTATTATAATGAGTCGGTCTGAGACGAACAAATGATGCTGCATGTAAGATAGCATGACCCCAAACAATAGTGGGCAATTTAGTTTTGATAAGTAAAGGTCTTGCTATCAATTGTAACCGCTTAATAAATGACTCAGCAAGGCCATTTTGAGTATGAACATGAGCTACACCATGTTTAACTTTTATCCCTATTAATAAGCAATAATCATCAAAAGTTTGGGATGTGAATTCTCCAACATTATCAAGGTGAATTGCCTTAATGGGATAATCTGGAAATTGCGCTCTCAATCGTATCGTTTGAGCCAATAATTTTGCAAACGCCAGGTTGCGAGATGATAAGAGGCACACATGAGACCATCTTGAAGATGCGTCTATTAGGACCATAAAATATCTAAACAACCCACTACATGGGTGAATAGGTCCACATATATCCCCATGTATACGTTTTAAAAATTGAGGGGATTCAATGTTAACCTTCATTGGTGATGGCCTAGTAATAAGTTTGCCTTGACAACAAGCAGCACATGAAAACTCATCATTTGTAAGAATCTTCATATTCTTTAATGGATGTCTATTTAAATTTTCAATGTTTCATCACATCATTATTGATCCAGGATGACCCATTCGATCATGCAAAAGTACAAAAGTTTTTAAGTCTGTAAACGTCTGGTTTACAATAGAGTGTGCTTCAATTGTACTTATTTTTACATAATATAAGCTAGAAGATAAAGTTGATAATTTCTCCAACACATACTTTTGGTCTGAAACAATCTTGGTAATACCAAGGTATTCAACATTCATTTCATTTATTGTCTCAATATGATATCCATTTCGGCGAATATCCTTAAAACTTAACTAGTTTCTTGGTGATTTAGAAGAGAACAATGTATCTTCTATAACAATTTTTGTCCCCTAAGGCAGAAATATAGTAGCTCTTCCGTAGTAACATTTTCTTTTCTCCTAAGCAAGTAAGAGAAGTATTTCTCATCTTTTAATATGGTGTACGTTGTTCCACTATCAATTACATAAATATCTTCATGATCGATCATTGTTCCAAACAAAATTTGAGAGGTATCCATATACTATTCAAGATAAAAGATATAAACAAAGTAAACATTATAATATTATTACTAAAAAAAAATTACACGACCTTTTATTTACTTACAAGTCTAGGAAAACATATTCATACTAGTTCATGCAAAGGACGAAAATGAAATATATTTACATTATTACGGACCATCACCTATCATGTTATAAATTTTTCCTTCGGGATTCTCAAAGAAATCTGCTACATTTAGATGCATGGGTTCAACATTATATTCAGAGATAAAGTTTGCTTCTGTGTTATTTTACACCTCCTTCAAGGAAGCTTGATACAGCTCAACCAGGTGCCTTGGCGTATGACAGGTACGTGACCAATGCCATTTTCCACCACATCAATAACATTTATTGTTCGAATTTTTCTTCTACACCACTTCATGCTTTTCATCCTTCTTTTTACACTGCTGGTGGTGAAGATTATTATTTAATGCAAGATGATCACCATGATTGAAATTTCATCCTCGACCACGGCCACAACCACGAATGGGCCCACGACCGTTTCCACGCATTGATTGGTGAAAATTTATCGTATTCACTTCTGGAAATGGCGTAGAACCAATAAGTCAACCTTTATGGTTTTTCATCAGTAATTCATTACGTTGTTCAGCAACAAGGAGATATGAAATTAATTCTGAATATTTTTTAAATCTCATTTCTCGGTATTGCTGGTGTAAGAGCATACTCAAGGCAGGAAAAGTGAAAAATGTTTTCGACAGCATATCATGGTCAGTGATATTTTCTTAGCATAATTTTAATTGTGAGATGATTTTAACCATGGAAGAGTTATACTCACTGATAGCTTTAAAATCTTGAACTCTCAAATGGATCCAGCCATAATGGGCCTGTGGAAGGACGACCAACTTCACGTGGTCATATCTATCTTTTAAATTATTCCACAACACTAGAAGATCTTTAGCAGTGAGATATTCCATTTTTAAACCCCCGTCAAGGTGATGATGGAAAAATATCATTGCCTTGGGAAAAATTTTATTCAGTGCCTAATTATTTTCTTGGATGGTGACTGCCAGACCCATCGTATCAAGATGAATTTCTGCAGCAAGTACCCATGATAGATAGCCTTTTCCCGATATGTCTAAAGTAATAAGTTCAAGTTTAGAAAGATTTGACATTATTTAAGAAAGGAAAATTTATACCTTCAATGCTTTTAAAGACTTTACTTGAACTGGCAAAGACTCGTGTTGATAGCGTGTTATAATATAAATAACTTAAACAAAACTAAAGTAAAAAGAACAATACAAAGAGTACTTGAACATAAACAAAGAGAGAATAAGATTAGAATTATTGTGTATATATTTGTTATTCAAATTTGATGCCCATTTATAGGCCAAGCACATGTGGTAATTTATGGCTTGCAAAGTTAACCACACTTTGGCATGAGTGAAACATTTCCAGCATGCTAACTCCACATGACATCCACAATTTTACAACAAAGGGAAAACTCATGAAGTCTTAATATTTTTATATGTAGGGCAATGCACAGTAATGGAGCGAAAAGTCGAAGGAAAATTAATATCCTTTCCAGAAACCAATAATGAAAGAAACAAAGGAACTAAATTCAATATCCATGGCCTACTAATATTAAGCATGCTAGTTTAATTAAATGATTTTTTTTCTAACAATATGAAGAGAATAGCAGTGACCTAACATAGTGAAATAAAAAACACGAACTAAATTATATGAACAAAACACTTCCAAATTCAACTTAGGACATCGATTATTGCTTTCCATGTAAAACAAAACAAAGCTCTCTTTTCGCATTAAATATTTCACCTTTTGAGTAAAGAGGTTCATTCACATACATGAATTAGCACTTCGATACGAAACATGAAAATCAAAATAAGGTGGACAAATGATTCTAAACAAACAAGCAAGTTAAACTTGAATATCTACAGATCCTAGTTCATGCATTTAGTTTAGGAGAAGAATGAAATCACTGACTATTAGCATAGATTCACGACAAATGAAGAGAAACTAAGGCAAAAGGGGCCATTCGTGACTAAACATGATGCACATCTGGAGGCCAAACGAGTGAGAACAATTGCATATTTCGATTCAGGGAGTGTACCTCTTTCAAGAAGAAGATGAATAGACTCAAACCAAACCATAACAAGGAATTGACCCATGAACATGAATCTAAACATGATTTGACTAAACAAAATTAAGGGGAAATTAACTAAGGGCAGGGAGCAGCATAACCAGACCTAACAAGATTATATTGAGTTACCCAACATAGCATTATTGACTGAAATACACAGATAGCATTCAAACTATGTAAAAGACAAAGATAAATTCTAGGGGATTAAACTAGCATGCGAGAGTTCAAAACAGCACAAAAAAAAACCTAGAGCACCAACGAAACAGTGAAGAAACAGGACTACGCAGCTAGCATTCTCGAAGAAAAAATCAAATAAATATCACGTAGACGCCATGCAGGTGTATCTCCGTGTTCTCTGACGTGGATCGCTACTGTTTATTTTTCATGCCGTTTGAAATCGTTTGTTGTTGCTGAAGACGAGCTTGATGTTGCTGCTAACATGAAAGAAGAGATAAGAATATTGCTGGGTTTCTTTTGGAGATAGAGAAGTGGGCTGGGTTGGGCTACTGGAACATTGTTGAGGTGTTGGGCCGATTTTCTGTTGTATTGTTATGATGGGTCGTTTGGTTGCTGAAAAATGAGAGAAGAAGGCCCAATATTGGTTTCTTAAAGGTTTGAAAGGATGTGAAAGGAAATGGCTAAAATCGTAAATAAAGGTATAGCCAAATTTAATTTTATTTGAGACTTCAGCTAAAATCCTAATAGGATGAATTATTAAAAATTAATTAACGTGTTTCTTAATTTTAACAAAAATAAAATAGTTGACTCAAATATAGACTGATAACTCAAAAATATAAACTATTGAATAATTAAACTAATTAACCAAATATTTAATTAAAACAAAATATTTTTGAGACGATTTTCAAATATTTATAAAATATATTCACCATATACAAAATTATATAAAAAAATATACATATTTATTGTTTAAAAATTCCAAAAGTGGCAAAATAACTCGAAAATATTACAAATTTTATAAAATCTAATTCTTTTAAATTGCTTGAAATTGAAGAAACTCGATGATTAATTCCTATCGTGGAGGGTCAAAATTAGGTGTCAACAATGATCATCCCAACTGACCTTGAAGTCGATCACGCAAGCTCTCAACATGTCCTCTAAGGTTTGAATGGTACGCTCTACCTGACCATCCGTCTGTGGATTAAATGTTGTGCTGAGGTTAACCTGAGTACCAAGGCCTTTGTGATATGACTTCCAAAAATGAGGTGTAAACTGAGGACCTCTATCTGAGATGATAGACAAAGGAACCCCATGCAACCTAACTATCTCATTAATGTAAAGCTTGGCATAGTCTTCCGCTGAATCTGTAGTCTTAACAGCCAAAAAGTGAGCGGACTTAGTAACTCTGTCTGCTATCACCCAAATGGAGTCAAGTTGTCTGCGAGTACGAAGTATACCTGTGGGGACAATTGTGTAGCCAGTGATCCAGACATCACCGACTGAGACGTCCACAACAACCCCTAATGGATCTGGCACTGCTATTCCCTCTGAGGTGACTCCTAGCACTGATGCCCAAGTCCATACTGCTACACCGGGCACTGAGGCCCCGAAAGATTGGAGAGACTGCTTAGACAAGACCTTTCTTTACCTCCCTCTCTATCTTACTTACTTTTACTTTTGGATACTTTTATTCGCATTTGAGGACAAATGATTTTTGTATGTAGTGAGGTGAGGTCCACCTTTGTGCATATTTATTTTGATTATATATTTTTGGTTGTGAACTATAATTGTGTTATTACACTGCTTTGCGTGGATGTTTGAGCTTGTGGCTTCTTTTATTTTAAATTTCAAAATGATTTTGACCCATCCGAAATTATATATTTTGGGTTTTGAGCTATAATTGTGTTATTACACTTCTTTGCATGGATGTTTGAGCTTGTGGCTCCTTTTATTTAAAATTGCAAATTTATTTGGACCCGTCCAAAATTTTTTGCCACCTCTCGTGTCTTGAATGTGGCTATTCTTTTGCAAAATTTGATTGTTAGTTCCGATCAATACCGATGACTTGAATAGTGCTCTCAATTGAACGAACATAAATATGCGGCTACGATGAGGTCTAATGAAGTTGCATAGACAATAACTAAACTCTTTGCATCTCGTTATGACTAGCCTAGTATCAAATTGAGTCTGTTGTGATGATCATTGCACACTAGCAAAAGTGTGGAGTATTGTTTGACTGATAGTGTTAATGCCTAGTATGATGAGCTTACATGTGAACTATGCATGATGGATCCTAGAATTTTCCTAGTTGGTCCCGTCAACTAAGTGATGCTATATGTTGATATGATCTTAGGCAACTTCTAAGAGTGTGAGCCAATTTGACATATACATCTTTTGTGACCTACCTTGTGAGTGGGTGAACCGCTTTTGAACACCCTTTGAGCCGTACCTTTCTTTTGAAGAAACTTTCTTAAAGCTAGACCTCTCTTAATCCACTACATATAATCCTATTGATTTGTGGTTGATTGAATACCCAACTTAGTCCAAAAGCCTAAGTTGGGGGTGTAGTAAAAAGAAAACGGAAAGTCAAGAATTTCTAGGAAAGTCTCTGCGTAGCCATGGTTTTGAAAAAAATGGAACCCCTCCATACAAAAAAAAAAAAGAAAAGTTGTGAAATAAAGTACAAAAGAAATGGGGTTCCAAATAATCCATGGGAAGGGGATAATAGGATGACTTATGAGCACTAAAGAGAATGATGAAGGAAAGGGAAAGGAAGGTTGTGAGCACCACATTTCATGAGGATGAAAGTCACTGAGCCTAAATGACCATACCTTTGCACTCTGCCCTCTTACAAGCCTTAAAAAATACCTTTTGATCTTGAGTGAGCTGAAACAAATGATGATTGAAAAATATGAGCAAACCAATGGGTGGAATTATCCATTATGTTCTTCTTTGTGAGTGTGAGCGTTGCATCTTATTCGAAAGCTTTAAACTGTGAACCATTGTGTGAATATGGAATCATTCCTTGTGTGAGGGCATTTGAACATTTTTGTTGAGCTTGAACTTGCATTTGAAGCAAGTATTGTGAGCATGAGATTCTTTGATATTGGTGTTTCACAACTTGAATCTTTGAGTGCACATTTGATCTTTGCATAAGTAAATTGAGTGTTGTTGTGTGCATTCATGATTGAGTCTTGTGTAGCACTGTTCGAGACATCCTTTTTGAATGGCAGAACTTGAGTTCACTTGAGGACAAGCAAAAGTTTAAGTTGGGGTGTTGATGAGTCCACAAATTGGACTCATATAGGGCTATATTATGATAGAATTAGTGTCGTCAAATGCATATTTTATCTAAATATCTGATAAAAAAAACCCTTAAGTTTAAGGTATTTGGAGTTTCAGGAAAAGCATGGACACTTAGCAAAAGAGGAACAAAGAGAGCTGAAAGAATGAAGAAATGAATATATGAGAATCACCGAATCCATTCTGCGAGTTGCCAAAAGATCTTATCCTCGCCTTTTGTTCCAGTGTGCTGAGCCTTGATGGAAAGGATCAAATCGGCGGTGAAAAGGAGCAGTCGGCGTATCGCTGAGAAGTTCCACGAAGTTGTACTATGTCGACCAATGATCCAAACACGACGGTGCTGAAGGCTAATGCAAAACGGTGATGAACTCGAACAAAAGTCGGATCGCCGAATTGATCAGTGATCCTGATTAACTTCGCCGAGTGATCCTTCGCAACACATTTTCTAAAACCTATAAATACTAGTTAAAGTTTTGTGTCTTACTATCAGAGTAGAAATTATTATTATCAAATTTTATTATTAAGTTTTAATATCAGATTTTTAATATAGAACTTTTTAACATTTTGAGTTCTATGTTTGGAGAGGGTTTTGAGGAACTTGAAGTTTCAAAGGATTTCAACTCCATGATTTTGGGTTTGGGTCTTCTGAATTCTTCACTCTTTGCTTGTATTGACACTTATATCTTCATACCCATTTGAATGCAAACTCATATGGCACGTGGGGGATGCCACGGGCAGTGATGGGAGAGGAGCTTGAAGCGTCTAATTTCTGGAAAAAAAGAAAATCGTTGAGGTGACCTTTGGAGAAGATGAAAGCTGTCACGACCCGATTTATCAAGTCATGATGACACCTACTATAACCCACCAGCAGGTAAGCCAACCCGTAACCCGGAACAACAAGTAATGGGTCTGAGGATAGAAATTAAACAAGAGTAGGCAAATAACAATATAAACAGGCGGAAGCAAACCAAAAACATATATACAAATAAAGATCCCTCCCAGAACCTGGAAGTCACCAGTACAGAGCTACTACAAAATGAGTACAAGTCCCAAAACTGGACAACAGAGACTAGACTGTCTCGAAAGGAAAAAGACAAGTCTATATATACAGATGGAGACTGAAATAGTACAAAACG